>NC_142353.1:37580000-37925000 GCF_059441175.1 Urocampus carinirostris
ACGCCGGCACGAGAATTCTTCAGGGCAAGGAGTTGAAATTCCTTGAATACACGCATTTTTTGTGCGCTAAAACCCATGTCCATAGGATAGAAGTAATCCATAGTGGAGTTGTCAAAACGGGAAGAAAAAACACAGAAGATAGGAGCAGACAATAAAACAATAGGGCAGCTGCTGGAAAAGGCAGCCGCTCGTGGCAGCGCCGCTTTGATAAATGCAGGTCATTTCATTTCATCTCATTGATGTATTTCATTGAAGTTAACCAACAGCCACGGCACAAGCACTTATATTTTCCCCTAAGGAGCAATTTAGATTCTGTAGTCAGCCATCGTTTCATCTTGATAAGTTCAAAGTTCAATAAACACTCAAAACAAGGAGAGAAGACGTGAATGAAATGTTGAGATGACAAAAGAGAACAGAACCGTACAAAACAACCGGTTTAAAATGTCCTCCTCCGAGCCCTGTATATTTGTTTAAATCCCCTAAGTTACAAAAAGCAGACCAACCCTAAACAGTGTGGATTTCAAAGAACAGAAATATGATAATGAAAAAGATGCAAAAGTGAACAGGGTTGTGATAATAGTAATAAAAAAAAAAAACAACCGTGGCATCCCGAGGAATTTTTTGCTCAATAGTCAAAACAGAAACACGTTATTCATTCTAAGGAAACAGAAGGGAAAAAAACACATGTCTGAATAAACATGAAATGTTTTTCTTAGCGCTACTATTATTCCTTTAAAAGTATTTTTTATTAATCTCACCTTCCATAAAATCAGCCATTCATCCATTAATCAGTTCCATGTACTCATCAGTACTTGCTAACAGGTAAAACAAGGCACGAAAAAAATGGCAGACCAAACTCCAAATCCAGTTCCTGTCTATTTGCCAATAATTGCATTTCCATTCAAGTTTTTGACAAATTGAAGTGATATTTGAGTACCGTGTTTTCCGCACTATAAGGCGCGATGATATATATTTTAAACTTTTTCCATACATAAGGCGCACCGCATTATAAGGCGCTATAAGTGCATGCTGGTTTAAGATCAGGTAATTGTGCAATTTTGTAATTGTAATCCTGTGCAGTCCTTCGAGACATTTTTTGTGATTAAGGGCGTCATAAATAAATTTGACTTGACTTGACTTGGCTACAGTAGAGGATGTAGTTACGTTACGCAACCATTAGATGGTGCCGCGCTAAAGGGAATGTCAACAAAACAGTCCGATAGGTCAGTCAAACTTTATTAATAGATAACAAACAAGCTTCCCACAACTCCATTCACTCCCAAAATGAATAAACACCCGTTTTATTATTTTCTCTAAGGTAAAGCATTTTCGTGAAACATCTTTAACATCTTTGTACAACAGCGAGGCATAACATTTTACTTTTCCTCCATTTAGTCAACACGCAAAAAAACGTCTGATACTGTTATGGTAAATTAAACGTTAGTGCAATCGCAATGTAGTGACACTCGTAATGTGCAAAAACAACAAGTGCAAAACAATAATAAAGCAATAACATAATAACTGTAAAATGTAAACACACACCAAGTAGGACCACCTCTGAATTCTTTAATGTTAACTTCCCGTGCCAGCGCTGTTGCCTTCATTCGAATAGTTATTGTACTGACACTTCTACTTGCTGCTCTTTGTTCAACAACCCACTGTTCAAGTGTGTCCTCTAACTGTCTAACCTCTAATCTCGCTTTTATTGCCACGGAAACTTTGTTCAGTCTTCCTTACTTGGCGCAGCTTATCATCATGCTTCCTCCACTTGTTGCTGCTCTATTTCCGTGTTCTACTGCGTGACTGATCGCCTTGAGTTTAAACTCTGCGTTGTAAGCCTGTCTCTTAATAGGAGCCATTTCAGGGTCTTTATACAAACGCACAAATAAAAGAGAATCCTGGTTTAATATTTCCCAGTATGCACAGCGCACTTCTTCTTCTACGCAAAAAATGGAGTCGGTGGCTGCTTCTCTTAGTTGCGAGACCTTGCAATTCAATATTGATCCATATATAAGGCGCACCGGATTATAAGGCGCATAGTCAGCTTTTTAAAAGAAAAATCAGATTTTAGGTGCGCCTTATAGTGCGGAAAATACGGTAATTATGATAAAGCACAATTAGTATTTGCATGTTTTGATTTGATGGTGGTAATAATGAACCCATGTGGTGGAGGTAGGAACTGCAGGCAGGTGCTCAAAACAAGGACGGTATTTATGAACAAAATCAGGACCAAAATACCAAATAAGCATGTGGGAAACCACTGCGCTGCCGTGCAAGTTTTAAAGCAAATAAACACCAATTTGGAAAAGGTCTGTGAATAAAACGGAATTAACGGTCATTATTGTCACAGATCTCAACACCATGCTATAAAAATTATTCAACTGACACTACTTCCTTATTCCTTATTAAAATACATTTTGATTTCGTGTAAAAGTAGTCTCACAACTCAAATTTAAAAGTAGTTTTCATCAAGGCTAACACATCAACCTTCCTTTTAGTCATCATCCTTCCGATTTCCTCTTTCTTCCACTCAGTCGCTTTACTTCCACATCCTCTCACATTTAGTGACTCTATAAATGGAGTTTGCGAGACCCTTCGGTCTCCCGCCCCCTTTTCTTTGCCTTACTGTCTCTTAGGGAGTAGAGATAGAGAGGAGAGGATCCCCAGTCCCCTCGCTCCCTCCACTCACAAGGAGAGGGCCCCTCACCACGGCTCATTCAAGAGGAAGGCCGCGGTTGACGTGGATGGATGGTGTTATGAGGGCACTGCAGGAAAGAGGTCTAAATATAATGGAAGCTAGTGCTCTTGTTGGTGATAGAAAGGAGTGGAGAGGTGTTGTAAAAGGATAGTGGGATTGGCGACGCGTTCTTATGGATGGGCTGGGCACCTGTATGATGCGGCAGGGGTAAACCAGTGAAAGCGGTTGGGCCCTGCTGTTGAACAAAAGTGTGTGTTGTGTCACCCTGACCCGAGTGACATGGCCGCTTTGTGGTGTCCCGTTTCATCTGGAGGGACGAAAGCATGACCAACTTGGGTGCCGAGGTGCCTAACCTGTTTGGGTGTTCGGGCAATTGGGTTGGCCATAGTCCCCAAAAATTTGTGTGTGTTTTTTTGCTATTTTTTAGGGATATGACCAAGGTAGATAGATAGAATGCATTAATTGTATCAATTGACCATACAACAAATTGACAATATGGGGAAAAAAACACAATCTTCAACTGAAACACATCTGCACAAGCTAAAAATATTTGGTAATTTATAGTACGTGTTGACAATAGTTACTATGAACTTCTCAATTGTGGTCTGCAATGACTTTTGTTTCTCTCAGGCAACAGCGCGGCACTCAGGATGGCAATGGCACTGCAGTATTTGAGAGTGAGCAAACAGTTTTGGCAGATGGTCAAAGCAAATACTCTGTTCCATGGGATGTTTTTGATCAACCACTTACTGGTACCCCTTGGCCAAACTAGATCTTGGAATCCATCCAGGAAGTAGTCTATCTCTGTGGTTTGTTTGCGCTGGTCAATGTTTATTTGGAGGATGGCACAAAGTACAGCTGAGCAGTAGACTACATATACTCATTTGCGGCACATCATTTCCTAGCAGACCCTCAAGGACTGTGTTTGGAGATCTGGTTCTGGTCTTCCGTGTATTGTGTCTGCACTCTTATGAATCCAACGATGTTGCTCCTGCTGCTGGCTTTCGTGGCTTTGGCCTCAGCCCAAGATCCAAGCTGCCATCTCCCTCGTAAGCAATAACAATAATCTCCAGTTTTTGTTGTTGTCTTTTTTGCTGTACTTGAGGAGCATCGGAGAGAATTTGTGATAAGGTAGTGGGTAGGGGAAGTGAGAAGTTCGAATGTATACAGCAAATTACAGCTTTTAATCTTAAATTCCAAGAAATTATTAGAGGACCTCTGTGCGAGTGGGAATTGAGACAGGGGCTAGTACGCTCTCCTATCCATGCAAACATTTGGTTTTCGGCCCCTGGAACCAGTGAGGAGAACATAAATCTTGGGAAAACAGTTAACGCTGGCTTTACCCCCAGTCTGACAGTGCTTATATTACACAAATTTTAAAGATTTATGGTTTATTAAGATTATTGTTAGATTTACTATAAGCTGTATGTTTTGGGTTGGATCTAGACATAGACTACGGAAAGGAGTTGGAAGGCCGAATTGGAATTTACGTACCGTATTTTCCGCACTATAAGGCGCACCTAAAAGTCTTAATTTTTTTCAAAAGCTGACCATGCGCCTTATAATACAGTGCGCCTTATATATGGATCAATATTAAGTCGCAAAGTCTTGCAACTAAAGCAAGCAGCCGCCGACTCGATTTTCCCCTGAACGTGGAGTAGTCCGCGGTGTATGCTGGGATTTATATACCGGCGTTTCATTGGCTAACCAATGTGTCAATCATCATTTGAATCGATCGCTATTGGCTGAAGTTATTCAGAGCCTCGGATAGGCTAGAGGGCCGAAACAAACCCTGCAATTGGCCGAAAAAGATGACTGTGAATAGCAAGCTTGCTAAAATACGCCATAAAGAAACATGTTTCATTAGTCTGTATTTGTAAATACTTTACTCTCCTGGATTTACTTCACTCACGGTTGTAAGAAGACCATGGTTGCGTATCATTATTGAACGTGAGAACTTAGGTGAGCTATGCGGCTTTATATTTTCCCAGTATCTTGTTTCAGAGTGATATCGATGTTTCTGTGATGGGTCTTTTTTTAAATTAAACTCAATTCCAAATGTTTATTGTCATATGCACAGTAAAGTTACGAGCGAAAAAAGAAAATAGAAACTAAGGAATGGTTGGCATTTCTTGAATCCCAAGACTTTAACTTTCCGAATGATATTTGAAACGATGCATTTGAGTGACATCGTACGGACACCGCATCCGCGCGTGTCTACGACACGTATTTGCTTCTTTGCAAGCTTTGGGAATGTTAAGGGGGTAATAAATTGGACTGAATCATCTGACTGTTTTGTCGACGTTCCCATTGTAGCGTCTTATAATCCGGTGCGCCTTATCTATGGAAGATATAGAACCAAAAACTATTTTTTGGGGGTTCACCCTATAACCCGGTGCGCCCTATAGTGCGGAAAATACGGTACATGTTTGATGTTTGGTACATGAATTTCACAGAATGTGTTTTACATGTATTCAATTTAAAAGCTCGAATGAAATATAACTACATTTTAGGAACCCGGCAGTTTTAATAATAATTAATAATAATAATAATTTCCTTGTATTGTCATTCTGTGTAACAATGTACACAGAACGAAATGTCGATTACACCTGACCCGTTGTAGCGAGCCGATGCAGCCGCAGCCAACAGAGGGCGCCGCCGACCATTTTTTAAGTCTTAGGTATGACTCGGCCGGGGCGCGAACCACCGACCTCCCTTTTGCATTCTAACTTAACGTAGCGTCTTGCTCGGTTGTCTGAGATTATCTCCGATCACGCTCTTTTGTTTTCCCGGCTTCCTAAACAGCACCAGTGATGGACCCGGATCTGATCAACGTGGTCCCTCAACTTTCAGGCGCCGGGTCACCTCGTCTAGCGTCCTTAAATGCGTCAGGAAACGCAAGGTCCGAAGATTTTGATTTCGAGGGAACGAACTTGGAATGGCAGAAATGGGAAGGGAGCATCCCTGACAACGCTGTGGCCATTTACAACGGCTACGCCAAACGCTACGACTACATCTGCAAGCACCTGTGCGATTCAGGCTACCTTAACCCCAAAGAAGGCAATCAGTGTGTCTATTCCTTCAGTGGCGAAGCTCTGCGAACCGATGACTTTTCCGTGCTAGTCAACAAAGACAATTTTGAAATCTTGGAATGGAAGGAGGGCGCCTACGGTTCGGTGGCATGGAACGCCGTCAAGAACTGCAAAGATAGCGACAAATACGTCGGCAAGAACTCATACGGTCTGGGAAAGGTGCACGTTGGCCATCGGGTTTTTTACCTGCCCTGGGGCAAATACGAGTACATCTACCCCAAAGACTACATGTTCATGGTTATCAACGAAAATATTCAAGAGGATCACTTGATGGATATTAAATACCACACCGACGGCATCAACGTAGTGGAACATCCCCCCGAGTTTATGAAGAACGACAGTGTCAAGAACCTGGATTGCCTGGAGGCTGTGGTCACAGACACCCTCATCAAGAGCAACAAAGTCGAGCATAGGTGGCAACACACCTTCAGCCTTTCCCTAGCGGCCAGCACCACCTTCACTACCGGTATCCCCCACTTGGCTGAAGGGTCCATCAGCTTCAGCGTTGAGACCAACATTGCAGTCACGTACGGGACCTCGTACACTGAGACCACTGAACACAAACTCAAGTTGGTGACCAAGGTGCCGCCTAACTCTTTGTGCAGAATCCACTTGGTGGGTAAGAAATTCGGAGCGGATATCCCATACACGGCTCGTCTGAAACGCACCTACAGCAACGGTGAAACCAAATGGACCACTGTTACCGGAATATACAGCAGCGTACAGGTCTCTCAGGTTAACGGTGTGGTGGATCGATGCGAGCCACTTCCGGATGCTAAACCTTGCTGAAACACCTTCACCCTTGTAATAAAACAAACAAGTTTGTAAAAAAAGGTCCATCTTGTGTTTGAATTGAACAATAAACTGAACTATTTCTTTATGCGTTGAAGAGAGTTTAGTCAGCAACAAAAAATGAGGGCTCAAAATTACTAATTTCAACAGTGATCCCTCTAAACTCGTACATTCTCAGCGCACAAGAAAATCTAGCCAGCGCACAAAAATGAGGGCTCAAAATTACTGATTAAGAAGCGACTTAAGTCAAAGTTACAGTGCATGAAGGTAAAAAATACACGGGTTCCCCTGACGTTGTGTCCTAAATGCGGTACAGTATTTTGAAGTCGAGTTGAAGTAGAACGAAGTTGAGTAAAGTTAGTACAGTTTGTCGAGAACCGGCTTCTTCGGCTCGGCTCACTAAAAGGAACCGGCTCTTTCGGGTCCTAAACGGCTCTTCGGGTTGTTTTTGCTTCTTTAATTCCAACATGACCAAATATGATGTAAAATTATGCACAAAATGACTTAAAAGAAGGGGGAAATAGAACAAAAAGAAAAAAATACCAAAATGAAAAAGTGAAAAGCTGAGAAAAAAAGAAACAAAAGGAAGAAGAAAAAAGAAGCAAAAATTTAGAAAAAAGCAAGAAAAAAAGAAAGAAATGTAGAAAAAAAGTAAATAGACAACAAAAAGAAAAACGTAACAGCTCGGAAAAAATATTTTAAAGGAATTTAAAAAAAAGTAGAAAAAAAACAAAAAAAAAAGTTTGTGTTGCATTCAAATAATTTCCAATGATATCAAGTGAATCTTGTTGCCAACATTGTACTTCCACTCAAAAATGTGATTAAGTACAGTTCCGTATCTTACAACCGACCAAATAAGCCCCCAAAAATGTTAATATTATGCGACAAAATACATCAGGAAATAAAAAGAAATGGATATCTTGTGAAAGAATTGTTTGTAGGCCTAACAACCTTTGCAATCGTACACGAGTCAATTCATTCAAAAGAGAAAAATCATTTTGCATTGCCGGAAACTCAGCAAAATGTCAAGTTTTGGACATGTTTGATAATGAATTAACTTGCCACACTGGGGATAACGGTGGCTCACTGTTGTTTCAAGCGTTGCTCACCGACTTTGTGTGAACGCTCAGACCCCTGGAAATTTACAGGGAACATTGGTCATCAATCAAACTCACTGACAAAGAGTATTCCTAAAAAGTAATGGACGCCATTTGAGACCAACTAGAATAAGCTTTTACATACATCCCCTTCCAAGCACTTGTTTTACTGAATTATTTTTACTTTTCACATACAAACTCTATCATATGGGTTTCGTTTTTAAGAATAGTAGTGGGATATCTGAGGGGCCAAATCGAATTCCTCACTTTCCAAAAGAGGGCACTACCTTAGATTAGTGTTACCTTGAGTAACAGACGATAAACTTAATGTAAAATCCGTCTCATAATCCTTTACACTTTTTTACTGAGTCAACGTTCGTTAATTTGGCGGTGAATTAACTGACTATAAAGAAACACATTGATTGGTGTGATACAATAAACAGTGTTTATTCAAAACTGATGCAGATAAAACAACAACTCACTGTGAGAACGGGACGTTTCGAGTCTAAAATGTATACGATTATGTGGTAATGTGTGGATGCAAATTAGGAAGGAAACAAAAACCTAAAACACAAAGGGCCTTGGCTCTTCTGCGCTTGGGTCCTTAGTTCGCTGTTGGCCATTCTACACTTATTAGCTCGAAAACGCTGCCAGTTTGATTTATGACTTCTAATAATATTAGCTTATCCTTTATTTTTGGAAATAAGGTTAAAACAGTCTCTGTCAACCACTAAAACAAAACATCGGCCTTGTATGAAGGAAAAATTTGTTTATATATACATATATGTGTATATAGTCTCATCTCATCTCATCAGCTACACCGCTTATCCTCATTAGGGTCGCGGGGGGGCTGGAGCCCATCCCAGCCATCTCCGGGCAGTGGGCAGGGGACACTGTGAACTGGTTGCCAGCCAATCGCAGGGCACACTGGGACAGACAACTCACTCGCTCAGTCACACCTAGGGACAATTTGGACCAGCCAATTCACCTGAAATGCATGTTTTTGGAATGTGGGAGGAAACCGGAGTGCCCGGAGGAAACCCACGCAAGCACGGGGAGAACATACAAACTCCGCACAGGAAGTCCGGAGCTGGATTTGAACCCACGCAGGAGGTTCCCATGACATGAACTGTGCCGCACATGCGCTAACCACTGCGCCGCCGTGCTGCCCCGTGTATGTAGTCAAATTTTAAAAATACTTTTTTAAGAATCTATCATGTTTTTAAAGCCACTGATTATGTCAATAATATTACAAACCAGTTAAAAATCAAACTATAATGATTTTCTTATGGTAGATAGTTGACAGTATCTAATGGGGACAAGGAAAGTAACAAAAGGCACTCCATAGAGGAAGGAAATTGAAAACCGTGTAGAGAAAAACACAGACCCAAAACAAGGCTTGATAATACCAAGTCTTACTCTTCATGAAGGAGGCATCAATTATTTTTGAGAACCGTGGGTATGTGGAGAAACGTCAACGATCCGTCGCTGGGAAGGGTCCATGCCATTCTGGGTTTTTTGAGGACCAGTTAAACAGGTGATCAGTCCCCTGGTGCTCCTGTGGTGGGCTTTCGGCACATTGGGACATCACACCTCTGACGTAGAATAAATACCAAACTATCGAAATATGTTTTTAAGTTCATTCCTAAATAATTTAACCCGAAACAGAAAATGAGTTGCTTATATCACCCACGATTGGAAACAAAATAGTCCAGTGTCTATTATGGACGGGGCTCCGTCAACGTCAGGTATAACGGCAATAGTAGATTCAACGCCAGAGGCAGAAATCGTGGTCTGAGAGGAAGGAGAGGGTTCTTGAGCAGTCCAGGAATTCAGAAGGTGGTAATTGAGAACCCCTGGTGATGCAAAATTTCTGTCCACTGGGATTGGCAACAAACTAGCACTGAGCCCAGAAAACGGAGTGTTTAAATAGTGAAGCAGTAGAGGTGTGCTTAGAGAGCAATGATCCCTGTAATTTTCCACAGGTCTGAGCGTTCACACAAAGTCGGTGAGCAACGCTTGAAACAACAGTGAGCAACGGCAATCCCAAGTGTGGCAACTGAGTCATTATCAAACATGTCCAAAACTTGACATCAAGTTACATTTTGCTGAGTTTCCGGCAATGCAAAATGATTTTTCTCTTTTGAATGAATTGACTCATGTACTATTGCAAAGGTTGTACGGCCTACAAACGTCGTTTCATCTTACGATTCTTTCACAAGATATCCATTTCTTTTTATTTCCTGACATATTTTGTCGCATAATATTAATAATTTTGGGGGCTTGTTTAGTCAGTTGTAAGATACAGAACTGTACTTAATCACATTTTTGAGTGGAAGTACAATTTTGGCAACAAGTTTCACTTGATATCATTGGAAATTATTTGAATGCAACACAAACTTTTTTTTCTTTTTTCCGTGTTTTTTTTTTAATTCCTTTAAAAAAAATCTCATTCTGTTTATTTTTTCCGAGCTGTTACTTTTTTCTTCTTGTTCTCTATTTACGTTTTTTCCTGCATTTCTTTCTTTTCTTTATTTTCTGACTTTTTTCTAAATGTTTCCTTCTTTTTTTCTCATTCCTTTTGTTTCTTTTTTCTCAGCTTTTCACTACTTTTTCATATTGGTATTTTTTTCTTTTTTGTTCTATACCCCCATTCCTTTAAGTCATTTCGTGCACAATTTTACATAACATTTGGTCGTGTAGGGATTCAAGAAGCAAAAACAACCTGAAGAGCCGTTTCGGACCCGAAAGAGCCGGTTCCTTTTAGTGAGCCGAGCCGAAGAAGCCGGTTCTCCACAAACTCTACTAACTTTACCCAACTTCATTCTACTTCGACTCGACTTCAAAATACCGCATTTGGGACACAACGTCAGGGGAACCCGTGTATTTTTACCTTCATGCACTTTAACTTTGACTTAATTTGCTTCGTAATTAGTAATTTCGAGCCCTCATTTTTGTGCGCTGGCTAGATTTTCTTGCGCGCTGAGAATGTGCGAGCAGTGCGCAATTGCAAACGCGCGCAGCTTAGAGAGAACACTATTAGAGAGTATTCAGGACAAGTGACACCAGATGTGGAGTCAAAATCAAAACAAAGAAACAAGTGACCTAAAAATACAAAGGCAAGCAAAAGGGGAAGAGAGGAAATAGAACCTGACTGCAGGACTGCCACAATCCCATTATAATGAAGTGTTGTTCATCTGCAGTTCACTTTTAATCCACACGAGGGAGCATTGCAGGCATCGTGTAGAAACAATTTTCCTAAATAAACCAGGAAATGTACTTTTAAACACATAGGGGTGAGGAGCCTAGGAAAGATCAACATGAAGTAAGAAGATTCGCTGATGCGGCATCAGACGACAGACTGGCCGCACTTTGTCTCCGTGACCCTTATCTGTAATCTTGCTGTCCTCTCATGTCAATGATCCTCCATCTTATCTGGCGGACAGTCCACAAAAAATGTCTTTGTCCTAATGCGTCCATTTCAGTGACGGAGGTGAGGGTGTATCTAATACAGTGATATTGCTGTATGTCTGCTCTGACTTGAGGACCCACCATTCCACCCTAATGACAGCTTCAACTCAAATCGAAAAAATATTCCACTTCTCAAACGTGTAGAATGAAAAGATTTTGCAGTTTAAAGCAGATATAGTCGAATTTGTTGACAAAAAAAGGAAGTGATCTGCATTTATATAGCGCTTTTCAAGTCAATGACTTCCCAAAGCGCTTTACAGTGTGCTTCACATTTCCCATGTAAGACGCTAACCTGCTTATTGGGGGTATTAGGGGTTCAGTGTCTTACTCAAGGACACTTCGACATGTAACACGGACAAGCCGGGATTCGAAATGGGATCCCTTGATCCCAAGACGAGCGCTCTACCTCCTGAGCTACTGCCGCCCCAACTTCTAAAACATACTGATGCATTGTATTTATTATATTGTTCTCTAGTTCTGCCATACTTAACATATTGTGCAGAAGTCTGGGGCAATAATTACAAAAGTTCACAACAGTCCCTTATTATCCTTCAAAAACGTGCAATAAGAACCATCTCATCTCATCTCATGTCATCTCATCAGCCGTACCGGTTATCCTCATTAGGGTCGCGGGGGGGGCTGGAGCCCATCCCAGCCATCTCCGGGTAGTGGGCAGGGGACACCCTGAACTGGTTGCCAGCCAATCGCAGGGCACACAGGGACAGACAACCTAGGGACAATTTGGACCAACCAATCCACCTGAAATGCATGTCTTTGGAATGTGGGAGGAAACCGGAGTGCCCGGAGGAAACCCACGCAAGCACGGGGAGAACATACAAACTCCGCACAGGAAGTCTGGAGCTGGATTTGAACCCACGACAGGTTCCCATGACATGAACTGTGCCGCACAAGCGCTAACCACTGCGCCGCCGTGCTGCCCGCAATAAGAACCATACACAGGGAAGGATATCGGGATCATACCAATATTTTATTCATGCAGTCCAAATAATTAAAATTGGATGATTTAATAAAAATTTTCACTTCACAACTGCTTTTTAAACAAAAACCTAGTGCCAGAAAACATACAAAAATGATTCACTCGGAAAGAGGGAAATTATAACTTGAAGGACTGGAGTAAATTCAAAATCCCAAAGGTGAGAACCACCAGGAAAAGTATGTGTGTGTCTGTGTTTGGAGTCAAACTTTGGAATAATTTACAAGATGAGATCAAACAAATTTGAATACAGAAAAACATTACTGGCGGAATACAGAGATGAAGAAAATGGGATACGAGGGAGATTGGAAGTACTGCGTTTAAAACTATGGTTGTTATTGTTGCTATTATTATATCAGAACCGTTATAATAAATAGTATGTTTATTTTTATTGTTGTTATTATCATTGGTGCCGCAGTGACGTTTGGTAACTAGGCGCGTTATGACGTTGAGGGATGGTATTGCGAAGATGAGTGTATCAAATCTCTGATTATTGTAATTACCGTAAATTCCGGACTATAAGTCGCTACTTTTTTCCCAAATGTTCAGCCCTGCGGCTTATTCAGTGAAGCGGACAATTTATGTAATTTTTTTAACGGCCACCAGGGGCGCTGGAGTATTAAAGGTAAGATAAAGACCAGTAGAATATGTGCGCCAAGAAAGACTTCAAACTCTAACTCTAAGCATAAATTGTCAGTAAAGTTAAGGTACGTTCCGATAATGAAGAAGACGCCCTTGATGGCGATAGTTATGAGGAGGAAGTGGAGGACGATCTTCCGTGAATTTCACATTACGGGATGCTTTATTTTAACAGGCAAGTTTGATACATTGCGAGCGTGATCCTACTAGCGTGTTGGTACCTTTCACAGGCACGGTTTGGGATAAAAGTTATATTATTATTATTAAAGCTTTGAAAACTCTCTCGGTGTACCGTCTTTCTTCGTAAATATGTGTAACCATGTATAATTGTCGTGGTCGCCGTGGCGACCGGTCTGCCCCGCCCCCTGGGCACCAGCTGAAGCAGATCAGCTGATTGCGTGGCTGCTACTTAAGGTTGGGTTGTGGGTATTGCGGGTGTTGGCTCATTACACCTTTTCTGTTCTGTTATGCCCTGTCATGTTTAGTTTGAGTCGGAGGAAACCTGTACTTGACCATTCTGAGTGTAAGAATGTTTTTGTTCTGTTTTGTCCCGGAGTTTTGGACAACTTTTATTTTGTTAAATAAAAGTTATGATTGTCTACGCAATTGAGTTCTCCCTTCCTGCCTCCGTTCTGGTCCGGTCACCCCTTCCACCTCGTGACAATAATATGTATTTGAAACTGTATATTTTTGTAATGTATTTATTTTAGAGATTTATTCTGTTATGTGTTCTACGGACGAATCAAAAAGAAGGGGCGGAGCAAACGCGGGCTGATGGGAATTGGGGTAAAGCTGAGTTACCGGTAGATCTGTCTGTTGTCGCAGCGGACAATAGTGGATATATTTTCCCACCCTTAACTTTGGAAATATACATTTTGTTTCCTTGGATTACTTTCATTGGGATCCGAACTTTACAAGTCTGCATCATACGTTAATTACGGGTATCATTTTCCATCTATGATGGCAATTGTGATACCCAAATTGTGTACTATCTATGTAGTTACAATTGTGGATCGTACAGCCTGGTCTGGGTTAAACTTGTGATAGAGTCACAAGTATTAATGCGGGCTTATACATGGGTGCGGCTTGGGTAAGTACTAAAGTGGCAAATCACCTCAAAAGTGGTGGGTGCGGCTTATAATCAGGTGCGCTCTATAGTCCGGAATTTACGGTAAATCGAAATGGACTCTCAGAAGCATACGCAACCAAGTGAGCAGTGTTGCCAAATCTTTATTACAGACGAGCACGTTTTGCCATACGGTTCTTCACCATCACGGACACGGGTGGGCATCTTCTACAGGAAGGCAGCGATCCACCACAGCCCGAACTTCTCCGATCTGCACGCCGTCGTAGGTGCCCGACACGGAAGTCCACTGCGTTTCTCCGTTTCGGTACGTACGGCTGAGACGGGCCGTGTACGGGACGTCGGCCTTCAACTTGCGGCCTTCCATCCGCACCCGGCACGAATGGTTGGGAGGCACCGCCAGCTCCACCGAGACGGAGTGCTCGAGGGTCTCCACCAGGGTGGTTCCTCGGGAGAACTGCAGTGTCTTCTCGCCGCTCAGTTCTAAGCCGCCCGAACCGATCAGAGGGATCTTGGCCGTGATGCTGCCCGTGATGCCCAGCGCCGTGGCCCGGCCCATGTTCCAGGTGGTCTCCTTTTCGCTGTTCTTGGAGATGGTGACCGTCTTGCTCACCGCCTGCCCGTAAAATTCAACGTCATTCTATATCACAGGTGTCAAACAGGCGGCCCGCGGGCCGGATCAGGCCCGCTAAGGGATGGAATCCGGCCCACGAGACAACATTCAGAGAAGCACAAGAGAAAAACAAGCTGCAGGTTGAAATAGGTTAACTTGATGTTGCCAAAGCCAGGTGCCTCGAACAAAGACACTGTACTTGTATTTATTTCTCTCTCTCTCTCTCTCTCTCTCTCTCTCTCTCTCTCTCTCTCTTTTTTTTTTTCCACCCCTTTTCTCCCACTCTGCCTCTGTCTCTTTCACTCTCTGTGTCTCTCTTTTTCTCTTCCTTTGTTGCTCTTTGTCTCTTTCTCTTTCTGTGTCTTTTAACCTTTTTTGCTCCGACTTCCTTTTTTTCCTTTTCTCTCTTTTCTCTTTCTCTGTTCCTACCCTTTGCGATTTCTTTTCTCTTTTCTCTCCTTCTGTCTTTCTATTTCTCTGTTGATTTCTTTCTTCCTCTCCCTCTCTTTTCCCCCTCTCTCACGACTTTTTATCTTTTGTTTCTCACGCTCTCTCCCTCTCTCTCTTTTTCTTTCTTTGTCCCGCCCTCTCTCCTTTCCCCCCCCTCTTTCTCTTATTTCTTTATCTCTTTTTCTTTCTCTTTAATCTACTAGTCCGGCCCCCGACAGAATGTTTGTTCTATCGTGTGGCCCCCGAGTTAGAATGAGTTGGACACCCCTGCTCTACATGAACCTAGGGTCAAATTTACCTTAGAAAACTGTGGGAATACTGGCTTCCAAATTGGTATCCATCCGTCCATCCCAGCTATCTTTGGGCAGTGGGCAGGGGACACCCTGAACTGCTTGCCAGCCAGTGGCAGGGCACATGGAGACAGACAACTCACTCGCTCATTCCCACCTAGGGACAATTTGGACCGGCCAATTAACCTGACATGCATGTTTTGGGAATGTGGGAGGAAACCCACGCAGGCACGGGGAGAACATGCAATCTCCGCACAGGAAGGCTGGTAGCTGGCTTTGCTTTGGGAAAATAAGGCTGAGAAGAAGAAAAACACAGGGGGTCATTTACACTCCCTAACAGTAGATGGCGATAATGCCCTGCTTGATCTCTTCTTCATGTTCAGTCAATCAGCGGCGTCCCAATTTTATTTGAGAGGGACCACATCTCGTTTTTGTATGATTTTGTTGGTTTTATTTCCTTTTTCTGCTCCTAATAATGGGTCTCGAGAAAGTTAGTGATAAGGGGAAGGGCAAAGTGGAAAACAATGCAGTCATAAAAGGGAAAACGAAAATTGTGAACAAGTGCCATTTAAGTGATGTGGTGCAAAATACACATCATAATAATAAGATAATACGATAATAAATTTTACCAGTATATTAATATTTACTATGTACGTGATTTTAATTAGATTTCGGGTTATGGATTTATTTGAGCATTTGGCTATTTTTAAGCAGTTTTATATGTGATTCAGGATTTTACAACTTCTCTTTTAGACTATTGTAATGCCCTGCTCTCCGGTCTTCCCAAAAAAAACATTAGGAATTAACAACTGGAACTGATTTCTTTTTTAAAATAGAGTTTTTCAGACTGTGAGAAATGGATTCAAATAAATGTTGAATTGGTCAAATTTCCAGTGAAATTCAACATACATTTTAAGTCAAATTTTTGAATTTTCCCGGATTGTTTTCTGTCTATTGGAGCCCAGAAGTTTTTAACCACAGGTGTCAACCAGGCGTCCCGTGGGCCGGAATAGGCCCGCCGAAGGTTATAATCTGGCCCGCAAGACATCGCTGAGAGAAGCGCAGGAGAAAAATGGGCTGCAGTTTTAGATATGTCCACTTGATGTGACCCAAGCTAGGCACCAATCGCAAAGCAACAGTGGTAGGTTTTTTCTCTCTCTCTCTCTCTCTCTCTCTCTCTCTATCTCTATCTCTCTCTCCTCCTTTTTTTCCCTCTCTATCTATTTCTCTCTTAGGGTTAGGATTGCTCTCTTTCTTTTTTTTCTCCGTCTCTCCTTCCTTTCTGTCTGTCCATCTGTCTTTCTCTGTTTATTCTATTTCGTAAATTTCTCACCCTCTTTCTCAATCCCTTGACCTCTTTCTCTTTCTCTTTTTTCTCTCTCTGTCTGTTTTTACTCTCTCTCTCTCTCTCTCTCTCTTTTTTTTCTCAATTTCTGTCCTTCTCATAGTCAATCTTTTCCCTCTCTTTCTTTCTTCTTCTCTTAGCTCTTTCTTTTTTATCTTTCTCTCTCACTTTCTCATGCTCTCTCTTTTTTCTTTTCTGTCTCTTTCCTTCTCTTTCTATTGTGCCCTTTCTATTGTGCTCCCTCTATTTGTCTCACTCTTTCTCCGTTTTTCGGTTTCTCTTACCTTGTATCTCTCTCTCTCTCTACCAGTCCCCCTAGTTCTCACTCCCTATTTATCTCTCTCCTTCTATTTCTTTTTTGCTCTCCCTCTTTCTTTCTCTTGAACCAACTAGTCGGGCCCCCGTGAGATTTTGTTTTCTAGCACGTGGCCCCCAGTTGAGTTTGACACCCCTGTTTTAAACGGACTTTGAAGGGGTCGTTCGGGAAGTTCATACAACGGAAAAACATTGAAAACGTATTAAAACGATGGAATCAGACTGAAAATTGTCATGTCCAGCATGGTTGCCGTGGCGACCGGCTGGCCCCGCCCCCTGGGCACCGGCTGTAGCAGATCGCCTAATTTGCGTGTGTGCTTCTTAAGGGGGGTTTTGGGGATTGCCGGTGGCTGGTTCATTGCGTTTTCTGTTCTGCATTAATCTGTTCTGTTTGACTTGAGGAAACCTGTGTTTGCCTGTTCTGAGTAAAAGCCTATTTTGTGAGTATTCCTAGTCTGAGTTCCTGTTTGCCTGTAAGCCTGTTTTTGTTTTGTTTTGTCCCCGAGTGTTGGACAACTTTTATTTTGCTAAATAAAAGTAACTGGTCATTACGCGATTGAGTTCATCCTTCCTGCCTCCTGCCTCCGATCTGGTCCCGTCTCGTGACAAAAATATGGATCTTTGAAACGTGACTATGAGTGTGTGTGTGTGATGATTACTTGCATATTGAAAATAGAAAAACAGGTTAAACAAGTGGATTTAATAGCATTGGAATCTGAGAAATACAGAACTAAAAGTACAGTGGAACGCCTCTCAGTTCGAACAAATCGGAGTCCGACCAAAAATGTTGAGAAATTCTTGCTTCGCTGTTCGCTCAGAAAATCGGAGTTCGAACGCCGGTAATGCGTGAGTGCGTACGCTAGGGTGCGATGCTGAGCGGCGTACGGGTGTTATAGCCTTTTATTATGCCTCTGAAGAAAGTCAGTGCAAGCAGCAAAGTTGCTACAGGTGAAAAAAGAAAAGTAGAGCGTACAACTATTCCTGATCTTGCCTGCGCCTTCTGCTGACCACCACCAAGGTAAGAAATCCTATTCATAATTCTTTATCCTTTTTTTTTAAATTTTTACACGTTCATGTTAGCGTAATCTTTCGTACGGAAGATTACGATAACGCGAACGTACGATTAGCCTGGGTTAGCTTTATGTTTACGTTGAACGGAGCCCCCTTTCCAATGAACCGCTCACCACTTGTTGTGGAGACCCGGGTGCTAAATGACTTGTAAACGACCTGATTTTTAAATTTTTACACGTTCATGTTAGCGTAATCTTTCGTACGGACGATAACGATAACGCAAAAGTACGATTAGCCTAGGTTAGTTTCATGTTTACGTTAAACATTCAAGGTAAACATTCAGGGTGTTGGAACGGATTAAAACGATTTACATTATTTTTAATGGGAAAAATGATTTCGGTGATCGAACAAATCGGTTTTCGAACAGGGTTCTGGAAGGGATTATGGTCGAGAACCGAGGTTCCACTGTAGCTTACTATACAATTCCCTACCTGGCACTCATTGTTGGTGACTGCGGACATGCGCATGGTCTCCGGCGGGTACTGGAAGATGGCCACATCATCCAAGTCGTAGCGAACGTGGGAGATATGCTGGGTATACGCGTCCCTGTTGATGGTCAGGACCTGGTACTTCTTGTACCAGTACTCGTCGCCTTCCCATGGCAGGAAGAAGGCCTCGAACTGCGGCACCACCTTGCCCAGGCCGTACTTGTTCCTACCCACGAAGATGCCGACGCCGAGGCAGGTCCGCACAGAGTGTGGCGGTACCGAACCGTAGGAGCCTTCTTTCCATTCCAGGAACTCAAAGTTGTCCCTGTTGGCCAGGATGTGGAACTCGGAGGTGCGGTACTCTGCGTCTCCGTAAGGGTAACGGCAGTAGGGCCCCAGGTCGGCGTTGTAGAACCCCGCCTCACACTTGTACATGCACACGTAGTCGGTCCGTTCCGTGTAGCCGTTATAGATGGCGACCGCGCCGTCGGGAAGTGAACCGTTCCACTCCCGCCACTCCAGGTTGACGTTGTCGCCGAAAAGGAAGTCGGATGGCAGGGATTCCCGGAGAAGCAGGTCTTCTGGAGTGGCGGGGATAGCGGGTGTGGCTGGAGGCGGGACCCGGTCTGGGACGATGCCCTCTAGTTGCGGGTTGAGGAGGGACGCTGCGGGGAATAGTGAATGTTTTGTGAAAAAACGTGCGATGGGACACTGCGTTTTGGCAGTGGTGGGCCCTCAGGGCCTGCAAGGCCTTCTCTGCTAGCCTAAAAAATATCAGAATCATGTGATGTTAACTATACAGTGGAACCTCGCTAGTTCGCGGTTCCACTTTTGCAGGCTCAGAGCTTCGCGGGTCTAAAAAATATACCTTACCTTCTCAATAAAAGCATTTTTGACTTGACGCCATTGAGCGCGAGCTTATGTCAACTGAGGACACGGTGTGGACACTCTTATTGTGAAGGGGAGGAGGAGGCCCTGACACATGGGCTGCATTTATATAGCGCTTTTCAAGTCAATGCCTTCCCAAAGCGTTTTACATTGTGCTTCACATTTACCAATAGCGGCCGTGATCTGTGCAGCCATGTAAGGCGCTAACCTGCTTATTGGGGGTATTGGGGGTTCAGTGTCTTACCCAAGGACACTTCGACATGTAACACGGACAAGCCGGGACTCGAACTGGGATCCCTTAATCCTAAAACGATCGCTCTACCTCCTGAGTTACTGCCGCCCCGACACAATGCTTAGTCATTGCTGCTTCGCTCAACCCCACCCCCCTCCCTCCTTCAACTCCTCCCACCTCATCCCCTTCTTATGTGGTGCTCAGTTTATCAAGGAGGGAACTCGGCGACGCGACGTGAGTATATTCTCTTCTGTCACATTTCATGTCAAGTTTAACTTTATTATACCAAAACCGAGCGGTTGTTTGTACTACCTAAACACGGCTAATTGTGTGTGGTTTCATGTATTTCTTGTAAAAGCCGTTTGATGCCACTAGCTAAAGTATGTTGTTATTGTCAGAAGGTGTTGTAGAAAATAAACTTGCATTTGTAGAATAGATTTGCATACATTTAGAAAGAAATGTAGAAAGACTTGCTTACAGTTGGGAGAAATGTTGTTTACATCTCGCGAAGGTCTCTGCGGACAAATTAGTATAAACAATCCTCCTTAAGGGAGGACAACAGATAACGGCAAAGGGCAAGGTGACATAAACTGGCATAAACTTAAGAACACTTCCAAATAAGGACGGAACCCTGGGCATGTACGCCTTCGGGCGTGAAAAGGGACGGGGCCAAACCGGGTACACGTGCTATGTTGAAAACTATAAAGACACACGCATATCTTCGATTCGCTGAGTCTCTTGTTGAAATTGTGTATCAATAAAAAGAACTCCCTCTTACGTCATTTTGATTCCTGCATTTCTTTGAACACGTACGAGACCATTCAACAAATTGGTCTTATCTTCAACAAAGGTAGCTCTTACACTTTCATTAAAATGAACACAGACCATTTTTTTAACGGTTGTTTCCCAAAACGCTTCACAAACACTCATCAAATATCACATTTGCACTGTTTTTATTTTCAATATGTAGTGTTAACAAGCGAAATAAGCTGCGATGGCTGTATACTGTATACCTGTATACGTTTTTTAGGCATTTTTGAAGGGGGGGCCACTACTTCGCGGATTTTCTGTTTTCGCGGGTGGTCTCGGTCCCCATTAACCGCGATAACCGAGGGATTACTGTATTCCGTCCTTAAGGAACACATTAGAAATAATTTGTTGTAAGCACAGTGGCCATGTGCCATCCACCCGTTAGCAGTGTCGGAAATAACGTCTGCCCAGATCTTTTACGTCGGGTGTACAACTCACAAAACGTCTCCGCCTGGGTGGCCAACAACTTTTTCAAGAAAAAAATAAAATAAAATAACGAAAGATTTTTTTTTTTTCAAATCGAAATGTTTGCTTTATTCCAATTTCGAAATCGTCGTTCGGTTTTGAAATTTCGGTTTGTTCGGTAATTTGCATACTCCGCAGCCAATCAGAAGCGTGCATCGGAAAACTTTGCGCTCCCGGACTTTTCAGTTATAAGGTCGTGCATTTGCATATCGTTTTCCAAAGTAGACGCGTGGTTAGGAATCAAGCCAAAACCTTAGCCCCAGAAGAAAGATTCAAAAGAAGCTAAAAAAATATATGACGCTCGACAGTGACCCAGTTGGGACGCCCTTGGAAACTTCCCTGGTTACCAAGGCGACCCATTGAAATGTATGGGCCATATGCATTACGGATGGGAAAAATCAAACCCATTCGTTGTCAATGGGGCGAAATTCGTTCACTTGGTGTAGTAACAGTGTTATTACTATAGTTGTGCTTTTTTTAGACTTTCCCTAAAGCATCTCCTTATTGCTATCGACGTGCCAACAACTTCTTGGCAACGGTTACATGCTAACATCTGCCAAATCCAGCCTCAACTCTCACAATTGCCCGGGTAATTGTCTCGTTACAAATTACTCTTCTCTTTTACCTTAAGTGTGCTGCTTACGGATGTGTGCTTTCATATTTAAGGAATCAACCAATCACATTTCAGCCATTACTTGTAGCTAGGGTCAGAAATCTACCTGAGAGGCCTTCAAAATCAGTTCTGCAGGCCCTCTGGCATGAAATAAGTGTTGATAAAGCTTTTGCTTTTGCCAATCCGATGTCGAGTACCTGAAGCCAGGGCCTTCTGGAAGGCCTAGCGAAACGTCAGCGATTTGAGCCTTGAGGGTGGTAATTCACCAAAGTGAGAGTGACAACTGGATAAGTACAAGCTAATACATCATTGTGTTGATTTAATAGCGTTTAGGGTCAACCCACAATGGCTGAAGGAGAAGAAGAAATCAAATTGGTGGCAGATTTACTTTAACAGCCATTTTCTAGACAGACTTTCGGGAAAAGCTGGACATAATTTAGAAACTTCAAAGCCTGACAAAGGAACTCGATTTGCAGTCTGAAGAAATTTCACATTTTATTTGTGAGGACTCGGGAGGAGCAGAGGGAATTTGGCCCGGTTCCCTGGGTCTGTCGGTGTCTGATGCCACCGAGTGTGGTCTGTACAAGGAAGTGACGATTAGGGCACGTGCTACATGTAAAGCCTGTCTTTGGTAACAAAATCTAAGTTAAACAAGACTGTATAAACATTTACATTGTTTATATTTCTTTGTCTGCAGAGGTCACATTGACTGCCAATTTCCCATCATTGACAGATTTTCTTTACGGAGTTGCCGTAAACCTTTTAAGACTGTACGTCATTTTAACTGGTTGAAAATTGGACCATGAACCACAGCAGCAGTACGTCCTTAACTACTTCCTAAGTGAGAAAGGCAGAAGAACAATGATGGGTGGATAATGAAAATAAAAATAAATCTCCGGGATAAAGAGAGAAGCCCGGCCCGACCCGAACGTAATGATTGACATTTGAGGAGAGTCAGGCTCTGGCTTAAGATCTTACCTCTACTGAAGGCTTAGGTGTGAAATGCACGACCCGCCACGCTTTCCAACACTATTTTTTTCGAGATCGATACTAATACCATTACCCTTGGGAGGTCACAGATATCAATACAGAATATCAATGAAACCCACCCCAAAAAGACATATTTGTATTACCTTATTTTCCGCACTATAAGGCGCACCTAAAAGCCTTTATTTTATTCAAAAGCTGACCATGCGCCTTATAATACAGTGCGCCTTATATATAGATCAATATTAAGTCGCAAAGTCTTGCAACTAAGGCAAGCAGCCGCCGACTCGATTTTCCCCCGAAGGCGAAGTCGTCCGCGGTGTATGCTGGGATTTATATACCGGCGTTTCATTGGCTAACCAATGTGTCAATCATCATTTGAATCAGTCACTATTGGCTAAAGTTATTCGGAGGTAAAGGGGGCGGATTCTTTTTAGCATTTACAGGCTGGCATAGGCTAAAGGGGCGAAACAAAGCCTGCAATTGGCCGAAAAAGATGAATGTGAATCACACGTTGGGTTGCACTACGGCATAGAGAAAACATTATTTACTATTCTGTATTTGTAAATATTTTACTCTCCTGGATTTACTAAACTCACGGTTGTAAGACGACCATGGTTACGTATCATTATTGAACGTGATGGCTGCAAGAGAACTTAGGTGAGCTATGCGGCTTTATATTTTATTATTATATTTATCTTGTTTTAGAACGATCTTGATGTTTCTGTGATGAGTCTATTTTTAAACTAAATTCAATTCAAAGTCTTTATTGTCATATGCGCTGTAAAGAATCCCGTTTCCCTGCACAATAAAATTCTTACTTTGCTGTCCACACAGTTGCCAGCAAAAAATAAAATGGAAACTAAGAAATATTTGGCATTTCTTGAATCCCAAGACTTTAACCTTCCGAATGATATTTGGAACGATGCATTTAAGTGACATTGTACAGAAACTGTTTTCGTACCTGTCTGAGACACGTATTTGCTTCTTTGCAAGCTCTGGGAATGTTAAGGGGGGAATAAGTTGGACTGAACTATCTGACTGTTTTGTCCACGTTCCCAATGTAGCGCCTTATAATCCGGTGCGCCTTATGTATGGAAAATATGGGACCAAAAACTATTTTTTGGGGGTGCGCCCTATAACCCGGTGCGCCTTATAGCGTGGAAAATACGATAACTTGACATGTACTCTTCAGATTTCATTAAACAAATAGAAACGTTCTATTCGACGGCACTCACCTTTCTTACGCTCGGCGCTCTTCTGGATGATGTCATGCAGGCCTGCACAGGCCACGCCCACGATCATGCACAGCAACAACAGCGCCCTCATCTGGTCGTCAAACACCAAAGTCGTGACTCAATAATGGTAGGATAAGAACACAGGACAAAAGAATGCACTTCTATACGTACTTGTGCACTGTTAGTACTTAGAATAGAATAGAATATACCTTTATTGTCATTGTTACAAAATGGGTTAACATATTGTGACAATGAAATTGGGCACGACACTCCAGTTTCACACATTCACAGTGAGGTAAAAAACCAAGAAGATACTCAGGGCTGCTACTGACGACTATTTCAATTGTCGACTGTTGCAGCGATTGGTCGAATAGTCAGATTAAAACAAAAGTACTGTGTGAAGTACATTTGGTGGTCAACTGCATTGCCTGTCAAGTCAAGTCATGTTTAATTTGTATAGCTCTTAATCATAAGGAGTCTCAAAGGGCTGCACAGACCGCACACTATTGCAAACTACAGACTATTTCTATCTACACCAGGGGTGTCAAACTCATTTTAACTTGGGGGCCACACGTTGGAACTAACATTGTCTCGAGGGCCGGAAGGATAGATTAGAGAGAAAGAGAAAAGATAAAGAAATAAGAGAAAGAGAGAGAGAGAAGTAGAGAAGGTAGGACAAAGAAAGAAAGGGAGGAAGAGAGAAAAAAGCGAGAGAGAGAGAGAGCGAGAGAGACAGAGAGAGAGAGCATGAAAAACAAGAGATAAAAAGAGAAATGGTGAGAGAGGGGAATGAATAGAAATAGAGCGAAAGAGTGAAGGAGAGAAAGGAGAAGGAAAGAAAGAGAGAAGGAAAATGGAAGAGAGAGAGAAAAAGAGAAAAGGAAAAAAGGAAGGGAGCAAAAGAAGGTAAAAAGACAGAAAAAGAGCAAGAGGAACAAAGAAGGAGAAAAAGAGAGACCGAGAGAGTGAAAGAGAGAGAGAAAGAGTGAGAGAAAGAGTGAGAGAAAAAGGGAGGAAGAGAGAGAGAGAAAAAAGAGAAAGAAAGAAATATAAGTACAGCATTTGTTCGAGGCACCTGGCTTTGGCAACATCAAGTGGACATATTTCAACCTGCTGCTTGTTTTTCTCTTGCGCTTCTCTGAGTGTTGTCTCGCGGGCCGGATTCAATCCCTTAGCGGGCCTGATCTGGCCCGCGGGCCGCCTGTTTGACGCCTGTGATCTACACCATCCCCTGATCTAAGTTCTACATGAGGGAAAGGAAAAGCTTGAGCTTCAGGTCGCGCCGTTCCAATTGCGGAGGGTTTTGGCTGGGGATTTTTTATAACAGAATTCTGACGCAGATGGCAGGCGATGTTTGGAGAAGAAAGCCCTGATGACGTGGAAACGCGTGTTGTTTTGAGTTTTTTCAGACATCGAGGAGACGAAGTGGAGCCCACGTGGGGAGTCTCTGGCCGGCCCAATGGGAGGAGCCGACACGCCAGCTTGGGAGAAAGGCGTGGGCATAGGAAGAAAATCGGAGATCGAGAGGGAGAATCGAGAAAGGAGGCTCGCCGAAGAGCGACAATAATTCGGCTAATTCGGCTAATTCGATGGAGTTCACTTAGTTCAATACTTTAAGAAAATAAATCTGCCCCCGTGTGAAAATGTCGGCTATTCTTGTCCATCTTTTCTCAAAAAGAAGCGAGCATGCATTGTTAAGAGGTGTTTGGTTAACGGAGTCATACAATTCGAACAATTTGGTAAACGATACATTTAATTCCTAACAACACTTAATGATACTTAACTGTTTGAAATTAAATCGTTTTAACAAACGACGTTTGTGGTTTTTCTTTTACGTTTTAACAAAGGACGTTTGTTCTTTAGGCTGGAAGCATTGAATTTTAAGCACAGTCTGTCAAAACGGTAAAACATGTACATCATCGAAACCGTATTGGCTTGATTGTTATTTGACTCTTACAGAGGCGAGTCAGACTCCGTTTTGTTCAACTGTCAAACGGATCTATTCAATTGTTCATACATCACCGAGGTACTGCCATGATACGCAAGGTCTGCTTTGCAAACTTTGCAAGAAGTCATTTTACTCGCTGTATCCGAGCTAAAATGCTCCCAAACTTTTTTTGCTATGTGTACTTGATGTTGATTGTTTATGAGGAACAATGCCGCATGAGTGACTCTCAGCAAATATTAGAATCATTCACGATGCCTCACTCAGTGTCTGGCCACCAAAGTATATCATGGAATTATTTTTCGACTATTTCGCTTATCAATTTTGTCGACAACGTCGACTAGTTGTTGCAGCCCGACCAGTACTACAGACATAGCACTACACCAAGTAGTCTCCACCCTTTATCAAGCTGAGAGCTACTTTTTGTTACTAAAAGGAGCAAAGGGCACTCTCTTTGATCTGAATTTCCAAGAGTAAAAAGACATCAAAAAAGCCGGATAGAAAACTAAAAATAAAGCTAAATAGCTAGCTAGAAAGGAGGCCAAAATTTTACTTGATAATTTGTAAAAAAAAGGTTAAAAGTCAGCTAGATAGCATGTAACAAATGTAAAATACTAGCTAGATGGCTTGCTGAATAGAATAAAGGTGAAATGTTAGCTAGATAGCCGGCTAAATAGCAAAAAAAGATAAAATGTCAGCTGGTCAGCATGCAAAAATGTGAAATGCTAGCAAGATAGCGTGCTAAATATCGAAAAATGTGGAATGTTAGCTCGATCACATGTAAAAAATATATAAAAAGGCTACCTCGATAGCTTGCTAAATAGCAAAAAAGGTCAGACGTTAGCTAGATAGCATGCAAAAGATTTTAAAAGGCTAGCGAGATAGCTTATTAAATAGCAAAAATGTAAAATGTTAGCTAGATAAAATGTCAAAAAATATATAAAATTCCAGCTAAATAGCTTGCTCAATAGCTAAAAATGTCACGGTCGCCATGGTGACCAGTCTGCCGCGCCCCCGAACTCAAGCTGCAGCAGATCAGCTGATTGCTGGTCTGCTACTTTAGGCTGGGTTGTGGGTTTGGCGGGTGCTGGCTCATTACACATTCCCCGATCTGTTATGCCGTGTCCTGTTTTAGTTTTAAACATTTTCCGTCTGTTATGCCCTGTCCTGTTGAGTTCGTGCCGGAAGAACTCTGTATTGTACTGTTTTCGTCCCGGAGTATTGGGCGACTTTTATTTTGTTAAATAAAAGTTATGCTCGTCAACGCATATGAGTTCTCCCTTCCTGCCTCCTGCCTCCTTTCCAGTCCGGTCACCCCTTCCACTCCACCTCGCCACGTGACAAAAAAGGCGGGAAGATAGCTAGCTACAAAGCTAAAAAGGTAGCCAAATAGCTTGTTTAAAAAACTGCACACTTTTTTTGCTCATTCGCTTTACAAAATCCATAAATTGCAATGTCTTTGTTGTATTTCCTGTATATAAATCAATAAAAAGATGAATAAATACATTTAAATGTGTTTAATTCACGAATAGTTACTCATTCTACTCTCCTCATCGATTGCTTAAAAATAATTATCAATACTTGAAATGTATTTTGTCCGTGAAGCCCATGAACTAGATTTATTTATCTATTTGAATTTCTAAAACAACTTATCATGTTATTACTATGTTGTTACTATGTTATTACTAGCCCAATTATTACAAAAATAGATTCGGTCACCCAATAAAAATAATTTTACTGGAAAATCACAATGACCACTGGGAAGCTATTTTCAGAACATGTCCTCGGGGGGCACCAACGTTGGAGACCCCTGCCTCGAGTTTGTTAAAGTAGTCCTCCTAGGTTCATGTTCAGTTATACAAAGTGTAATGATACACAATTCCCGACAAGAGTAGGATTTATAATACTAATTTATTGATTAGTATAACAGTTTTTCGTATTTGCAGTGAAGAAAATAAGTATTTGAACAACCTGCTATTTTGCTATTTCTCCCACATGGAGGGGTCTGAGGTTTTTATCGTTGGTGCATGTCCACTGTGAGGGAGATAAACTAAAAAGAAAAATCCAGAAATCACAATGCATGATTTTTTAATGATTTAATAGCAGGGTGCTCGAATACCGTATTTTCCGCACCATAAGACGCACCGGGTTATAGGGCGCACCCCGAAAAAATAGTTTTTGGTCCTATTTTTGACATACACAAGACGCACCGGATTATAAGGCGCTACAATGGGAACGTCGACAAAACAGTCAGATAGTTCAGTCCAACTTATTACCCCCTTAACATCCCCAAAGCTTGCAAAGACTCAACGTGTCGAGAACACGTGCGGATGCGGTGTCCGTACGATGTCACTCAAATGCATCGTTCCATCATTCGGAAGGTTAAAGTCTTGGGATTCAAGAAATGCCAACCATTCCTTAGTTTCTATTTTCTTTTTCGCTCGCAACTTTACTGTGCATATGACAATAAACACTTGGAATTGAGTTTGATTTAAAAATAGACACTCCATTCCATCCATTATCTGCACCGCTTATCACAGAAACATCGAGTTCAGTCTGAAACAAGATACAGGGAAAATATATAGCCGGAGTAGCTCACCGAAGTCGTTGTGTTCATAATAATGTGCAGCCGTGGTCCTCTTATATCCGTGAGTTTAGTAAATCCAGGAGAGTAAAATATTTACAAATACAGAATAGTAAAAAATGCTTTCTGTATGCCGTCAGCCACGTGCTATACGCATTCATCTTTTTCGGCCAATTGCAGGCTTTGTTTTGCCGCTTCAGCCAATACCAGCCTGTAAATGATAAAAAGGATCCTCCCCTTGACCTCCGAATAACTTTAGCCAATAGTGATCCATTCAAATGATGATTGACACATTTGTTAGCCAATGAAACACCGGTAAATAAATCCCAGCATACACCGCGGACTACTTGGCGTTCGGGGGAAAATCTAGTCGGCGGCTGCAAGTTAGTTGGAAGACTTTGCGACTTAATATTGATCCATATATAAGGCGCACTGTATTATAAGGCGCATGGTCAGCTTTGGAAAAAAATAAAGGCTTTTAGGTGCGCCTTATAGTGCGGAAAATACGGTACTTGTTTTCTTCACTGTACCTATTGATCGGCAAATCTCAAGAAAAGTTTTGTGGAACTGAATCATTTCAAATTACGTTTTTTTTGTGGTTAATAACTGTAATAAAATACATTAATTTCCCCACCCATAATGCAGTGTTGATTGTTCAGGTTCAGTAGGTAAGGTTTCTCTGCTAAAAGGACATATTTTGAATTATTTTGAAATATGTGCATCGCAGTATTTGTACTTTTTCATCTCATTTCCATGCACGTTGTCCTGTTAACACAGGGGTAGGGAACCTATGGCTCGGGAGCCATATATGGCTCTTTTCATGAGTACGTCTGGCTCCGAAATAAAATGTAACTATTGCACATCTCTCTGTGCCGCTCCAAAGTCAAGTGATTTCATCCCGATTTTGGTCCATATAAAGCCGAAGCAACTTAGTGCAGTCTAAACTGAATATGACGATATGCTTATCGTTTGCAGTCATTTGTGACATTTTTACAAAAGAACTTTGCATGCACATTGTTTTGAAACCGTTATTAAGGACAAATTTCATGGGAAAAAAAATGGCCTCAACACTCTTAACTGAAGGTGGAAATCAAATGGCATATTTACATTGATTTGGGACACAGGATTTGGCATTATTATCATTTCATACATTTGATGAAATCATCAAATGACACAGAAATCAAGAAATCAAATGTGCTGAAGAATTAGCTTATGAAATGAAACAAAATGCATTTATATGGCGCTTTTCAAGTCAATGACTTCCAAAGCGCTTTACAATGTGCTCCACATTTCCCAACAGCGGCCTTGCAGCCATGTAAGGCGCTAAACTGCTTATTGGGGGTGTTAGGGGTTCAGTGTCTTACCCAAGGACACTTCGACATGTAACACGGACGAGCCGGGATTCGAACTGGGATCCCTTGATCCCAAGACGAGCGCTCTACCCCCTGAGCTACTGCCGCCCCCAGCTTAGAGCAGGGGTGTCAAATGGGCGGCCCGCGGGCCAGATCAGGCCCGCTAAGGGATTCAATCCGGCCCACGAGACAATGCTCGGAGAAGCACGAGAGAAAAATGAGCTGCAGGTTGAAATATATCCACTTGCCAAAAGCAGGTGCCTCTCACAAATGATAGGGTTAGGGTTAGGGTTAGGGTTAGGGTTAGGGGTTAGGGTTAGTCTCTATCTCTCTTTCTTTCCTTCTCTTTTCTCTCCTTCCCTCTTTCTCTTGTTCTATTTCTCTTTGGATTTCTTTCTTTCTCCCTCTCTCATTATTTCTCATTTTATCTATTTTGTTTCTCATGCTCTCGTTCTCCCTCCCTCTCTCTCTCTTTCTCCCTTTCCTCTCTTTCTTTGTCCCACCCTCTACTTTTCTCTCCTTCTCTTTCTCTCATTTCTTTGTCTCTCTCTCGACCCGAACAGCAACTGAAATGAGTGAAGTACTAGATTTCCTTAAAAAAGTATTACTTCAAGTTGTTTCAACTTTGCCGATCATTCTAAGAAGAAATGAGAATATCTAGGATAGGGTTCAGGGTCCTCGAATTTAGAAGATAAAAGGCACTAAAAACAGGCACTGACATTTTTAAAAATGGAGTCAGTCCGTCCATTTCTTAGTTTCAATCTTCAAAACATTTATTCCAGTTTTTTAAAGTAGTTTGTTGATTCTAACGATGCCGGGTTACAAATAAGTACTCACCCTGACTGCTTGCTCCTGATAGCGTCGTCCTCTCCTGTTGGGGCTGGATTCTTATAAGGTGCACTTGCCACCATAAATCCACGCCTTCCTGGACGCATTGAGAGAAGTACACGAGGCAAAGAATTGCCCTTTCCGGCGAATAATCGACGGTAAACTTCTAGTTTCAACACGTAGTATCTAAAAAAGTACCGTCAATTATAAAGCGCACCTGATTATAAGCAAGCCGCACCCACCACATTTTAAAAGGAAAACCGATTTTGTACATACACAAGCCGCACCTGTACATAAGCCGCATCCGCCCACATTTAAACATGTAACACAAACACAAAATTAACCCAAACCCGACTTCGAGTCCCGCGATTGAAACGAAATGTCCTTCATTAAAGTCCACAGTCCAAAAATCACAGCCGGCAAAATGAACACAAAATGATACCGGTACTTAAGGTTTGATGCAGACCTGCAGAGTCCGGGTCCCGTTGAAAGTAATCCAAGGAAAAAAAGTGTATATTTCCAAAGGTAAGGGTGGGAAAAATATATCAGATGAACACATTTACTCACGCAACTCCTTTTTCTTTAACCAACTTTTTACCCCCTCTTCTTTCCTTGTCTGTCCCTCACCTTTAGCGGTCCCCGCTTAAACTCGGCATCCCGCGTTTGTTCCGCCCCTCCTTTTTCATTCACCCGTGCAAAACATATCAGAATAAGTGTCTAAAATAAATACATTACAAAAATATACAGTTGCAAATACATATTATACATGGTTACACATATTTATGAAGAAAGACGGTACACCGAGAGAGTTTTCAAAGCTTTAATAATAGTAATAAAGCTTTGACTGGGCAGTTAATGGTAGCAACATTCAAGTGCCGCATCAGTGAATAAGTCGCAGGGTTGAAAGTTAGGGGAAAAAGTAGCGGCTTATAGTCCGGAATTTATGGTACAAGCATTTGCCATCGGGTAGGCTGGATAGTTTTCCTGGTCATTTCTATTTCTATTTTTATATTGAATGGACAGTGTGTGTTAAATAGCGCCTCCTATTGGTAAAAAAACATGTTTTACTTAAAGGAAAACAATAATCATGACATAATAGAAAAAGAAAATCCCCGAATTGTGAAGTTTAACGGAAAAAAACTGAATAGATATAACCATTTGATATAGTTAGAATTTCATATTTCTATGTTGTCAGGTGAGGCTCTGACTCACCTGCCTCCCCTGACCGCACGCCACTTAGAATTAATTTTTGGGATATCCACACAAGCAAAGATAAATGTGAAACTAAAGTATTTACTGGATAACCAGGAGCGTCGTGGGGAAGTACAGCCCGGCGGCACCTATCCCTTTCCGGGTTTCCACCAAGTTTCGAACCAGGGACCTTTTGCCTGATAGTCAAATGTGCTAACCACTGCACCAAACTACCATAATATCACTCATTTGAGCAGATAACATTTTGGATTTGGCCCTCTTGCATTGCTAATGTTAGCATGCAGGCTAGCAAACGAGGAATAGGACACAGGCTCTACATCAGAGTTTCTCAACCTGTGGTTTGGGACCCGAAAGTGGGTTGCGGACATGTTTTCAGTGGGTTGCGGGCCGTTGCCTTGGCTAAGAGGAAGAAAAATTGATGGGTGAATTACCCTTCAGTTTATCTCATCTCATCTCATCTCATTAGCTGCACCGCTTATCCTCAGTAGGGTCGCGGGGGTGCTGGAGCCCATCCCAGCAATCATCAGGCAGTGGGCAGGGGACACCCTGAACTGGTTGCCAGCCAATCGCAGGGCACACGGGTACAGACAACTCACTCGCTCAGTCACACCTAGGGACAATTTGGACCGGCCAATTCACCTGAAATGCATGTTTTTGGAATGTGGGAGGAAACCGGAGTGCCGGAGGAAACCCACGCAAGCACGGGGAGAACATACAAACTCAGCACAGGAAGCCCGATAGCTGGATTTGAACCCACACAGGAGGTTCCCAAGACATGAACTGTTCCGCACATGCGCTAACCACTGCGCCGCCGTGCTGCCCGGGAAGTCATTGACTTGAAAAGTCAATATAAATGCAGATCAGATCAATCATTCTCAAGGATTTCAAGCACCCGCACCAACCCTGCACAAACAAACAAAGGAATGGATTACAATTCCTTCTAATATCTTTCCGAATATTTTCAAAAACGGGCTACTTTTTTTTACCTGCTGTTTATCGCTCTAAACGAACTTACTCCTTACGGCTCAGGTAGCGCATGTCCGCGGGCGGGTGAAGGTCGTCCTGGCGACCTTGAAACAAGGTCAGCCCGTTCGTCACGTCCGTGGTCAAGGTCAGGCCTTGGCTACTTGCGATAAAGCATCCGTGGCATCCTTATCTGTCGTGATAGCGTTCAAAAAAATCTTGTCTTCTTATCTGATAGCAAAGAAAAGCTTTCGAAGCCTTAGTTCATGTCGAGTTATCTCGACTTCGCCTTTGGGTTTTCGTTTTGCGTCACCGTTTTGAACCCGAAATACTGACGGTTCGCAGATGTGTCGGTACAGCGCCACCTCCTGGCGAGAAATCGTGATTTCTTATTTGATTTGATTTCTGACTCGGAGAATTTCAATTAGAATAGTCTTTATTGCATGGCTGCATGGCCGCTATTGGTGTGTGTGTGTGTGAATGGGAGTCCAGATTTAAAGTCTAAATTTGAAATCCTAACCCTGGTTTGAAACCATGATGCAGGTCTAAACTAAATTTGAACAATCTGGTCCTAAGCATCGAACTCAAACTCAGCATCTTTATTGTTTTTGTTGCAGAGATGGTGAGAGAAAAAGAGACAGAACAGAAAGATTAGAAAAGAGAGACAGAGAACAAGAGAGAGAGAAAAGAGAGAAAAACAATTGTGTCAAAGAAAGAGAGAAAAAGAAAGAGAGAGAGAAAGAATGAGAGAGAAAGAGAAACATAGATTTAGATGAATAGTGAGAATGAGAGAACAAGAAAGAAAATAATCAAGTAAACAGGAGTGAGAGAAAGAGAGTGAAAAGGAGAAAGAACTAGAAAGAGAGATAGAGATAAATGAATAAAGAGAGAAAAAGACATAGAAAGAAATAGAGAGTCAGTGATATAGAGAAAGAGAAGGAGAAAGAAGAACGAGAGAACAAGACATATAACAAAAGAGAGAACAAGAGCAATAGAAAGAGAGCGAAAAAGAAAGGAAGAGAGAGAAAGAGAGAAAAGAGAGAGAATGACAAGAAGAGACAAAAAAGAAAGAAAAAAAGAGAGAGACAAAGAAAGAAATAGAGAGACATTGAGGAAAATAGAGAAAGAAGAGGAAAAATAAGAGAGAGTGAGAGAGAAAGAGAAACATAGATTTAGATAAAAAGTGAGAATGAGAGAACAAGAAAGAAAATAATCAAGTAAACAGGAGTGAGAGAAAGAGAGAGAAAAGGAGAAAGAACTAGAGAGAAAGAGAGATATAGATAAATGAGAGGGTGATGGGAGAGAGAGAAAAAGAAAGGAATAAAGAGAGAAAGAGACATAGAGAGAAATAGAGAGTCAGTGATATAGAGAAAGAGAAGGAGAAAGAAGAACGAGAGAACAAGACATATAACAAAAGAGAGAACAAGAGCAATAGAAAGAGAGCGAACAAAAAAGGAAGAGAGAGAGAGAGAGAGAGAGAAAGAGAGAAAAAAGAGAGAATGACAAGAAGAGACAAAAAAGAAAGAAAAAAGAGAGAGAGACAAAGAAAGAAATAGAGAGGCATTGAGAAAAATAGAGAAAGAAGAGGAAAAATAAGAGAGAGAGTGAGAGAGAAAGAGAAACATAGATTAGAATAAAAAGTGAGAATGAGACAACAAGAAAGAAAATAATCAAGTAAACAGGAGTGAGAGAAAGAGAGAGAAAAGGAGAAAGAACTTGAAAGAAAGAGAGATAGAGATAAATGAGAGGGTGATGGGAGAGAGAGAAAAAGAAAAGAATAAAGAGAGAAAAAAACATAGAAAGAAATAGAGAGTCAGTGATATAGAGAAAGAGAAGGAGAAAGAAGAAGGAGAGAAAAAGACATATAACAAAAGAGAGAACAAGAGCAATAGAAAGAGAGCGAAAAAGAAAGGAAGAGAGAGAGAGAAAGAGAGAAAAAAGAGAGAATGACAAGAAGAGACAAAAAAGAAAGAAAAAAAGAGAGAGAGACAAAGAAAGAAATAGAGAGACATTGAGAAAAAAAGAGAAAGAAGAAGAAAAATAAGAGAGAGAGTGAGAGAGAAAGAGAAACATAGATTTAGATAAAAAGTGAGAATGAGAGGACAAGAAAGAAAATAATCAAGTAAACAGGGGTGAGAGAAAGAGAGAGAAAAGGAGACAGACCTAGAAAGAAAGATAGAGACAATTGAGAGGGTGACAGGAAGAGAGAAAAAAAGAAAGGAATAAATGGAGAAAATGACATAGAGAGAAATAGAGAGACAGAGAAGGAGAAAGAAGAGAGAGCGAGAGTAAGAAGGAGAGAACAAGACAGATAGAAAATAGAAAGAGAGTGAACAAGAGAGAGAACGAGAAAGAAAGCAAGAGAAAAAGAGAATGGCAAGAAGAGACGAAAAAGAAAAAAAAGAGAGAGACAATGAGAAATATAGATACATTGAGAAAAATAAAGAGACAAATATATATAGAAACAAGAGGAGAAAGAAAAAAGAATGAGAAATCTAAATAGAGACAGAGAAAGAGAGAAAAAGAAAGAGAAGAGATAATAATAAAGAGAAAGAGTGAAAAGAGTGAAAATTTTTCCTTTTGTTTCGTTTTTTTTCCTCAGCTTTTCACTACTTTTTAATTTTGGTATTTTTTTTTTCTTTTTTGTTCTATTTTCCCCCCTTCTTTTAAGTCATTTTGTGCACAATTTTACATAATATTTGGTCGGGTAGGGATTTAAGAAGCAAAAACAACCCGAAGAGCCGTTTGGGACCCTAAAGCGAGCCGAGCCGAAGGAGCCGGTTCTCGAAAAACTCTACTGACTTTACTCGACTTCGTTCTACTTCGACATTTTACCTTCATGCACTGTAACTTTGACTTAATTCGCTTCTTAATTAACAATTTCGAGCCCTGATTTTTGTGAGCTGGCTAGATTTTCTTGTGCGCGGAAAAGCTCTGAGTAGTGCGCAATTGCGCACACACGCAGCTTAGAGGGAACATTGATTATACGTATGATCGGTCCAACTGCATTTTCGTTCTTCTTCTCCTCCGGAATGCCACCCCCATCATACTCTCCTCGAAGGCGATACCCAAAAAGACCTACATAGGCAAACTAAAAACCCTAATAAATCAATGTCCGATTCTAATGTCTCTAGAATTTCACAGTTTTTGCTTTTACGAGTTTCTAAATAGGGCAGCATGGCGGCGCAGTGGTTAGCGCATGTGTGGCACGGTTCATGTCTTGGCAACCTCCTGCGTGGGTTCAAATCCAGCTCCAGACTTCCTGTGCGGAGTTTGTATGTTCTCCCCGTGCTTGCGTGGGTTTCCTCCGGGCACTCCGGTTTCCTCCCACGTTCCAAAAACATGCATTTCAGGTGAATTGGCTGGTCCAAATTGTCCCTAGGTGTGAATGAGCGAATGAGTTGTCTGTCCCTTTGTGCCCTGCGATTGGCTGGCAACCAGTTCAGGGTGTCCCCTGCCCACTGCCCAATGATTGCTGGGATGGGCTCCAGCACCCCTGCGACCCTAATGAGGATAAGTGGTACGGCTAATGACATGAGATGAGAATAGAATAGAAAAAAATTTAGCTAGCCACCTCCGGACTTCCTGTGCGGAGTTTGTATGTTCTCCCCGTGCTTGCGTGGGTTTCCTCCGGGCACTCCGGTTTCCTCCCACATTCTAAAAACATGCATTTCAGGTGAATTGGCCAAATTGTCCCTAGGTGTGAATGAGCAAGCGAGTTGTCTGTCCCTGTGTGCCCTGCGATTGGCTGGCAACCAGTTCAGGGTGTCCCCTGCCCACTGCCCGATGATTGCTGGGATGGGCTCCAGCACCCCCGCGACCCTAATGAGGATAAGTGGTACGGCTAATGACATGAGATGAGAATAGAATAGAAAAACATTTAGCTAGCCAGCTCCGGACTTCCTGTGCGGAGTTTGTATGTTCTCCCCGTGCTTGCGTGGGTTTCCTCCGGGCACTCCGGTTTCCTCCCACATTCCAAGGACATGCATTTCAGGTGAATTGGCCAGTCCAAATTGTCCCTAGGTGTGAATGAGCGAGTGAGTTGTCTTTCCCCGTGTGCCCTGCAATTGGCTGGCAACCAGTTCAGGGTGTCCCCTGCCCACTGCCCGATGATTGCTGGGATGGGCTCCAGCACCCCCGCGACCCTAATGAGGATAAGTGGTACGGCTAATGACATGAGATGAGAATAGAATAGAACAAAATTTAGCTAGCCAGCTCTGGACTTCCTGTGCGGAGTTTGTATGTTCTCCCCGTGCTTGCGTGGGTTTCCTCCGGGCACTCCGGTTTCCTCCCACATTCCAAAAACATGCATTTGAGCTGAATTGGCCGGTCCAAATTGTCCCTAGGTGTGAATGAGCGAGCGAGTTGTCTGTCCCCGTGTGCGATTGGCTGGCAACCAGTTCAGGGTGTCCCCTGCCCACTGCCCGATGATTGCTGGGATGGGCTCCAGCACCCCCGCGACCCTACTGAGGATAAGCGGTATAGCTAATGAGATGAGATGAGTTTCTAAATAAATCAAAAATCCAAAGGGTGCCGCAGTGACTTGCTGACTCGTCGAAGTTCAGAGAGAGTCAAGCTCTGTTGATTCCTTTATTGGGGTTGAAGGTCATCTGTGAAGCGTTAAAACGTCGTTTGCGGACTCTAATTGTTGAGAGCAGCACGGCGGACGATCAAGGCATCAAGAAGGTAAACGCTCCTCTGAAAAACAAGAAAAAAAAAATCATTTTTTAAAACATATCTGCTATTTAGTGGTAAGGCTTTGATTTTTCTGTTCTCCATAGACTTACAGGAGAATTGGAGATCTCTCAAATCATACTCTGATATTTAAATCAAGGGTTTGGTTTTGGCGTGTGTGCGGCACAGTTCTGAGGTCATGAGATCAAACCTCCTGTGTGGAGTTTGCATGTTCTCCCCGTGCTTGTCCCTAGGTGTGAAGGAGTGAGTTGTATGTCATTGTGTGCCCTGCGACTGGCTGGCAACCAGTTCAGGGTGCGTAGCAATGGAAACTGATATATATATATATATATATATATATATATATATATATATATATATATATATATATACCACAGCCATATCCCCCTAGTGGGAGGTGGTTAGAGTCATTTCTGACTCTTTTTGGGAGATTGATTCAAAGGAGGGGATTCCCAGCCCCTCACTCAACCCAACTGAGGTGTTGGGAGTCATTAGGTGACCAAACCCCCCAATTCCAACCCCTAATGCTAAACGCCAAGCAGGGAGGCAACGGGTACCAATGTTTAAGTCTTAGGTATGACTCGGCCGAGGCTTGAACCACAACCTCCCAGTCTCGGGGCGGGCGCCATACCCCCAAGGCCACCGAGCTGGTAAACTGAAGGGGGCCAAGTACTGAACCCTGCGGAACACCACAGGTAACACTAAAAAGGCTCAGTGCATCCTATCCAGGGTTGGGTAGGGTTACTTTAACTGGATTACTTTCAATTACCTTTGGATTACTCCAATACAAAATATGCTAATAAAAGACAAAAGAAACTAAATATAAATAAAATTGTGACTCACAACACGTGGTAAGCTTTCTCTCCTGGCATTGATCTCTGGCAAAACTAACATAAAATGCGAGAGAAACAAAATGAAAATAAATCCAAACAGCTTGCCAACATCATTTTTGCCGTTCCATGTATTCCGTTACTCCCCAAGCCTGCACAAAATTTAGTCATTTGATTCATATTTAGTTTCTTTTGTCTTTTATTAGCATATTTGGTATCGTTGTAATCCAAAAGTAATTGAAAGTAATCCAGTAAAAGTAACCCTACCCAACCCTGATCCTATCTGAGAGGTAGGATCTGAACCATAAGAGGACGCTTCCTGAGAGACCAATCCAGGAATTCAGTTGTCTGTCTTTGTGTGCCCTGCGACTGGCTGGCAACCAGTTCAGGGTGTCCCCTGCCCACTGCCCGAAGATAGCTGGGATGGGCTCCAGCACCCCCGCGACCCTAAGCGGTGCAGATAATGGATGGATGGATGGATGAAGAGACGTGGCCTCATTAATATCGACCAATCGTTGTTTGGTCTCCCAGCAATATTATTCGATAACTTGAAAAAATTCGCTATGTCCCAGCTATCCCAAGACCAAAACGACGTCCTTGATTTAAATACCTGTAATGTGGAAAATTCTTGTTTGAAATAGATACAAATATAAAAAATGGCATGCTTTTTTGAAGAGTATTTGAACTTGGCACAGTTCTGAGGTCGTGGGAACCTCCTGAGTGGGTTAAAATCCTTACTGTGCGGAGTTTGTATGTTCTCCCCGTGCTTGCGTGGGTTTCCTCCGGGCACTCCGGTTACCTCCCACATTCCAAAGACATGCATTTCAGGTGAATTGGCCGGTCCAAATTGTCCCTAGGTGTGAATGAGCGAGTAAGTTGTCTGTCCCCGTGTGCCCTGCGATTGGCTGGCAACCAGTTCAGGGTGTCCCCTGCCCACTGCCTGCCCGATGATTGCTGGGATGGGCTCCAGCATCCCCGCGACCCTACTGAGGATAAGCGGTGCAGCTGATGAGATGAGATGAGAGATTTAAACTTGGGTGTGATTGCAGATGGCGACGTGTCTTGCTGCTGCGGTGTCGCTGCTCCTGTTGGGGCTCTGCAGCCCGACCTTGCAGTCGGACCGACTTGATGTCCAGCGCCAGCCCAGTGAGTTCCACATATGGACTTACAGTATGTCCCAAAAGTGAAAAATGAAATGAGAGGGGTCTACTCACTTTTGGGACATACTGTATGTTTGTCTGCCATTTGGTACCCTTATTAATGATTGCCATTCCGCTTCTTAAGCAGTGTTGGGCACCTTACTTTATAGTTACTCTCTACTTCTTCCAAAAAAGTAATGGAGTTAGTAACAAAATCACTCCATTGTAAAAGTAACTAGTTACACCCACTACACAGCATTATTTCCAAACAGAAGAGCAGTTTCAGCGACAGACTGCTGTCACTGTCTTGTACTACGGGACAGACTGAAGAGATCTTTTCTTCCTCATGCCATGAGGCTCTTTAACTCTACCCGGCAGAGTAAAAGCCCACATTAAACCACACCACCTACATTGCATATTACCGAATTTTATTGCAATATGTATTCTGTGTAGCACTATTTAGATATTCTATATAACACGCTACAGTGGGTATTAGCACGTCACATTGGGTATCTGTATATTGTATTCTTTTTGCTTTATTGTCGTATTGTTCTCAGCTCAGGGATGCTGCTGAAAAGGTGAATTTCCCTTCGGAGATGAATAAAGTATCTATCTATCTATCTATCTATCTAGTTACGAGGGAACCTAACTATTTCTGTTGCTTAAAAAAAAAGTTGACTTTGAACCTTTCTGAGCAGTATTTGACTCAGTTGAAAAGAGAAGAACACAAACAAAAACGTACGTAAGCACACAAACGTACGTAAAAATGCACAAAAATATATGTAAACACGCACAAAAACGTACGTACGCACAAACAAAAACCTACGTAAACACTCAGTGTACGTAAAATGCACGAAAACGGGCAAAAACATATGTAAACATATCAAACAAACGTGAAAATGCACAAAAACGTACATAAACACACACAAAAACGTACGTAAACACAAACAAAAACCTATGTAAACACTCAAACATACATGAAAGCCACAAAAACAGGCACAACAACATATGTAAACATATCAAACATATGTGAAAATGCACAAAAACGTAGGTAAACACAAACAAAAACATATATAAACCCACAAATGTACATGAAATTCACCAAAAGCTAAGTAAACACACACAAAAACGTACGTAAACTGGCGCATAAATGTACGTAAACACAGACAGAATAGTACCTAAACACACAAAATGTACGTAAAGACATCAAACGTACATAAAAAAGCACAAAAACGTATGTAAACACGCACAAAAATATACATCAACAAAAACAAAAACCTACGTAAACACACAAACGTACATAAAAATGCACAAAAAAGGCACAAAAAAGTATGTAAGCATATCAAACGTACGTAAACACACACAAAAGCGTACGTAAGCATACACAAAAACTTACGTAAACACAAACGTACATAAACACACAAACGTACGTAAAAATGCACAAAAACATATGTAAACACGCACAAAAACATACGTAAACACAAACAAAAACCTACGTAAACACTCAGTGTACATAAAATGCACGAAAACAGGCAAAAACATATGTAAACATACCAAACTTATGTGAAAATGCACAAAAACGTACAAAAACACACACAAAAACGTACATAAACACAAACAAAAACATACATCAACCCACAAATGTACGTGAAATGCACAAAAATCTATGTAAACACACACAAAAACGTACATAAACGGGCACATAAATGTACATAAACACAGACAGAATGGTAGGTAAACACACAAAATGTACGTAAAGACATCAAACGTACATAAAAAAAGCACAAAAACGTATGTAAACACGCACAAAAATATACATCAACAAAAACAAAAACCTACGTAAACACTCAAAGGTACATAAAATGCACAAAAACAGGCACAAAAACTTGTGTAAGCATATCAAACGTACGTAAACACAAACAAAAACGTACATAAACACACAAACGTACGTAAAAATGCACAAAAACATATGTAAACACGCACAAAAACATACGTCAACACGAACAAAAACATACATAAACACTCAAACGTACACAAAAATGCACAAAAACAGGCACAGAAACGTATTTAAACGTATCAAAAATACGTAAACACACACAAAAATGTACGTAAACACGCACATAAACGTACGTAAACACAAAAGTACAACATAACAATTTAAAAAATTTAAAATTATTTTAATGTTTTTTCCACTTTGGTTGAAAAAGTCATTTGCAAAAACATTAAAAAAAAGAAAACTAAGAAAGAATATTTCACAATAAAGTTGAGGGTCAATAATAAATTTCTACTTCAAATTAAAATATTGCGAAGGAAAGAAAATCATGAAAAAGAATCGTCCGAAAAACATTTGGTGGCAAAAGAAAAAAAATGATTTCGATTTTGCTTTAAGTTGCAAAATAACATGTTTTTGTTTGTGTGCGAAAAAAAGAGGCGTGGCTGAACGTGGCCCTGGGGGAGGTGGTCCCGCCTCTCGAAGTGGTCAGTGACCCCGCCCCTCGAGCCCCAGTCTCCGCCCCTTCTTCCTCGGCCGACTTCGGCGATTACTCCAACCTGAGGTGGGTGTAGAGGTAAGAACATAAGCCCGAGCCCGATCCGACCCGAATTTCGACCCGAGTCCGTCCTAGAATGTCAATCATTACGTTCGGGGTTGGGCCGGCCTCTCTATTGCTGGCTCTCTCTCTCTTAAAGTGCCTTTCTAGATTCTCAAACCTCTTATGTTATGCTAGCAGCAGGATGATAGTGAACCATTTCTTATATCAGCTGTATAATACACTCAAACAATAATACACCGTCCGATTTTTTTTCTTATCTGTTGATTGGGTTTAGGTTTAGGATAAGGTCCTTATCAATTATAATACAGTTATTTTCCATTTTTCTCCGCCAGTATACTAATTTCTAAGAAAGAAAGAAAGAAAGATAGAAAGAAAGAGAGAAAGAGAGAAAGAGAGAAAGAGAGAAAGAAAACGCCAGAGAGTGAGAGAGTGAGTGGAAGAAAGAGAGAAGAGAGGACAGAAAGACAGAAAGAACAGAAAGACAAAAAGAGGAAATGAGAGGAAAAGAGAGAAGGACAAAAAGACAGAAAGAACAGAAAGACAGAAAGAGAAAGAGTGAGAGAAAGAGGATGAGAAAGATAAAATAGAGATAGTAAGATCATGGGAAGGGAAAGGAATAGAAAGAAAGAGGCTGTGAAAGATAAAAAAAAGAGATAGCGTGAAAGAGGTTCAATGAAATAAAAAAGAGGTAGAGAAAGAAGATGAGAAAGAGCAAAAAATGAGATGGAAAGATTAAAAGAAAGAGATAGAGAAAAGGATGAGGTAAAGAGAAAGAGGATGAGAAAGAGTAAGAAGGAGATAGAGAGAAAGATGATGGAAAAGAGACAGAAAATGAGAGAGAGAAAGAGGAGGAGAAAGAGAAAGAGAGATAGCGAGAAAGAAGGTGAGAGATAAAAAAGAGATGAAGAGAAAGAGGATGTGAAAGGAAGATATAGAGAGAAAGAGAAGATAAAAACAAGGAAAGTAAGAAACAGAGTGAGAAAGAGAATATGAAAAGAAAGATAGAAAGAGAGAGGAAAAAAGAGCGATAGTGAGAAACGAATAGATACAGCTCCAGTTTCTTTGGGAGTGACACTTGACTTTGCCGACATCAAATAGATTTAAAACTGTAGCTCATTTTCCTCTTACGCTTCTCCCAATGTTGTCTCGCGGGCAAACTTCAAGCTTGAATCCAATATGATAAATCACCTCTCCTCCTCCCGAGTCCTCCTGAATAATACATGTCATTTTGGGGGGTTTTCGTGCTCGGTCCCGCAAATCGAGTCGGTTCGGACCAATGTTCCCTCTAAGCTGCGTGTGTGCGCAATTGTGCAGTGCCCAGAGCTTTTCCGCGCACAAGAAAATCTAGCCAGCGCACAAAAATCAGGGCTCGAAATTGCTAATTAAGAAGCGAACTAAGTCAAAGTTAGAGTGCATGAAGGTAAAAATACACGGGTTCCCCAGACGCTGTGTTCTAAATGCGGGTTTTTAGAAGTCGAGTCGAAGTAGAATGAAGTTGAGTCAAGTCAGTAGAGTTTTTGAGAACCGGCTTTTTCGGCTCAACTCACTAAAAAGAACCGGCTCTCTCGGGTCCTTAACAGCTCTTCAGGTTGTTTTTGTTTCTTTCATCCCTATATGACCAACTATTATGTGAAATTATGCACAAAATGACTTAAAGGAAGGAAGAATAGAACAAAAAATAAAAAAATACCAAAATGAATAAGTAGTGAAAAGCTGAGAAGAAAGAAAAAAAGGAAGAGGAAAAAAGAAGAAAAAAGAAGAAAAAAGCCAGAAAAAAAAGAAAAAGAAACGAAGTAAATATGAAATGAAATGAAATGATCTGCATTTATATAGCGCATTTTCAAGTCAAGACTTCCCAAAGCGCTTTACAGTGTGCTTCACAGTGTGCAGCCATGTAAGGCGCTAACCTGCTTATTGGGGGTATTAGGGGTTCAGTGTCTTACCCAAGGACACTTCGACATGTAACACGGAGGAGCCGGGATTCGAACTGCGATCTCTTGATCCCAACACGAGCGCTCTACCTCCTGAGCCACTGCCGCCCTGAGAACAAAAAGAAAAAAGTACAAAAAAATAAACACAATGAGATTTTTTTTAAAGGAATTTTTTAAAAAAATGGAAAAAAAACAGGGAAAAAGAAGAAAAAGTTTGTGTTGCATTCAAATAATTTCCAACTATACAAAGTCAATCTTGTTGCCAAAATTGTACTTCCACAAAAAAAATATGATTAAATGTAGTTCTGTATCGTGCAACCGACAAAATAAGCCCCCAAAAATGTTAATATTATGCAACAAAATATATCAGGAAATAAAAAGAAATGGATATCTTGTGAGAGAATTATTTGTAGGCCGTACAACCTCTGCAATAGTACATGAGTCAATTCACTCAAAAGAGAAAAATAATTTTGCATTTCCGGAAACTCAGCAAAATATAACGTGATGTCAAGTTTTGGACATGTTTGATAATGAATTATCTTGCCACACTTGGGATTACGGTTGCTCACTGTTGTTTCAAGCGTTGCTCACCGACTTTGTGTGAACGCTCAGACCCGTAAGGAAAATTACAGGGAACATTAGTTCGGACTGTATATCGTATGCCCGGTCTTATACCCTTTAGGTGGGTGGCGTGGAACGGTTCCCTCCCGGCCGGCGCAGTCGGCATCTTCAACGGCTACGCCGGGCGGACCGACTACGTGTGCAAGGTGGGGTGCGAGGCGGGCTTCGTCTCCAAGGACACTTGCCGCTACCCGTACGCCGACAAGGAACACTCTTCCTCCGCCTTCGACGTTCTGATCAACGTGGATCGCTTCGAGTTCCTGGAGTGGACGGAGGACTCGTACGGTTCCGTTCCCGCCCACGCCGTAAGAACCTGCGAGGGAGTGGACATCTTCGTGGGCAAGAACAAGTACGGCCTCGGCAAGGTGGGCACCGATTTACAGAAAAAACCCCGACCAAAAACTGGCTCATAAGCCGTAACATACATGGGCGTAACCAGCCCGTTTTGGGGGGTGCTCAAGCACCCCCCAAATTCCACCCAAGTTCTCCCAGAAATTATAACAATTATTTAAAAGAACTCTCTTTTCCTTAATAAAGGACAGGATGGGCTTAAATTGTTTTGATAGATAGATAGATAGATAGATAGATAGATAGATAGATAGATAGATAGATAGATAGATAGATAGATAGATAGATAGATAGATAGATAGATAGATAGATAGATAGATAGATAGATAGATAGATAGATAGATAGATAGATAGATAGATAGATAGATAGATAGATAGATAGATAGATAGATAGATAGATAGATAGATAGATAGATAGATAGATAGATAGATAGATAGATAGATAGATAGATAGATAGATAGATACAAAGATACAAAGATAAATAGAACTAGACAATTCCCGCGGCAATTGTAAGAGTTGTGATTGATCTGGAAGATGATCCCGGTATGTATATATAACCCCGGTTGTTAGCATTATGAGTTAGCATAAAGTTTTTAGTACAGAGAGATGTTTCTGTCATTTTTTACTTGGTTCTGTCGCCCCCCCACACCCCCCCCCCCGGTACTGGCAAGTTCATTTGAGATGGGCCCACAACCGTTACCAACAAGGATATGCGTTGTGGAGGTCTAAAAAAACACATTCATGGTAAAACCATAGTAATAACACTGTTATTACACTTTAAAAACTTTAAAAATATACATGTTCAAATAGAATGGGCCGTTCGATTTGAATTGGCCCATCCGGAATGCATTGAGCCCATTCAATTTGCTGAGTCGTTAGCATGTTAGCATTAGAATAATTTTTCAGCATGAAGAAGTTAGCATTTAGCCGTTAGCATCACTTTTTAGCATGTATCCGTTAGCATAACTCATCAATAATAATAATAATAATAATTTCCTTGTATTGTCATTCTGTGTAACAATGTACACAGAACGAAATGTCGATTGCATCTGACCCGATGCAGCCGCAGCCAAGAGAGGGCGCCGCCGACCACTTTTTAAGTCTTAGGAATGACTCGGCCGGGGCGCGAACCCGAACCTCCCAGTCTCAAAGCGGGCGCCTTACCATCTAGGCTACTGAGCTGGTCAACATGCGTCCATTAGCATAATTTGTAAATATGAGGTAGTTAAAATATTGCCCATAACAAAATTTTTTAGCATGAAGAAGTTAGCATTTAGCCGTTGGCATCACTTTTTAGAATGTACCCGTTGTCTCCATAGCTTTCTCTTCGATGATTTTGTCTTAAACTATTCCTATCGCTAGTAAAGTTAACTTAAGAAGATCTTCATTCTTCTTGGATGTTGTGAAGGTCGTGAGCCAGCATGAAGCCTTTTTCCTCCCGTGGGAGGGCGACGAGTACTGGTACAAGAGCTACCAGGTCCTTCGGGTGAACCCGGACGTCTACAGCCAGCACATCTCGCACGTTGAATACGCCGTGGACCAGATGGAGCTCTTCCACCACCCTCCCGAGACCCTCAAACTGGCCAAAGTCACCAACTTGGAGTGCCGCTCCGTGCTCAAGAAGGTGACGCTGGAGAAAACCAGCGCCAGCAGCAAGACCTGGGACACGGGCCGGGAAACCCGCAACGGCTCCGTGTCCACCATGAAAGCCAAGGTGCCCATCCTGGGGCCCGGGAACGTAGACTTCACCGAGGAGCAGACGGTCACCTTCTCGGAGGGGACCGGTCTCGTGGAGGAGATCAGCCACTCGGTCAGCGTGGAGCTCCTGGTGCCGCCCAACTTCTCCTGCGCCGTCAGGATGGACGGACGCAAGATGAAGGCCGACATCCCCTTCTCGGCCCGGTTGAGTCGGACCAACCACAACGGTGACACGCACTGGACCTCCATTACGGGGACCTACGACGGCGTCAGCGTGGGCGAGATCAACGCCGTGGTGGAGCGATGCCGACCTGTGGCTGACGCCGTTCCCTGCCAGGTCTTACAAGAATGAAATCTAAAACCTCTTGGATGAAGACATTAAATATTTTAATGAACCTGCCTGTGTGGTTTTCTCAAAAAGGTAGTGCAGTCTTCTTCCAGTGGCTTGGGAATCACCCCCAAACAGATTAGTTGGATTTAACTTGGCACATATACATTGACACACCACACTGCTTCACTACGAGTACGCGCCTAGAGCCTCCTACACACACTCGTTCGCAGGATATAAGAAGTAATACTAGGAAGTTGGGCTTCCTTAATGTGTGGACAACGAGCTGATCAAAGCCACCCCAATCAACATGGCAATCAAGTTATTGAGGACGTGCATGAAACGTCATCCCTCTCTGATCAGATGATGGGACCTTGTCTTTTTTTTAAAGGAATAAGCTCTGTTGATGAGTTAGCTGCCTATTACCATTCGTCCATATCTCGTGACACACCACACTGCTTCACTACAAGTACGCGCCTAGAGCCTCCTACACACACTCGTTCGTAGGATATAAGAAGTAATACTAGGAAGTTGGGCTTCCTTAATGTGTGGACAAGGAGCTGATCAAAGCCACTCCTGCCATCTAAAGGTGATTTATCATACTGAAATCATTCCCAGAGGTTTGATGCTTATCGATGAGCATCGCTAAACCCTTCAAAATAGTGTTGTTGTTTTTTTGTTTTTTTAAATAAACCATTTCATTTTTTTTTTTAAATTGTTTTTTGGCACTCAAGGGACAAGGTATCTGGCCCCTGTGACCGTAGCAGCAAAATGGCGGACAAACATGTCAACTCTCTCACGTTATGTCAAATATCAATTTTTCAACCTTCGAGAACCTTTAAAAAGCGCGTTTGTATAAAAGTTAATGAATTTTGGATTGTCAATTAACTCAATATCGGTGTTTCTTAACGAATCAAGTCGCAAAATAATACACTGTCCCTTTAAATACAGATTAGGCATGAAGACACAGTTTAATACAGTGTTGGGTGTCGTTTTATTATATCGCCGTTAGATGTCGCTGTGAGCGAGTCGAGCGAAAGCAAGTTCCTATTTCTTGACAAAGAAGATGACGAGGAAGCTGCACAAGGGAATCGACGCGATTAAATTGTGACACGTATTGATATCATTTTTATAAAACGCAGAAATATTAAGTTGTATTTTTCATCGAATCGTGTTTTAAAGTCGTTTGAATGTACTTATTTGTGAGGTTTGATGGTAGAAAACTGGAAGGCACACCATGCTAACCGCAAGTGGCTAACGGGATTAGCGGTCATATCAGTCACGCTGTCAACCAAAATGGTTATTTTGACAACGATCGCCGTCTTTTATTCTACTTTGTCATCAGCCGAATGATAAAGCGCTGGATCTTTGACATATTTACGTGCCTTTGTTGCACTTTGCGCCTGCCACGCCGTTGCTTTTTGACCATGCAACGTTTTTTGACTAGAACTCTCAGCCGACTTTGGCTATGGGAGCCGTTCGCTTCTGCGATGAGCTCCGAAACACAACTGCGCCCTCCAGTTCCACGAAAAATGGTAATTTTGGATACATAAATGTCTTGTGTCTAATGTACGCTGACGCCAAAACTTTATTTAGGAATAAACTAATCGTAAACAGTAGTTTTCTTAAGGTTTTAGTCAGAACGAAGCTTCATTTAACGTTTATTTAATTTCCTTAGCGTTTGTTCAAGATAACTCCCATAAACAGGGTTCATACGGGTGCTTGAAATCCTTAAATGCTTCAATTTCAATGTTGTTTTTAAGGATTGAAAAGTTCCGGAATTTTAGGTTAAGTACTTGAATCTTGTCAAGCATGCTTTTAAAATACCTTCTACATTGCATTTCTTCCTTTGTGATCAACGGCAGCCGGCATTAGTTTGTATGGGATTGTCCTAATGGGACAGGTGCATAGCACATCTAAACAGGGCACTACAAAATATGTATTGGCGCATGCATATCAATTTCGGACATTTATTATGGCCTTCTGCAAAAAATGTGCGGTCGCATTTACCAGTGGCACTTTGAAGAACTGAAAATGCAACTAAATATTACCTCAACTTTACCCAACACCTATATTGGAAGACATTTACTCACATATTGTTTAAGATCAGGTGGTGTCCAACGTGGTGCCCCCTGAGGACAATTAAGGTGCCCCTGGACCTGTTTTGTAGATAGTTCACCAGTGCTTGGTCATTGTGATTTTCTAGTAAAAAAAAAAATTTTTTTGTGTGTGGTTAACTGAGTCAATTTTTCGCTACTTCCTATTTAGCTCTCATTTTCTCTTTCGCTCTATTTCTCTCTCATGGTACTCATTTCCTTTATTTCCCTTTTTCTTCTCCCTTTCTCTTTTTTTCTTTCTCGCTCTTTCTCTCTCATGGTCCTTCTCATTTTCTTTATTTCCCTTTTACTTCTCCCTTTCTCTCTTCCTCTTGTTCTCTCATTCTTCCTCTTGTGCTCATTTTCTCTCCCTTTCTCTTTTTACCAATCTCTCTTGTTCTCCCTTTTCTTTGTCTCGCTCTCTCATCTGCACTCCGCTCGCTTTTTTCCTCCTTTCAAACTCTCTCCCTTCATTCTTTTTTCATTCTCTCTCGCTCTGCTTCTGATAACTAACCTAGTAATAACATAGTAACAACATAGTATTCAAAAATAAGCTCTTTTAGAAATGCAACTGAAACTGGTTTCCTTTTGCGCTAACAAGTAGCAAAAAGTAGCTCTCGGCTTATAAAAGGTTGGAGACCCCTGGTTTAGATCCTCAAATATATCCCCTATTTACTCAAGATTAAAAACTATGTCTTGGTAAATGTACACATAAGATTAAAAATTGCATATGTAAATCGGAAATTTAAATGCGAGTCTGCAAACTACATGGCGCACACCCGATTTATTTTAATGGTACTGGAGAAAGTCCTTAAAAAGTGCTTGAATTTGTCCAAGAAAAAGGTGTAGGAATCCTGCACATACCCTTTCTTCAGGTGGTGGGCCTGGGCAACCCGGGCATGGAGGGCACCCGGCACAGCGTGGGCATGGCGGTGGTGGGCGCCTTGGCCGCCCGACTGAACCTGGGCGAGCGCTGGCGGAGCGACAGGAAGCTGTGCGGCGAGGTGGTGGTGGCGGACGCTCGCGGCCTGGTGCTGTTGCGCCCCCGGGTGCTGATGAACATCAACGGCGTCGCGGTGGCCAAAGCGGGTAAGAGGAGCCGTTGCGGTCGGGCTCGACGAGAGCGGGTCGTGACGCGATCCCCTTGTGTTCAGCCAGCAAGTACGGCATCCGACCTCAAGACATACTGCTGGTCCACGACGAGCTGGATAAGCCATTAGGGAAAGTCGGCATCAAATATGGGGGAAGCGCCAGGTGGGTTTACAAACATAGTCATCCCCGTTTTATTTTGCATTTGATCTCATGGATATCATAGTTAACTCCTGATTAATCGCCCATTTTAATCCATTATAAATGTCCCTAGCATTATCATTTTAATACTCTTACCATTATGGAAAAGTGGATAGGGTTATTCATTTATTTATGAAATACTAGTAAATCAAAATGGTTAATCTCCATTAATATGAATATCATAGTTAACTCCTGATTAATCGTACATTAATCGCCCATTTTAATCCATTATAAATGTTCCTAGAATTATCATTTTAATACTCTTACCATTATGGAAAAGTGGATAGGCTTATTCATTTATTTATGAAATACTAGAAAATCAAAATAGTTAATCTCCATTAATATGAATATCATAGTTAACTCCTGATTAATCGTACATTAATCGCCCATTTTAATCCATTATAAATGTTCCTAGAATTATCATTTTAATACTCTTACCATTATGGAAAAGTGGATAGGCTTATTCATTTATTTATGAAATACTAGTAAATCAAAATAGTTAATCTCCATTAATATGAATATCATAGTTAACTCCTGATTAATCGTACATTAATCGCCCATTTTAATCCATTATAAATGTTCCTAGAATTATCATTTTAATACTCTTACCATTATGGAAAAGTGGATAGGCTTATTCATTTATTTATGAAATACTAGTAAATCAAAATGGTTAATCTCCATTAATATGAATATCATAGTTAACTCCTGATTAATCATACATTAATCGCCCACTTTAATTAATTATAAATGTCCCTAGAATTATAATTTGAATACTCTTAGAACATGGAAAAGTGGATAGGCCTTTTCATTTATTTATGAAATACTAGTAAATCAAAATATTTAATCGCCATTAATATGAATATCATAGTTAACTCCTGATTAATCGTACATTAATCGCCCACTTTAATTAATTATAAATGTCCCTAGAATTATAATTTGAATACTCTTAGAACATGGAAAAGTGGATAGGCTTATTCATTTATTTATGAAATACTAGTAAATCAAAATATTTAATCTCCATTAATATCATGAACATCATAGTTAACTCCTGATTAATTGTACATTAATCGCCCATTTTAATAAATTATAAACGTTCCTAGAATTATAATTTGAATACTCTTAGAACATGGAAAAGTGGATAGGCCTTTTCATTTATTTATGAAATACTAGAAAATCAAAATATTTAATCCCCATTAATATCATGGATATCATAGTTAACTCCTGATTAATCGTACATTAATCGCCCATTTTACTTAATTATAAATGTCCCTAGAATTATAATTTGAATACTCTTAGAACATGGAAAAGTGGATAGGCCTTTTCATTTATTTATGAAATACTAGAAAATCAAAATATTTAATCCCCATTAATATCATGGATATCATAGTTAACTCCTGATTAATCGTACATTTATCGCCCATTTTACTTAATTATAAATGTCCCTAGAATTATAATTTGAATACTCTTAGAACAGGGCGGCATTGGCTCAGGGGGTAGAGCGCTCGTCTTGGGATCAAGAGGTCGCAGGTTTTATTCCCGGATTCTCCGTGTTATATGTCAAAGTGTCCCTGGGCAAGACACTGAATCCCTAATGCCCCCAATAAGCAGGTTGGCGCCTTGCATGGCTGCATGGATGCTATTGGTGTGTGAGTGTAAGTGTGAAGCACATTGTAAAGCGCTTTGGGAGGTCATTGACTTGGAAAAGCGCTATATAAACGCAGACCATTAACATGGAAAAGTGGATAGGCCTTTTCATTTATTTATGAACTACTAGTAAATCCAAATATTTAATCTCCATTAATATCATGAATATATAGTTAACTCCTGATTAATCGTACATTAATCGCCCATTTTACTTAATTATAAATGTCCCTAGAATTATAATTTGAATTCTCTTAGAGCGTGGAAAAGTGGATAGGCCTTTTCATTTATTTATGAAACACTCAATTGATATATTTAATCTCCATTAATATCATGAATAGTTAACTCCTGATTAATCGTTCATTAAACGCTCATTTTAATCCATTACAAATGTTCCTAGAATTATAATTTTGGTATTCTTTGAACATGGAAAAGTGAATAGGCTTATTTATTAATTAAATACTAGTCAATTAAAATAATCACTATTGATCTCATGAGTATAATAGTTAACTCCTGATTAATCGCCCATTTTAATCTGTTATAAATGTCCCTAGAATTCTCATTTTAATACTCTTATCAACATGGAAAAGTTAATTCGCTTATTCATTCTTTTATGAAATACTAGTAAATCAAAATATTTAATTGCCCTTAATCTCATCATAGTTAACTCCTGATTAATTGTACATCCATCACCCATTTTAATCTGTTCTAAATGTCCCTGGAATTATCATTTTAATAATCTTTTCAATATGAAAAGTGGATAGGCTTGCTTTGTGCATTTTTCCTTGATTGAAAACAATGTTGTGTTAAATATTTCACGTGAACTATTTTGACTGAAAGGAAATTCACATTTTAAGGAACATTTCACACAATTTTACACGGTCAATAAACAAATACTTGGTTAAAAAAAAAAAAACATTTAACAATCCTTTCTAAGGATGATACAAAATCAAGTTGTTCTGAGTTAGCCGTATCCAAATGCCTGTGGCGAAAGCCATCCAGTGTCTCCTTGTTTTGACAAAGAAGGCGGAGAATCGGCGTTTGCCATATGATTGGACCTCAAGTGATATTTCAGACTACCGTATTTTCCGCACTATAAGGCGCACCGTGTTATAAGGCGTACCTTCAATGAATGATATATTTTTAAACTTTTTCCATACATAAGGCGCTCCCCATTATAAGGCTCTATAAGTGCATGCTGGTTTAAGATCAGGTAATTGTGCAATTTTGTAATTGTAATCCTGTGCAGTCCTTCCAGACATTTTTGTGATTAAGGGCGTCATAAATAAATGTGACTTAACTTGACTTGGCTACAGTAGAGGATGTAGTTACGTTATGCAACTGTTAGATGGTGCCGCGCTAAAGGGAATGTCAACAAAACGGTCAGATAGGTCAGTCAAACTTTATAAATAGATAACAAACAAGCTTTCCACAACTCCATTCACTCCCAAAATGAATAAACAGCTGTTTTATTATTTTCTCTGAGGTAAAGCATTTTCGTGACCCATCTTTGAACAACAGCAGGGCATAACATTTTACTTTTCCTCCATTTAGTCAACACGCAAAAAAAAACGTCTGATACTGTTCTGGTAAATCAAACGTTAGTGCAATCGCAATATAGTGACACTCGTAATGTGCAAAAACAATAACAGTAAAGCAATAACATAATAACTGTAAAATGTAAAACGTAGTGGGTTTTACATAATTCACCCATGGAACCATTGTTCAGTTAGCGAGTTCCTAGGGGGACTCTTAATTCTGCCGGCTCGAGCCACTCTCGTGTTCGTTCATTAATGTTGAACTCTCTCGCTGCTGCTCTATTTCCGTGTTCTACTGCGTGACTGATCGCCTTGAGTTTAAACTCTGCGTTGTAAGCGTGTCTCTTAATAGGAGCCATTTCAGGGTCTTTAGACAAACGCACAAATAAAAGAGAATCGTTGTCTAATATTTCCCACTATGCACAGCGCACTTCTACGCGAAAAATTGAGTCGGTGGCTGCTTACCGTAAGTTGCGAGACCTAGTAATTCAATATTGATCCATATATAAGGCGCACCGGATTATAAGGCGCATAGTCAGCTTTTTTTTTTTAAATCAGATTTTATGTGCCCCTTATAGTGCGGAAAATACGGTACTTAGGTGGAGGGGCATTAAGTAAGGTTCAATATAGCTTAATTTAGCTTTCTATAGCGATTTAAAGATACCCGCAGAAGTACAAAATATCCCAAAACTTACTCAATGTAACGTAACTTGTTATCATTCACCTCTGGATTATTGGCATTTTGATGTATGTTCTACCATGTCTCCGTGTTTTCGCAGAGGCCACAACGGCGTTCGGTCCTGCATGGACTGCCTTCGCACGGACGTGAGTGCTTTTTTTCCCCTCACGGGTCGGTGCAAAAATCCTCCTCACAGCTGTTTTGTCGTTCGCCCTCAGGCGATGCCAAGGCTACGGGTGGGCATCGGGCGCCCGGCGGCCAATGCTTCAGCGGAGAACCACGTCCTGGGCCGCTTCGGTGTGGAGGAGCAGAAAGTCCTGGACTCTGTTCTGGTTCAGAGCGTTGACATTGTGATTGAGCGACTGAGGAACGAAGGATTCTCCTCGCCCTCCTTGCCAGCAGGGGGCAAAAATGCTAAAGTGGGGAAGACAGAAACTCTGGAGACTCAAATGGAGCATAAGGGGTAGCTATGAAGGTAACACGGCAGTCTTTATCAGGGATTGGATGGACCCCAATGTAACAGACAGAAATTCAATGTCCTTTGTTCGTACAATGCTCTCATCCATCCATCCATCCATTATGTGCACCGCTTATCCTCAGTAGGGTCACGGAGGTGCTGGAGCCCATCGCGGCTGTCTTCTGGCAGTGGGCAGGAGACATCCTGAACTGATGCCAGCCAGTCGCAGGGCACACAGAGACAGACAGCTCACTCACACCTAGGGACAATTAACCGGACATGCATGTTTTTGGGAGGAAACCGGGGAGCCCAGAGGAAAGCCACACAAGCACAGGGAGAACATGCAAACTCCACACAGGAAGCCTGCTAGCTGGATTTGAACCCATGACCTTGGAACTATGCCGCAGATACACTAACCACTCAGCTGCTTTCAATGCTGTCAAGCAGGGGCAATTTTACATTCAGAACCCGGCCTGAAATTGGGTAATCTTTTAGATGACTGATTTTTACTTCCACCTGAGTATTATTATTTTGAAGTGACATTACTTTTACTTGAGTAACACACTTAGGCGTTAAAGGATTTTATACAAGTTACATTTATTGAGTGCAATGAAGATTTTCACCGAGTAGACCTTAGTTCAATGACTGTCACGCTGTTCCGAATGCAGAATATTTTGTCTAGTTCTGTTGATAACAGGACTCTTGACGGAGGACGGCAGGCATTGTTTTGAGAAACCACAGACATCGGGACGCTAGTCTCTGAGATTGTGAAGCTTACGTTGGGCTTCGTTGGCGCGCCCATGGGAGGAGTCGGCGCACCATTGTGCGGGGAGAGGATGGGCAAGGAAGAAAAGGCTAGATGACTTCAGAGAAGGCTGCCCAGAGACTCCAACAACACTAATTGGTCCGTTTTGGATGGAGTACACTTAGTTAAATTGTTAAAGAAATTAAATCTGCCCCCGTGTGAAAATGTTGGCTTTCTCTTGTTCATCTTTTCCATCAAGAAACGAGTGCGTAAATTGATTAGTGAATGTAGGTTGTGTTTGGTTAATGGAGTCAGATAACTAATTCGAACAATTTGGTAAACGGTACATTTTAACATTAATTCCCAACAGCGTCAAAGGTAAATTATTCAGATAACTCACATAGAACATGCTTACCAAACTATCAGTTTAATTCCAAATCACTAAAATCCCAAAAATGTTCATCCTCTGTGTCATGGTAAAAGATGCGCCACTTCCTCTTTCTACCTCTATTTGGCTTACGTCAGATGTCATTTCCGCCTCTCACCAATAGCTTACAAGCATTACTAGCTTTTTCTGCTTTTCGTCCAAATATTTCACAATTAGCAGTTTGTCATCTGCAGATTTTTTTCAGTTTCATTTTGCCGCACTTTGCCTAAATACGCACTCCACGCTTGATTTGAGGGACACAGCCCCAGGTAGCCACAAGCTGCGCACTTCTGCGGAAACATGTACTTTGGCGCTGAAGTAAGCATGGCGCTAAGGTAAAACTTTACCAAATGAAGTGAATTCGTTTGAGCGGGTTCAGACATTTGTATTTGTTTGACTTAGCATAAGGTTCACCAAGAGGGGCAGACATCATTGTCGGCCATCTTGCTACCGACAAACAAAAACATTTCTATTTTCATCCTTTTTTCTTGTTCTTTCTCGTCTTTATTTTTGTTGTTGCATTTTTCATCTTTATTACTTTTTTCCTCTTATTTTTTGTCCTTTTTTCTCTCTTTTGCTATTTTCTTCATTTTCCCACGTTTTTATACATTTTTTTTAAAGTCCTTTTTCTTTTCTTCTTGCTTTCTTTTATTTCGTCGTATTTTTTTTTTTAAAAAGGCTGGGCAAAAAAATAAGAAAAATGTAGTGTTTCGGTCACTGAGTCTCCATCGTTGGTAATATTTGTAGTTTCTGGCACTCCTTGTTTTCAGTTGCACTACACAACACGGTGACATCCAGCGGTCAGATAATAAACACTGTCCCTTTAATGTAAGTGGACCCCATACACATTATGGACTCATTTGCTACTGCTTGATTTTCATATTGATGATTTTTTTACGTCTTACTTTGTGTAATATATATATATATATATATATATATATATATTTGAGAACACTGGAAAATTTCTTCTCAAAGGTTTATGTCAACCCAGTGGGCCCCCAATTAATTTGAGTTTGAGACCCCTGCTCTACAGACATCAGCCTGGTGACAAATGCAAAATTACGCATCCCACACCCCAAAAAAAACAACAAAAAACGTTGCGTTTCTCCCTGGAATTTCCTAAAAAATAATAACAAAAATGTCCTTTTTTGGTCCATGAGTGCAATCCATGAGATGTCATATTCAGGGCTGCAACAATGGATTGATAACATCAATTTTTAATAAGCGTTGACAATCAATTTCCTCGTCTATTTGTTAAATCTTGATTTATGAGGCACCACTTGTGAATAGTTGTAGTGGAACTTTGGTCCAGCAGAGGGCAATTCAAGACAGTTGTGTGAAAAAAAGCATCTTAATTTTTTTTTTATTTGAATACTGACCTTTTTGTGCCAATTTTTTTGTAATGATGCCAAAACTACAAAGTTACTATGTTCGAGGGAACAGAAAGTGCTGGAGAAATAAAATAAATCTGAAAATAAATTAATAAATCAAAATATAGGTGTTAAGTGAAAATGACTGTGGAATATGTAGCTTAGATTTTCAATTGCACGTATGTAAGGTCTTCCTATTACAATTCACCACTGGGAAACGCTACCTTCTCAAGGTTTCTTCATTTACTCTTGTTGAGGTTTTGAGTTTTTCCTTGCCCTCATGTAGGTTTCAGATCAGGGGGTGGTGTAATATTACTACCTTCATGCGCGGTCCCTTTTAAAGGTTTCTTAATTTTTCTCATGCTGAGGTTTTTGAGTTTTTCCTTGCCCTTATGTAGGTTTTAGATCAGGGGATGGTGTCATTATAGTCTGGAGTTTGCAATAATTTGTGGTCTGTGCAGCCCTTAAAGGACTATACAAATAAACATGATTTAAAAAGAAAAATAATGATATGCTTAACACATGGTGCAGATTCTTAAGCATATTATTTACCCTTTGCACATTGTGAAGGTTTCATATTCAAATATTTAATCACAAAAAACAAATCCGTGAATCCCGTTTAAGTAGGTTTCTATTTATGTAGCATAAATTTCATATGTGTTTATGTTTCTTGTTAAGCTATTTATCCAACACTTGGATTTTTTATTATATATTACAGAATATTCTATTACTTTGTGCACCATTTTTCTATCCGTCCAAAATGTCAATATTGGAATAAAGAGGAGGAAATCAAAAAGGTATTCTTTTAAAAAGCTGATTCATCGAAAATAATCGTCGGTTGAAGCCCTATTCGTATGGAAATTCTTTAAAAAATGTGTTGTTTTTTTTTAAAAAAACATGCTCACCCGTCACAACAAAAGGTCTACCTTGCCCGGTACGCTTTTGCAGCCGCTTGTAGAAAAGTATTGTCCCGGCGAGGGCTTGTAAGTCATTTCGCCTGCGGCGGCCCTCGCTACATCGTGGCGCTCGCAGGCGCCGCGCTGGCATAACTGTGCCAGCGCACAACGCTCCACGTGGTGCCGGCACAGCGGCAAAAAGGGCACGTAGGCCGTCACTAGCTTCTGGCGGATTATGGTGGAGTTGTAGAGACCACCTGGAGGGGGGTGAAAAAAACCCTTGAGACATTCAGTACAGAAGACGACACTGGGCTTTACAAAAGAGTCTCGCACTGTTTGTGTTGTCGTGAACGGAGTCAGCGATGCCATCCTGAAATTGGGCCGGCGTCATCTCCTCTCGGTCCTGCCCGGACTGGCGCTGCTCCAGCGCCACCTTGTTGATCACTTCTTCACCCGCATTACTGCGTATACAACAAGTAGAGATCTTAAAAGGGATACCGAAATTCTAAAACACATTCAAAATGTGAAAAAAATGGCATGATTTGCATAATACCTAACGTAAATTCCGGACTATAAGGCGCACCTGATTATAAGCCGCAACCCCCACATTTCGGAAGGAAAACGGATTTATTACAAACACAAGCCGCACCGGTATATTAGCCGCATGTATCCACATTGAGAACCAAAGTCCTTTATAACTGAACAGTTTTACCAGGGAGAACTTGCATAGATCTGATGTTTCTCTGTTGCTTGCTAATTATCAGACATATCATGTTACTCCTCTGAGCCACTAGGTTGAAACGCTTGTTTTCAGCAGAGGGGCTGAATCAAGGCCCTGACCTGACCGTCACATGCCGACACATCTAGATTCTCATAATCGGCTGATTGAACGGCAAATGATACCGGTTGTTATCATTTGATGCAGACCTGCAGGTACCCGTTGAAAGTAATCCAAGGAAAAAAAAGTGTATATTTCCAAAGGTAAGGGTGGGAAAAATATATATGCACCTTTGTCTGCGGTGTCCACAAACACTCACCTTTACTGGTCCCTACTTCCCATAATCCCCGCGTCTGTTACGCCCCTTCTTTTTAATTGGTCAGTGCAAGACTTATCAGAACAAGTGTCCAAAATAAATACATGACAAAAATATACAATTGCAAATACATATTATACATGGTTACACATATTTACGAAGAAAGACGGTACACCGAGAGAGTTTTCAAAGCTTTAATAAAAATAATATAACTTTCATCCCAAACCGTGCCTGTGAAAGGTACCACCACGCTACTCATAACACGCTCGCAGGGCTCAAAGCGTAGCTGTTAAAAAAAAGCTGTGCCGCATTTATGAAATTCACAACAAGCCGTTCTCGTCTTTCTCGTCATTATTGATGTCTTCAAGGGCGTCTTCCTCACATTTGAAACGAACCTCTATCCTCTGTCATACGGATAATTTGATCATAATCCAAGAGGATGCAGTTTACCTCGGCGCACAATTCCACCGGTCTAGATTTTACCTTTTGTACTCGAGTGCTGCTGGTGTTCGTTAGGAAAATTACTTAAATAAGCCGCTTCACTGAATAAGCAGCAGGGCTGAACATTTGGGAAAAAAGTAGCGGCTTATAGTCCGGAATTTAAGGTATTTATATTACCGTAAATTCCGGACTATAAGCCGCTACTTTCCCCCCAAATTTTCAACCCTGCGGCTTGTTCAGAGATGCAGCCAATTTATGTAATTTCTTTAACGGCCGCCAGCGGCGCTTGAGTATGTAAGGTAAGATTTAGACCGGTGGAATGTATCCGCCGAGGAAGAACACAACTTCTGAGCGTAAATATACCCTCGTCGTGCAAATTGCACAAAATAAGGCTCATGACGCAGCTTCCGAGTTAATAGCAAACGGGCATATTGCTGGGGTGTGTTGAAGTAAGGGAGCGTGGGACGACGTCATTGTGATAAGGTTTCTTTCCGACATTGTGAAGGACCACTTAGATATCATTAACAAGGAGGAAGAAGCGGATGGTCTGCCGTGATTCTAATGAATACGGCATTTATTTCCTTAACAGACTAATTTGCTGGCATGCAAGTGTGTTGTTAGTAGCGTGAGGCTACCTCCCAAAGGCACGGTTTAGGATGAAAGTTATATTATCATTATTAAAGCTTTGAAAACCCTCTCGGTGTACCGTCTTTCTTTGTAAATATGTGTAATATGTATTTGCAACTGGATATTTTTGTAATGTATTTATTTGAGACACTTATTCTGCACGAGCAAATTAAAAAAGAGGGGCGGATCAAACGCGGGCTGATGGGAAAGTGGCGACCGGTAAAGGTGAGTTTTTGTGGACACGGCGGACAATAATGGATATATATTTTTCCCACCCTTACCTTTGGAAATATACACTTTTTTCCTTGGACATTTAGTTTCAATCTCGGGACTTGAAATTTGGCTTGGATTAATTTTGTGTTAATTTTATGTGGGTGCATGCGGCTTATATACGGGTGCGGCTTGTGTATGGACAAGATCGGTTTTCCCCCTAAAATGTGATGGGTGCGGCTTATAATCAGGTGCGCTCTATAGTCCGGAATTTACGGTACATCAGCACATTCCAATTATTTTCCGAGATAATGCATTTAAAAGACAGCCCGTCTCGTCTTGGACTTCCTGAGCGGTGACGTCATTGGAGGAACACCATCACCCCAGCAAACCAATCACTATGTTGGTTTGCGTGTTAGTCAAATAGGTAATGAGAATTTTAAACCAAGTTTTTGTAGAGGAACTACACTGCCAGAAATCCATTTTCCCCCAGCCTTTTGCAAGCACAGACTGTCAACACAATAAAAGACCCATTCACAAGACCTTTTCTTTTTCTTTAAGTGCACACAAGCGCACGCATACCAGGGCCCCTTCATTCACAGGAAGCAACCAGACTCCCAAGCTGTATAATAAAGTTTTGAGTGTTCATTTGTCATCAAAAGAGTAAATTTACACATGTGTGTCATGTTTCAGGCCAAAGATATATTTTATCGAGTGTCCGAATGAAATTTCGCAATCAACCGATTGGAGAACTTTATTTTGGAAAGCATCAACAGGAACTCCAACCAGTCACAGGAAACGCCTAAGCAGGATGCATTGTTAGCAGAAGAACTCATGGATGATAACGCCGCAACGCATCTAGCAATTTGAAAGTTATTGTTGTCCCCCCCAAAAATGAATTAAATGCAAAACCTCACTTTTCCTCCTTTGAATGCTTTCCATGTTTTCGTCCATTGTGGTGTGTTGATTTCTATGTTACGCGGAAGAACATGGAGACCGAACAGCCGCCAGAGAATTGAAGATTAGTACAGTAAGACCTCGGTTATCGCGGTTAATGGGGACCAAAACCACCCGCGATAAGTGAAAATCCGCGAAGTAGCGGCGCACATTCAAAAAAAAAAATATATATATATATATATATATTTATTTTTTTTCAGCATTTTTAGACCCGGTAAATGGGGAGCAAATCCACCCACTAAAAGTGAAAATCTGCGAAGTGGCGACGCCCCCTTAAAAAAAAAAAAAAAAAAAAATCTCATCTCATTATCTGCACCGCTTATCCTTATTAGGGTCGCGGGGGGGGGCTGGAGCTCATCCCTAGCAGACTCAGTTTTGCTACCGCTGAATGTTTAGACACACACACTTGTATGCTTGTCTTTGTTGTGCCAAAAAATTAACCAACCAGCCCCCCTGCATGATAATGTCCACCCTTGTGGCATAAATGTTACTAAAAGCTGTTTGACTCAAATCTTTAGGGCAATGTAATAGAACAGTAAATGCATTGCACCTTGTATGCGGAAACAGGGGAAACATTTAACGCAAGCAGAGGGCGAGTGCAACTCCAGTAGTGTTAAATCAAGAAATAAAACCGACTGTGGAGACTGCGCCCTTTCACACGGTGCGCCTTATGAGCGTGAAAATACGGCATTATAACTGTAAAGCACCTTGTATGTGCGAGGGGAAACATTTCCTGCAAGAAGAAGGCACCCGCGCCTTATCATGCAAGTGCAACTCCAGTAGTGTTAAATTCTGAAATAGATCCAACTACGGTGACTGCGCCCTTTCACACAGTGCGCCCTCTGGGCGTGAACAAATAATATCAAAATTCAAGCATTTTCAAGGATTTCAAGCACATGTACGAACCCTGATGAATGCTTACGGTTACTGTGATTCTCACAAGACTTATTTTCCATTTTCAGCATGTCTTTTTTGCATGATTGGAATGCTTGCAATGAAAGAAGCCCCCCAAAAATGGAGGTACTTTTTTTTAAATAGCGACAGTATGAGAAAAATTGAATGGGCCAACATTGGGGTTTTTTTTCGAATCAGGTATCAGATCAAGATTATGTATTGGCAGATACAACAAATCCAATCAACCCTCGTTTTCTCTTGGCCTGGCCCTCTCTACCGAAATGTTGTACCCAATGTGGCCCGCCACTTAAAAAGCTCGCCTCCCACTGGCCTAGGGACAAGTCATTAGGATTATAGTCGTGGTGTAGACCAGTGTTTTTCAACCAGTGTGCCTGAGACCTTTTCAAGTGAGCCGCAGATATTTGCCAAATTTTGTCTTTTGTCTGCAAAAAAAGCACGCCATTGTTGAGTATCTTTGTTTTCTTCCAGTTAACAGTAACATTCATCTATTAGTAGGTGGCAGCGGACTAGAATTTCTTTTCTTTTTATGTACTTATTATTTGCTCATGAGGTAGTGCAGGGAAATATATTTATTTACTTATTTTGTTTCAAGAGGATGTTTAAGATTGCACTGCAAAACAAAAAATATGAGTACAATAAATGAAATAAATAAACACCACATATTTTTTCTGATTTTACTTAAATTCTTATTTTACAGGATAACAAAAATTGGAAAAAGTTAAAATTAAGTTAAAAGATGTGCCACTGGCAGACAGTTTTTGCTTGTTTTAAGTATTTTGTTTGGTTAGTTTTATAGAAAAACTTTACACTGTCAATTTACACAACATGATAATTTAAGCGGGCAGCACGGCGGCGCAGTGGTTAGCGCGTGTGCGGCACAGTTCTGAGGTCGTGGGAACCTCATGCATGGGTTCAAATCCAGCTCCCGGCCTTACTGTGCGGAGTTTGTATGTTCTCCCCGTGCTTGCGTGGGTTTCCTCCGGGCACTCCGGTTTCCTCCCACATTCCAAAGACATGCATTTCAGGTGAATTGGCCGGTCCAAATTGTCCCTAGGTGTGACTGAGCGAGTGAGTTGTCTGTCCCCGTGTGCCCTGCGATTGGCTGGCAACCAGTTCAGGGTGTCCCCTGCCCACTGCCCGATGATTGCTGGGATGGGCTCCAGCACCCCCGCGACCCTACTGAGGATAAGCGGTGCAGCTGATGAGATGAGATAATTTAAGCTAAAAAAAGAAATAAAGAAAACAAACTGGTGGCAGTAAATCATTTTGAAACATCGTCAAATGTGCTTTGAGCTTTTTTTTATTGAAAATAAGTGTGCCTCGTCTCACAAAAGGTTGGGAACCACTGGTGTAGACATTTAAAAGTAAGCGAAGACATGAGCGCTCACCTGACGAAAACATAGATGGCTTTGCGGTAGTTGGTGCGGAAGACTACGTGGGAGTCGCCCAGGAAAGGCTCCAAAACGTCCAGCAGGCCCGGCCTCATTTTGTCCACCTCGTCGAAGATGAAGATGGAGCGGGCGCACTCGGTCAGGTTGCCCTGGACCCAAGACTTTAGATTCTCCTGGACCACAAACGCAACCGCAAAAATCACATATGGGCTTCCATTCCAAAGTTGCAATAGAAAAAAGGAGCACCACACACAATAACCAACACAATAAACCAGACCAGACACAAACATTTAAAAACAAAAATTGATTCAACGGATAGAAAATCATATTCTGTTATAAGGGACATTAAAAATGGGCAAACACTCTCTTTTTAAAAGCCGACAATCTAAATCATTTCTGAGAAAAATGATTCTTTGATTACTAATTGTAGAGCTGTGGTGCTCACACTTTACCAACATGCAAGCTAAATACAACACATACCATGTAAAAATATTCCACGTGCAAAACATTGACAATATTTTCTATGTGTAAATAAACACAACCTTGTTTTTTACATGAAAGTGCTTTACTTTAAGAGTAATTTGCACTGAGATTGCTGCTTCTAGTCTATATATAAATGCTTTAATTGTTTTAATATTTATTTCTGGTTTGTCTCAGTTTAACTTTAGGTAACTTGATATCGCAAGACAGCAGAAAGTTGACTTCAGGCTTGAATGTCAAATTTAGTCGTAACCTAATTGGTTCGGTGACTGGATGACAATGACAATGCATGCTGATATTTTTTCTAATGTCACGCGGTGATCCACCAGTACTACCCCTACGATCTACAGGTAGATCAAAATTTGTATAGAGTGCGCCTGTCGTAGAGCAGTCTGATGACCGACTACATGTTGAAATATTGATGTAATCGTTTGTTTTCGGGGGAAAAAAAACAAACCTACATTTATGGAAATAGGTTGATTTGTTAAATTATGGTAAATTGGTACATTTCAAAATGTTTGCTATATATCTAATTCAGACTGACACAGCTATGTCAAACATACGTCTCGCGGGCCGGATCCGGTCCGTTGTATGTCATAGATTTCATTCCTAACCAAAATTATAATTGTTTTAAATGAATGCAAAATAAATCCTCTCTCCGGCATCTAGAGGGCACTGTTTAATTGTATAGCGTGGTTAGTTGGTTAAGGTGTAAAACTGCATTCACTCATTGGTTAACCAATGAATGAATGAAAACTTTATTCGAACATCAAAATAAAAAACAGAACAAAAACAATACTTCAACAACAAAAAGCAAATGCTAAATCTACTGCACCCTGGTCATCTTGGAAGGGGGATTACGACTTGGGAACCCCCTTCTCAAGGTTTCTTATTATCCCTCATACTGAGGTTTTTGAGTTTTTCCTTTCCCGCTGGTTGGTTTAAGATCAGGCGATGGTGTAATTGTAATCCTGTGCAGTTCTTTGAGACATTGTGACAAAGGGGACTTGGCTTGACTCAGAACCAGTTAACACATTCAACGCCAAACATGAAAATATTTTGCCCCATTGTTTGTGAATAAATGAGTTAGGCTTAGAAAAGATCCTTCATCTTCCAAGATTATAATATGTAGCTTATTATATGTGGCATAACATTGAAAAACAAAGCTAAAAAATTGGAGTTCTTTTACTAATCCGGCCCTGCTTCAGAATAGTCTGGCAGTTTGACACCCCTGGACTACAACAACCACCCTTTAAATTTTACACGGCGAGTTAGTTTGCAATTAATTTAACATGTGACACGTTTATTAAATTACAAAATCAAATATCGATATTGTCAACCATAACCCAAAGGTGAAAACACGTGAAGCCAATTGCCTTACCCGCTGTAGCCGTAGGTTTTGCTTGTTGGGGAAATGCAGTGTGGGAATGAACTGGTGGACGAACGGGCTTCCCATTGCCGAAACGTAAAGATGACGCACTAGCATGTCGATTGCCAGGGTCTTGCCCGTGCCGGAGGAGCCGTGGAGGGACAAGACCAGCGGCCGCTCGGGCGACTTGTCAGCCAGGAATTGAGCCACCTCCTTGGAGAGGACATCCTGGGCCAGGTGCTGCCCGTACAGGTTCTTGTAGAGGTCCCACTCCAATTCTAGCAAGCAAGCAGCATTCATGTCAGAACTACATTTATTTACAAGGTGCATATTAAGGATCAACCGATATGGGTTCTTCCGGGCTGATATTGGTACCGATTAGTAGTATAAAGAAAAGGCCCATAACCGATATTCTGAGCAGATATTTACATGCTGTAAAAGCTTAAAAATTGGTGTAAGAAATCTTTAATAATGAAAAAAACTAAGAATATTTGTTGTAAAATCAAATAAAACAGTTTTCTGAAACTTTTTACAATAAAAAAATTACAATTTCAACACAACATGACTTACTTTTGCCGAAAACCAATATCTAATAATGCAATAAATAAAATAAGCTAAGCAGCAACCCGTATAATAGGTACACGAAAAAGTAATTTGCTTCCTGATTATTTTTTTTTACAAAAAATAAAAATGTCAACAAGACAATGAGACTTAAATTAACTTAAGACAAAAAGTGCATCGTAATTTCAACAAAGCTCACGAATTGAAAAGTATGGGCACTCCTGCTTTAGAGCCAGATTGATAAACGAATGTTACGGTAACAGCTAATCACTCAGCCTTCCACTTTAACAAGCTTTTAATGCTCGCTCTCAATCACAAACACAAATCCTTGAATGACAGACCAATGTTACGATTAGATCTGGAATATCAGTCTACATCTGCTTACCTAAAACATGTTGTTTACTACTCTTTTTACGCTATCTCTTAACCACAAACACACTTTTCTACCATAGACTTTTTAGAAATCTGCTGTTTAGTCAGCTCTAACGTTATTCTTCCTCGGTTGCTTATCAAATCAGAAGTCGCTGGGTGGGTAGTGTCCGAAAAAGAAAGGAGAGAGGGAGAGCGAGAGTTGGCTGCACCTGAGCCTAAATAGTCCATTTTTAAATATATGTCACATCGAATAAATAAAAATGCTTATACCGATATATGTTAAATTGCCAAAATATCAGTACCTAAAGAAGGCCTCTTCTTTTACCATTTTCATTGTACAGTAACAAAGAGAAACAAAAACAACAGTGTGGTTGTCACAATCTAGCATCCCCCACTCCCCATTCCTTCTAAATAATGTGTTCTGCTCCAAACAGCTTTGCTAAAAGTAAGATAGAAGCACACAAGGTAGTGGAAAAAAAATAGCATGATGGCTCTTTTAACTCAGATAGGCATTGTTAACACATACTTAATATTTTTAACTTTGTATCGACTCACCACTTGCATTATTTGACAGCTAGATGTCGCTGTATGGTGCAGTGCATCCAAAATAAGTTCCAAAAAGCACAAGCTAACAAACTAGAGTAGTTTAAGTGGTCACAACACACTATTTTATTACAAGTTTAATTGCACAGCCCTTTTCAGGTTTTTGGGTACCCATAGCAGCAAGATGACGAAATATCATGTCAGCTTCCTCTCGGTGAGGCTCATGTTATGTAAAATGAATGCTAGTATCTCAACCAACGAGTATTTTTAAAAATCACATTCTTATTGATCTTTTGTTTGCTTATTACTCAAACCAATATTGTATTTCATTCATAATGAACAAAGTATTTCTACGAGTGGATACAGTGTCCTTAAAGAAAAGAAATACTTTCGATCCTAATTAAAAAAAAAGGCTGATAGTTAAGACATTTTTCAAAATAATCTTAATTTGTTTATGCCATATCACCTCAGCAAGTGTTTTGTTTTCCTGCTTCAATCTACTAATATGGGTGGATGTTCCAGACACCAAGCTTATCACAAGTCATTTTATTTTTGTATAGCCCTAAAACACAAAGAGCTCAAAGGGCTTCACAGGTTATTACACTATTTTACACAGACCATTTTTCAGATTATTATTATACATTCCCCTGCTCTGGAGCCGACGAGAAGAGTAGGTTACGAGAAGAGTAGGTTATTCATATTTTTTTTTTTTTTTTTGGTTTGAACAAATTTATTGACACTAAAAACAGAAAACAATCATGACAATCTCAACAGCAATTAAGCACATTCACAATATTATATTCCAATATTACGTTTTTAACAGCAAACACAAAGTGAGGTTTGAACAAACCTTCTCGAAAATCAAACATATTCACAATTTCATTATATAACATCTTTGTTAGTGTCAATAGATCCGTCCAGGCCAAAGTCGATTGATGCTATAGAGTAGAAGTGAGTTTTAAGCTTAGATTGAAACATTTCCACTTAGGTTGCAGATCGGATCTCAGGGGGAAGAGCATTCCAGAGCACCGGTGCCACAAATATAATAATGTTCACGTTTGTAAGAATATATTCGCGGCATACTAGACAAAATCTCACGGCACACTGGTTGAAAAACAGTGAATTCTAGCATGACGAAGGGGGTAGGTTTGGGCTTGGCATTGATGGCGCATTTTTAAAGCGATCACCTAAGATTGTTGGGACAAAACAAATGCTCCAAGGGGGGCATGGTGCATTGTCCCAAGTTCATGCGAAAACTACGCCCTTGATTCAATGCCAAACGAAGACGGATCTTAAAGATCTTTAACATGTGGTAGGTAATTCTGCAGGGAAATCACAATATTGTGGTTTGTTTACATTCTGCGCGAACTCTTCGCAAGCAATATCGCACAAGCTCCCAAGTGGGTCACAGAGCAGTAGACTTCAAATAATACCAGTTGGATAATTTTGTACGTGTGTGACTATTTTTTTAATAATAATAACATGCCAGTTTCTCAAATAACAGCAAATGAATTAGCCACCGTGCTAACCGGCTACGCTAACCCCGGAAGTGCTTCCCTACCTCTGACGTTTGGTCGAAAGTCGCACTCGCAGCCGTCGGCGAGGCTGCAGTACAATGTCTCAAACACGCAGCTGACCGGCGCGTAAAAATATAAAAGCAGCACGGACACAAACGTCAACATTTTCTGTTCGTTTGGAGGTTTCATTATGACCAGAGCCCGGCGCCATTTGGGGGCCCGGTCACTGACAGAAGCCAGTCAACGTGTCCCGGAAGTCGAACCAAGTGAATGTTGGCAAGTGGGGGCTCCACCGGAAACACGTGACTTCCACTGTAGCGGAGTCGAAGTACTGTTTCCTTCACAAATTTACTTAAGTAAAAGTATAGGGATTTCAAAATACTCCCAGTAGTACAAAATTTCCCCAAACTTACTGAAGTAGATGTAATAGAGTAGATTTCTTCCGTTACTGCCCACCTCTGGTTGACTTGACCTTGTAGAAATCACTTTTCATCTCATCTCATTAGCTGTGCCGCTTATCCTCAGTAGGGTCGCGGGGGTGCTGGAGCCCATCACTTTTGAACAAGTTGAAAATATAAACTTTGGCAAAATGACGCCTTATTCCACAGGTGTCAAACAGGCGGCCCATGGGCCGGATCGGGCCCGCCAAGGGTTTTAATCCGGCCCGTGAGACAACATTGAGAGAAGCGGAAGAGAAAAATGAGCTGCAGTTTCACCTGTGTCCACCTGATGCCACCCAAGCCAGGCACCACTCAAAAAGCATTTGTAGTAGTATTTCTCTCTCTCTCTCTCTCTCTCTCTCTCTCTCTCTCTCTCTCTCTCTCTCTCTCTCTCTCTCTCTCTCTCTCTCTCTCTCTCTCTCTCTCTCTCTCTCTCTCTCTCTTCTTTTTCTTTCTTTCTTTCTTTCTTTCTTTTTCCAATTCGCCCTCTCCGTTTCTTCTTTATCTCTTTCCTTTTTCTCTTTTCCTTCCCTCTTTTGAACTCTGCAGTTTCACATGTGTCCACCTGATGCCACCCAAGCCAGGCACCACTCAAAAAGCATTTGTAGTAGTATTTCTCTCTCTCTCTTCTTTTTCTTTCTTTCTTTCTTTCTTTCTTTCTTTCTTTCTTTCTTTCTTTCTTTCTTTCTTTCTTTCTTTCTTTCTTTCTTTCTTTCTTTCTTTCTTTCTTTTTCCCATTCACCCACTCTATTTCTTCTTTATCTCTTTCTTTTTTCTCTTTTCCTTCCCTCTTTTCAACTCCCTCTACTACTCTCATTATTTCATTGTCTCTTTTTTTACTTCTTTCTCACTGTCTCTCTTTCTGTTTCTCACTCTTATTTTGTCCTTATCTCTTTATAATTTTTACTGCCCTCTCTCTTCTTTCCTCACTCATTTTCTTTCTCTCTTTCTCATGCTTAATCCTTTTGTCTCTCTTTCGTTCTGGCTTTTTCTGTTTTTTCATTTGTTTAATCCATGCCTCTTTCTTTCTATCTTTCTTTCTTTCTTTTTCCCATTCACCCACTCACTCTGTTTCTTCTTTATCTCTTTCTCTTTTCTCCTTTCCTTCCCTCTATTTCAACTCCCTCTATTACTCTCATTATTGTTTGAGGCTTGAATTCAAAAGGAAGACGTGATGAGAGAATGTGGGCATCGAACACAGTACCTCTTGCACGCTGAGCAAACTCTACAACTTCAAAAACTGTGACAGGCGTACTTGTATGTCAGAGCTTTTGTCCTGTCGAGACGGCGTCATCAGGGGAATTAGCTCAAATGGTAGAGCGCTCGCTTAGCATGCGAGAGGTAGCGGGATCGATGCCCGCATTCTCCAGTTTTAATTGGTTTGTTTTTCTCCAATTGATTACGTCCTTCCTCATTTTCTCATTTTACTCTGTGTGAGCATAGATAAACGAAAATGGTAATACAATAAAAACGAAGGCAATAATAAAAGTAGCAGGTTTTTTTTTGCACCAGTTGAAAAACACGGGATTGATAACATTATGATTGATTATTATTATTATTCTCTCTTAGATACACTCAAATAAATCTTTTTTCACCTTTCGGTTTGGGTTGGTTGGCGTTTGGACTGTATTTGAAACAGTCCTTTTCTGACTTTCACCATTTCCATTCCAGAAAAAAAAAACGTTAGCACGCGCAGGAAATCACTAACTTCTTAATAAAGAAATAAACTAAGAGCGATTAAAAAAATAGAACTAAATAATATAAACATTAAATTGGTGCCAGGAATATCTCATCTCATTAGCATTATCCTCAGTAGGGTCGCGGGGGTGCTGGAGCCCATCCCAGCAATCATCGGGCAGTGGGCAGGGGACACCCTGAACTGGTTGCCAGACAATCGCAGGGAACACAGGGACAGACAACTTACTTTCTCATTCACACCTAGGGACAATTTGGACCGGCCAATTCACCTGAATTGCATGTTTTTGGAATGTGGGAGGAAACCGGAGTGACCGGAGGAAACCCATGCAAGCACGGGGAGAACATACAAACTCCACACAGGAGGCCCGGAGCTGGCTAGCTACATTTTGTTCTATTCTATTCTCATCTCATGTCATTAGTCGTACCACTTATCCTCATTAGGGTCGCAGGGGTGCTGGAGGCCATCCCAGCAATCATCGGGCAGTGGGCAGGGGACACCCTGAACTGGATGCCAGCCAATCGCAGGGCACACGGGGACAGACAACTCGCTCGCTCATTCGCACCTTGGAGACAATTTGGACCGGCCAGTTCACCTGAAATGCATATTTTTGTAATGTGGGAGGAAACCGGAGTGCCCGGAGGAAACCCACGCAAGCACGGGGAGAACATACAAACTCCGCACAGGATGTCTGGAGCTGAATTTGAACCCACGCAGGAGGTTCCCAAGACATGAACTTTGCAGCACAAGCCCTAACCACTGCCCCGCCGTGCTGCCTGCCAGGATATGTATATATGTGGCTCCCTTTTGGTGTGTGGGTGTGTACGTGAAGAGGCTAACACGGGGAATTAGCTCAAATGGTAGAGCGCTCGCTTAGCATGCGAGAGGTAGCGGGATCGATGCCCGCATTCTCCATTATTCTTTGTACACGTATGTGATGAAATGAATTCGTGACACATGATTTGGAGTTCAAGGTTTTAAATTAAATCTCGTTTAAAAGATGTTCTCTTCCTCAAAAAAACGACAATATAATCATCTAATATACCATTACCCGTCAATATAATCCATTTAATTTGTATTAGATAATACTTTCTTTTTGTTTTTATTCTATTTGAACGGTTGCTTGTGTCTGTGTAAGGTGGTTCGGGTTGTTGGGTGTGGAGAGGAGACTATATTGTCTTATTGTAGGCTGAATGCTTTTTGATAGCACTTTGAGTGGCAAGTTATTGTCTGAAAAGTGCTTTACAAATACATTTGATCATATAAGTCAGGGGTGTCAACCTCATTTTAACTCGGGGGCCACACGATAGAACAAAAATTCTGTCGGGGGCCGGACTAGTAGATTAAAGAGGAAGAAAAAAGAGATAAAGAAATAAGAGAAAGAATGAGGGAAATGGAGAGAGGGTGGGACAAAGAAAGAAAAAGAGAGAGAGGGAGAGAGTGTGAGAAAAAAAAGATTAAAAAGTCATGAGAGAGGGGTAAAAGAAAAGGAGAGGAAGAAAGAAATCCAAAGAGAAATATAAAAGCAAGAAGGAGAGAAAAGAGAAAAGAAATCGCAAAGGGTAGGAAGAGGGAAAGAGAAAAGAGAGAAAAAAGGAAAAAAAGAAGTTAGAGCAAAAGAGGTTAAAAGACACAGAGAAAGAGACAAAGAGCAACAAAGGAATAGAAAAAGAGAGACACAGAGAGTGAAAGAGACAGAGTGGGAGAAAAGGGGTGGAAAAGAAGAGAGAGAGAGAGAGAGAGAGAGAGAGAGAGACAGAGAGAGAGAGCGAGAGAGAGCGAGAGAGAGAGAGAGAGAGCCAGAGAGAGAACGAGAGTCAGAGAGAGCCAGAAAGAGCCAGAGAGAGACAGATAGAGACAGAGAGAGACAGAGAGAGATAGAGAGAGACAGAGAGAGAGAGAGAGCAAGAGAGAGCGAGAGAGAGCGAGAGAGAGCAAGAGCGAGAGAGCGAGAGAGAGAGAGAGAGCGAGAGAGAGAGAGCGAGAGAGAGCGAGAGAGAGAGACAGAGAGAGAGAGAGAGAGACAGAGAGAGACAGAGAGAGCGAGAGAGAGAGACAGAGAGAGCGAGAGAGAGACAGAGAGAGCGAGAGAGATAGAGAGAGAGAGCGCGAGAGAGATAGAGAGAGAGAGAGTGCGAGAGAGAGAGAGAGAGAGAGAGAGCGAGAGAGAGAGAGGGCGCGAGAGAGCGAGAGAGAGCGAGAGAGAGCGAGAAAGAGAGGGAGAGAGAGAGCGAGCGAGCTCTGCACTCTATTTTGACCGAAAGTGAACGGATAGGGGAATTAGCTCAAATGGTAGAGCGCTCGCTTAGCATGCGAGAGGTAGCGGGATCGATGCCCGCATTCTCCAAAATCTTTTACTTCGTTGAAGGACCGATGCCGATAATTGTCTCCCCGCCGAGAATTGGGCCCACGAAATCCGTTTATTCAAGTACAATACAAAGTGTTCATGTTTTACGACTCTTTCGATGAGGACAAAAAAATCAAAAACGTTCGTCTCATATTTTATCTTTTCATCATTTGAGTTCTAGTAGGTATGAAAATTAACAAGCTATCGGGGGCCCCAAGTCAAATTTTGTCTTTTATTAGCATATTTGGTATTGGAGTAATCCAAAAGTAATTGAAAGTAATCTAGTTAAAGTAACCCTACCCAACCCTGAATTATGTTAGTTTTGCCGGAGATCAAAGAGATCAAAGCCAGGAGAGAAAGCTTACCACGTGTTGTGAGTCATTCTATTCATATTTAGTTTCTCTTTTCTTTAATTAGCATATTTGGTATTGGAGTAATCCAAAAGTAATTGAAAGTAAACCAGTTAAAGTAACCCTACCCAGCCCTGATTTTGTGTTAGTTTTGCCGGAGATCAAAGAGAACAAAGCCAGGAGAGAAAGCTTACCACGTGTTGTGAGTCATCATTTTATTCATATTTAGTTTCTTTTGTCTTTTATTAGCCTATTTGGTATTGGAGTAATCCAAAAGTAATTGAAAGTAATCAAGTTAAAGTAACCCTACCCAACCCTGGAGAGGGACCACATCACATTTTATTGTGAATATGTTGGTTTTATTTACATTTTCTGCCCAAATCTGTGGCTCTCAAGAAAGTAATAAGTATAGCGCCTTATTCAACATTCGAAACAAAATCCCTTGGAGAACAGCGCCCTCTGCAGACAGGCTGGGGATAAACATGCCACGTAATACTTCCTCAGAACCTCACGGGGGCGCAGTGGAAAAGAAAAACAACACACGGGAGTGCAGTTTTAATACATATTTATCCGAACAGTACATAATATATACATATACACGCGATAGTAGTCCTATTAGAATATTTAACAGTATATAATTCACATTTATGAGTAGTTATTGCCGTGCCAAATGAATAAAATACACAAAAATAGCTAGTATTTTTTACATAAAACGTTTTTTTTAAATGTGGACTGTATTTAATACGTGCTAAAAGGTCAGTGGGGATCCCGCCTCCGCCTTTTTTGTACCATGAAATCATAAATACACTACTTTTAGTAATAGAGTATATTTTAGGGGTCCTAAAATGTCGATCCAGGGGCCAATTGCCGCCCTCGGGACGATTAATGCAAAGGTTTAAAGGGACAGTGTTTATAAACTAGAACTTCCAAGTGATACAGGAAAAAAAATGTTAGATTATAAATTCTATTTTTTTAAATACCGGTACTTGTAGGAGGATACATGGATATTTATTCGACGTAATTTTAGGTTCATCTAGAGCAGGGGTGTCAAACTCATTTGAACTCGGGGGCCACACGATAGAACAAACATTCTGTCGGGGGCCGGACTTGTAGATGAAAGAGAAAGAAAAAGAGAAATGAAGAAATAAGAGAAAGAGGGAGGGAAAAGGAGAGAGGGCGGGACAAAGAAAGAAAAAAAGGGAGAGAGGGAAAGAGCGTGAGAAACAAAAGATAAAAAGTCGTGAGCGAGGGGAAAATAAAGGGAGAGGAAGAAAGAAATCCAAAGAGAAATAGAAAGACAGAAGGAGAGAAAAGAGAAAAGAAAGTGCAAAAGGTATGAAGAGAGAAAGAGAAAATGGAGAAAAGGAAAAAAGGAAGTTAGAGCAAAAGAGGTTAAAAGACACAGAGAGAGAAAGAGACAATGAGCAACAAAGGAAGAGAAAAAGAGAGACACAGAGAGACAGAGTGGGAGAAAGGGGTGGAAAAGAAAGAGAGCGAGAGAGAGAGAGAGAGAGAGAGAGAGAGAAATAAATTTAAGTACAGTGTCTTTGTGCGAGGCACCTGGCTTTGGCAACATCAGGTTGACATATTTCAACCTGCAGCTTGTTTTTCTCTTGCCCTTCTCTGAGTGTTGTCTCGCGGGCCGGATTCAATCCCTCAGCGGGCCCGATCTGGCCCGCGGGCCGCCTGTTTGACACCTGTGATCTAGAGGGAGCTGATCGGCTGGCATCTTGCTGCTAAAAGCAAAGGCACCCAGTATTTTCTCCTTCTTTTTGGTTAGTTTATTCTTCCTTGTTTTTCTTTTCTTTTTTCCCCTTTTTTGTTTTTCCAGTGTTTTTTCCTTTTTGCATCTTCTCTTCTTTTTTATCGTTCATGTTTTTTTTCTCTTTTTCTATTTTCCTTCCCCTTTGTCCTTATTTCATTTTCTATTTCTGTCAATTCTGTCCTTTCTCTTTTCCCCTTTTTCTTCTTTTAAATTTTCCTTTGTATTCTGTTTTTCTTCCTTTCCTCACAAAAGGCTTGCCCGAAAACTAAAGGAAAGACGGTGCAGTCTGGTTTGAGTTTCCATATTTAGTATTCTTCCTTGTGCTTTTTAGCACTCGTTCTCAATTGCACGTCACAGTACAGTGACATCTAGTGGTCAAATAATACACGCTGTCTCTTTCATGTAAATGTAGCCCACACAAGTTTTCCTTTATTACTAGTGGATGAGTTTATTTTCATATGAATTCTTATTTTCTTAATTTTTTTCAGAACTCATTTTGAGTTGAAAATTTTATAAAATATTTTTGGGAGCAGTGGCATGTAGTTATTCCTTGTTTTTTTGTGGAAAACTTAAATTTTTCACATTTTAACAAACATTACGACAGATAATTGTGAAATCCTTCAAAATGTGGTTATCAATCACATTTCTCTACAAAAAAAATTGACATCCCAGGTTGCCTAGTCAACGTCTCGGAGGTTCCAGTCTGTTTGATAAGGCGGTCAGGACTTGGTGGAACTTGGCATAGCGGCGCACCTGGCTCTCCGCCGCTCCCTTGCTCCCCCACAGGAGTCGAATCTGGAAATCCGTGCTGAAGATCTCCGACGTGTCGGACTGTTCCTGGAATTCTGCAGCGAAAACATGACTGAGTTCCCATTGACAAGGTACCCCTGGAGTGCCATGTCTAATCTCGTTTTCATGCGACGTTTAATTCACAATAAAGAGAATTCTATTCTGTTTTTTGTATTCAAACATCTTTTTTTGTAGGCAGAAAATATACATGATCATTACATTGAGTTTTTGCGCTAAAAATATACTCTATTGCCAGATAATTTTTTCAAACTTTTAGTATTATGGTTTTATTACATTTGCAGCTTCTTTTATAATCTTTTTTTGTCCTTCTTGTTTTGCTATATTTGTAACTGTGTTCTGGTAAAATAATAAAAATAGTACATGAAAATTTTACATTTTAATGTTTTTTTAAACATTTCATCAAAAATATGAAAAATAATAGTTAAGAAAAAATAAAACAAGGTTACTCTCTATCATTTTTTTGGGAAAATAGTGTTTTTCTAGTAATACAGTGATACCACTACTTATAAATGTCTCTACGTACAAAAGTTTCTGTCATGATTACTGATTTGGATCACCTGTGCCTGCTCATTTGGCACCGACCGCTGGCTACCTGATTCTAATGTCCCATGTGGTGTTCCACAGGGCTCTGTACTTGGCCCCCTTCTTTTTAGTATTTATATGATCCCGCTTGGTGACATTATCCGCAAGTATAATATTAGTTTCCATTGCTATGCAGATGACACTCAACTGTATGTGCCACTGGAGACAACTGGACAGTTAAGTTGTAGAAATCTGGAGGCTTGCCTTACTGAGAATCAAAGATGGATGTCACTTAATTTTTGCGCCTTAACCCAGAAAAATCTGAATTTTTTTTGCAAAATTACCTGAAAAGGCAGCAGCTAAATGACTTCATGTCAGAAAATAACCTCTTTGAAATTGTCCAGTCAGCAAATCACTCTACTGAGACAGCCCTGGCTAAAGTAACCAATGATCTCCTTTTAGCAATAGATTCCGGTGTCTCATCAATGTTACTGCTGCCGGATCTCAGTGCTGCTTCTGATACTGTCGACCACAACATATTACTTGTTCGTCTGGAATGCATTGTTATCTCAGGAACTGTACTCTCGTGGTTTAGGTCCTACCTGTCAGACAGGATGCAATGTGTTAACTATGGCAATCTGACCTCTAAACACTCTAATGTCCCCTGTGGTGTTCCACAGGGCTCTGTACATGGCCCCCTTCTTTTTAGTATTTATATGCTTCCGCTTGGTGACATTATCCGCAAGTATAATATTAGTTTCCATTGCTCTGCAGATGACACTCAACTGTATGTGCCACTGGAGACAACTGGACAGTTAAGTTGTAGAAATCTGGAGGTTTGCCTTACTGAGATTCAAAGATGGATGTCACTTAGTTTTTTGCGCCTTAACCCAGAAAAATCTGAAATGTTGATTGTTGGTCCAGCTCACTGTCGTGAGTTGTTTTCAAACACTACCCTAAACCTAGACAAATGTGATATCACCCAGTGTGAATCGGTCAAAAATCTAGGTGTTATATTTGATCCTAATCTGTCGTTTCAGTCACACATGAAAAATATTACTAGAATAGCTTTTTACCACCTCCGTAATATTGCGAAGATTCGTTCGATGCTGTCCCAATCAGATGCAGAGGTTTTAATTCATGCGTTTATTACTTCTCGGCTTGATTACTGTAATGTATTGCTTTCTGGTCTCCCGATGTCTAGTATCAAAAGTTTGCAGCTGGTTCAGAATGCAGCAGCTAGACTTCTGACTAAGACCAAAAAGTTTGAGCATATTACTCCTGTATTGGCCAACTTGCACTGGCTCCCAGTCCACTTAAGATGTGACTTTAAGGTTCTCTTATTAACATATACATGTTTGATTTGATTAAGGGCTATATAAATAAAGTTGACTTGACCAGTTTTATAGGTACATTCACAAAAACCCTTCTTTAATGTATAACAAAATATGATTTTCTATGGTTTTTTTTCCCTCAGATCATAAACCACTTGAGCCAAGATGTCTCTACCAGAGTCCGCTTTTCTCATACACAGTGTCCCTTTAAGTTGGCTCTCGCGTGTTGTTAAACACGGATTAAGGGTTAGGATGGCCGAGCGGTCTAAGGCGCTACGTTCAGGTCGTAGTCTACTCTGTAGGCGTGGGTTCGAATCCCACTTCTGACAAATATTTAGATAATTACAATTTTGAAATCTGTTATCTTCACCGTGATCTTCTCCTACCTCGCAATTTTCTGTTGACGTTCTCAGCATAGACGCTCCCGAGCTCAGCCGCGTTCCTCGCAGCATCTAGGTGGAACATGAGCACGTCCATGTCCACACCGGCTTCCGCCGTCTCCCATGGTTCCGAGCCTTGGGACCCCTCGGCCCACTGCGGCCCCTCGGCTGCGCCCTTTTCCAGAAGGCACAGTAGCGGTAGGATGTGAGGGAAGGTCGTCTGGGATGCTGGGCAGCTTTCTGTATAAAGCAGGAAATGTTTAGCGTTTTTATTTCCTCCATAATTGTTCTTTTCCCTCCCCTTCTGAATTTTGTTTCGAATTTTGAATAAGGCGCTATACTTATTACTTTCTTGAGAGCCACAGATTTGGGCAAAAAATATAAATAAAACCAACATATTTACAATAAAATGTGATGTGGTCCCTCTCAAACGGGCATTATCGCCATTTACAGGGAACGTGCCCAAGGCATAAGCGAGCTAAGCAGGTGCCTAGGGCCCCGCGACCACTAGGGGGCCCCAAAGAGTGGATCACTTCGTGTGTCCACTCAAAAATACTTCTACAGAAATACAACAAAAATACTACACAATAACTACAAAACCAAATATCAAATATTGTGCTTGAAAACAGGAACCTCATAAATGATTTTGCTTTCATTCTCAAAATTAAAAAGAAAGTTTAGAGTTACTGCATACTTACTACAGTACTACAATATTACAAAACACTACTCCAGAATTATTAGCTCCAAAAATACTACAAAAAAACAACTACAGTAATATTATAAAAATACGAAAGAAATATGACAAAATTACTTCTATGTAAAAACGACACAAAAATACTACTAAAATACTGCTTTGGAAATACATCAATTATACTTCTACTGAAATACTAAGTCAATACAAATACATAATATTGTGATATAAAAACTACTAGAGAAATATTACTAGAAAAATACTACTACAAGAGGTTTACAACAGAAATAAAACGATAGCAATACTACACAAATTCTATAGAAACGTCACAAAAATAAAACTACAGTAACATTGTAGAACAAAAATACTACAGAAATACTAGAGATAGGCAACAAACATTCTCATGTGGAAATACTACAAAATACAACAGATACAGTACAAAAATACGACCAAAATAATACCACAGTAATAATACAAAAATACTATAATCATAAACTAGTGTAATAATAAAAAAAAACTACGAAAATACTACAGATACACACAAAAAATCTACTTCCGAAATACAACAAAAGTATTACAGAAATACTAAAAAAATACTAATATGGAAATACAAAAAATACAACGAAAATACTACACGTACACAAAAAAAATCTACTTCCGAAAAACAACAAAAGTATCACAGAAATACAAAAAAAATACTATTATGGAAATACTACAGGAAAAAATACTTCAGAAATACTCCAAAAAAAAGAGTACACTACAGCAACGCTAGAAAAAGATTAGCGCTACAATATTTGCCCGTGTTCTCGAGGTCGGCTCTATGGGACAGCACGGGGAATTAGCTCAAATGGTAGAGCGCTCGCTTAGCATGCGAGAGGTAGCGGGATCGATGCCCGCATTCTCCAAACTCTTTATGATTTTCTCAAAAATTATAATCATCCTTTTAAAATAATTCACACCCTGTCCAAATATGTTGTCGTTCTTAAAGGGACACATAAACAACTTTTCAGTATCAAATGAATTGAAAACGAGTATTTTGTAGCGTACCTCTGCCCTCATTCAAACTCTTCAAGAAAGGCCTGAGGGTTTTCTCGTAGAGAACAGCGCCCTCTGTGTGTCGCTGCCGCAATGCCGTCCACGTCTGCTCCAGACGTGAAACCTGGTGGACAAATTGTGGATTTTTAAGAAAAAATATATATATATACTGTAAATCAATTATAAAACACGAAATGAGAGCAATGCATGAGAGATTTTTAGCAAATCTGAATCAATTAGAGCTTTTTAAAAATAAGGAAGAAAGAAAATGTCTACCGTAGACCCCTTGAATACGATATTAATCCGTTTTAAGGTAGGGATCGGAAGGGGGCACTAATGCGTCCCGATTTTTTTTTTTATCTCTGGTGTGACATAACTTGAGGTGGTCGAGTGGAGTAGCAAGTGGATGCAGAGAAGACCGAGGTGACAGATTAAAAATGAAACAGATTTAAAAACTTCCCATTTGCCCTTTGAAGACTAATTTGCTTTATTTTTAATAAGAATTCCGATCGTCGATTGTTTTCGCGTGCCTTCTTCGTATTTGGCCCGTGACCACAAGCTTCGTATCTATGGTTATCATGTGATTGCTTCGCTCTTTGGCATCAGTGCCCACCTTGGACCCATAGCGAATAAACAAATCAAATACTAAAACAACAGTATTGTATCGCTTTCTTGCTGAAGAATTCTGAACAAATTGAAGAGAAAGGCATTGTGGGAGATAATTTTATAGTATATCAGCATTTTAATGATGTGGTGACATAAACCAATAGTAGACCAGTATATTATATGACGTGGACCAATAGCAGACAGGCATCTTAGAGATGTAATTCTTCTTTCGGGTCTAGGCCTCTCAGACATTAGATAGAAGACTTGAGCTGACCCGCTAGGTTGCTGGTGTAACCGAGTTGAAATTTGATTGTTTTGAATGTTTTTTTTTGAATTCTCACAAAATCTGTGTTTTTGTTGTATTACTGTTAATATTCCGGTACCTCACTCAATTGTTAAGTCATGGGCGTCTGCGACTGTCTTTTTCGTTTGGCACTTTATGGGCTTCAGCGCTTGCCGTAGCTTCAGCTAATTTGCGTCGCGCTGAAGGTAAGATGTGCCCAATATCAGTTGGATGAAAAAAATTATATTTTGCTAGATATAGGAGCTGCTTTCACAAATTATTTATGTATATAAAGATATATAAGTTAGGCAGCACGGCGACGCGGTGGTTAGCGCTTGTGCGGCACAGTTCATGTCAATGGAACCTGTCGTGGGTTCAAATCCAGCTCCAGACTTCCTGAGCGGAGTTTGTATGTTCTCCTTGTGCTTGCGTGGGTTTCCTCCGGGCACTCCGGTCACCTCCCACATTCCAAAAACATGCATTTCAGGTGAATTGACCGGTCCAAATTGTCCCTAGGTGTGAATGCGCGAGTGAGTTGTTTGTCCCTGTGTGCCCTGCAATTGGCTGGCAACCAGTTCAGGGTGTCCCCTGCCCACTGCCCGATAATTGCTGGGCTCCAGCACCCCCGCGACCCTACTGAGGATAAGCGGTGCAGCTAATGAGATGAGATCATTTAGCACAACTTATATATCTCATCTTATCTCATCAGCCGCACCGCTTATCCTCATTAGGGTCGCGGGGGTGCTGGAGCCCAGCAATTATCGGGCAGTGGGCAGGGAACACCCTGAACTGGTTGCCAGCCAATTGCAGGGCACACGGGGACAGACAACTCACTCGCTCATTCACACCTAGGGACAATTTGCACCGGTCAATTCATCTGAAATGCATGTTTTTGGAATGTGGGAGGAAACCGGAGTGCCCGGAGGAAACCCACGCAAGCACGGGGAGAACATACAAACTCCGCACAGGAAGTCTGGAGCTGAATTTGAACCCACGCAGGAGGTTCCCAAGACATGATCTGTGCCGCACACTGCGCCGCCGTGCTAAATGATGTATATTTAAAAAGCACTAAATAAAAAGTAAAGTAACATGTTTTGATGCAAACACGCCACGAGTGATGTCCGGTTTTTGTATTTTTAATGTTTTAGATTATTGCAGTCGTGAACAGATGCCCTGACTTTTGTATTGTTTTTTTTACTGAATGCAGGGACATGGGAAAGTTATGTTCATTGTTATTATTAAAGTTTCACTATTAATGTGCTCGCATGTTGTCTGCTTGCCGTAGCTTCAGCTAATTTGCATTGCGCTGAAGATTATTGCAGTCGTGAACGGATGCCCCTGACTTTTGTATTGTTTTTTTTACTGAATGCAGGGACATGGGAAAGTTATGTTCATTGTTATTATTAAAGTTTCACTATTAATGTGCTCGCATGTTGTCTGCTTGCCGTAGCTTCAGCTAATTTGCATTGCGCTGAAGATTATTGCAGTCGTGAACGGATGCCCCTGACTTTTGTATTGTTTTGTTTACTGAATGCAGGCAATAAACCGAGTGTGACTGAGAAACCTTGTGTCGCGCATGATTGCGGGTCGTTACACTGTGACCTTCCTTGCTTTGGCGTATCCCTATCTAAAAGCACTCTTCTGCAGTTAAGTCTCACTGGTCATATCGAAGAGGACGTATCGTTTTGATGTCATATCGCGGGGTAAATGCCCTAAAGAGGGGTGAAAATGTCGTACCCCGGGTTTCTACTGTACATGGATAAAATGGACTCACTTTATGTTTGAATCGATAACCTCCAAAAGGTCCGAAGTGAAGCTAACCTGTGGCATCTCCAGTGCCCGCATGACGGCGGAGAACCCGAACAGGTTGCCCATGTTGCTCTTGAGCTCGGCGGCGGTGGCGATCATCCTGTGCAGGACGCAGGCTCTCTCCTCGGTGGTGCCGGTGCAGCCCAACAAATTCACCGCCAACGCGATGGCCATAGTATGAAGCCTGTCGGACGCACGCAAAACGTTAAGCTCGTTTTCCAGAAATGGAGCTTCTGGAGTCCATCTTGTATGGCAACACCCGGTTTCGGGTATTGATCGTTAAAATATGGTAAAAAAAATGAGGTTTGGGGTCCTTTAAAACAGGGATCACCAACCTGTTTGACATTGAGATTTACGTACTTCTTTTTACTAATTTATGCAAAAGGCGATTTCCTTTGATATGCAATCCTAAAACATAGTTGTTTAACTTATATTGTCAGCACTTTGTTGTTACTGTCATGGTCGCCTTGGCGACCGGTCTGCCCCGCCCCCTGGGCACCAGCTGAAGCAGTTCAACTAATTGCGTGTCTGCTTTTTAAGGCTGGATTGTGGGTTTTGCGGGTGCTGGCTCATTATACACATTGTCTGTTCTGTTATGCCTTGTCCTGTTTAGTTGAGTTGGAAGAAGCCTGTGTTTGCACGTTTTTGTTAAAGCCTGTTTGTTCTGTCTTGTCCCTGAGTTATGGACAACTTTTATTTTGGTAAATAAAAGTTTTGGATCGTCACGCAATTGAGTTCTCCCTTCCTGCCTCCTGCCTCCGTTCTGGTCGGGTCACCCCTTCCAACTCGTGACAGTTACCATGTTATGTTAGCTCTTTTTTGTTTTTTTTTAGTAAGAGTTTGTCACGAAACGGAACGGGAAGCAGGAAGTAGAAACTCATTTGCGTAGGCGTCCTCACACTTTAATTGAGAAAGAAAAGTTGTCCAAAACACAAACGGACCAGACCAAAAAACAAAACGGGTCAAACACAGGCAAAACTACAAACTCGACATTACCAGAATCAAACAGAACTTGCAAAAATCTCTCAGAATGTTACACCGAAGTCCAACAAAGTCCAACAAGTATAACCAAGCATAAACAAGTTTTCAACAACGACCTGGCAAAGCGCAGTTCAAAAGAGAACGTTTAAGTACCCACAGACGTAATCAGTAAATGCGAGTCAGCCGGTGTCAAGGGGCGGTGCCAGCTGGGCGCCATGGCAACCGTGCAGAACCTGACAGAGTCGTGCTAAAATAGGCTATCTGGGGTGTCAAACTGATTTTAGCTGGGAGGCCACATGGTAGAAAGAAACATTCTCACAGGGAAAGAAAGAAAGAAAGAAAGAAAGAAAGAAAGAAAGAAAGAAAATAATAAGAGAGATAGAGCAAGAGAATTAGACAAAGAGAAAAAGAAAGAGGGAAGCAAGAAGAGAGATTAAGAAAGAAAACAGGAGAAAAGAGAGTGAGAGAGAGAGACAGAGAGAGAGAGAGAGAGAGAGAGAGAAGGCTAGGGATCTAATACCTCGTATGTTAGTCATCTGGTAATTTTTTTTTTTTTGCTTTGAAGATGGGGTGCCTTGTTTGAGGTCTGACCATTAGGTATGTGTTAACAATCTCAGACTGAGTTCAAAGAGCCCTTATTCTTTTTTTTCCACAGCACCTTTCTGCTGGAGAGTGACGTCATGCGCGTTCCCACAGTTTTTTATGTTTTTCTATTTGCCATTTTAGCCTAAAAATGATGAAAGTAATAAAAGTTTTGCTTCCACAAGAGCAGGGGTGTCAAACTCATTTGAGCTGGGGGCCACATGTTGGAAAAGAAAAGAGAGAGAGGGAAAGAGAAGAACGAGGGAAAGAAAGAGAGAAAGAGAGAGAGAGAGAGCAAGGGAGAGAGTGTGAGAGAGAAGACAGTAAACGAGAGAGAGAGGGAGACAGAAGGGAAAAGAGAGAGAAGCGGACAGAGAGAGAAAGGAGAAAGAGAAATAGAAAGCACAATAAAGAGCGAACACAATACAGAGAAAAGGAGAAAAAATGGGTAAAGAAAGAGAAAGAAATAAAGAGATAAAGAAAGTGAGAAAGAGAAAGAGAGAAAAAGATCAAAAGAATGAGAAAAATAAAAAGACAGCGAGAAAGTGGGAGAAAAAAAGGGAGCATGAGAAAGATAGAGAAAGAAGAAGAGTGAGAGAGGGATAGAGAAAGTGAGAAAAAATAAGGAAGAATAGAAAGAGAAATAAAAAAGGAAAAAAGAATGAGACTGGGTGAAAAAGAAGAAAAAAATAGAGAAAGAGATTTAGAAAGAGGATTGGCAAAGAAAGAGAGAAAATGAGAGAAAACGAAAGAGAGTAAGAAGAAAAAGAGAGAGAAATAGAAAAATAAAATACAGAAAGAGAGAGAGAGAAAAATAATACTATAGTTGCTTTTCTATTCAAACCGCAGCTCGTTTTTGTCTTGCGCTTCTCTCAGTCGTATTGCGGGCCAGATTAAAACCCTTGCCGGGCCTGATTTGGCTTTCGGGCCGCCTGTTTGACACCTTTGCACTAGAGTGTGAACGTCAACCAGATCCCTAAGATGAAAAAAGACTTCATTCAAGCATGTCTGAGAAATGCACGTACTTGCACGTGCATCATGATTGAGCTGACTGAGATTGCATAGATGATACAAGCCAGGAGATAGCGGCAGAGAGGAACAAAGATCCAAAATCGGTATAGCTTTAAACACTACCTTAAGTGACATTAAATACGTTTCCTGTGGTGTGTCTTGGGCACGTACAGCCTGGTTGGATAAAAACAAAAGCATGTTTTGTTTTCGGCAAAAACACCCAAAAACTTCGATTAAATAGATCGGAATCTTCTATCGTTTAGTTTTTTCGAGTGCATTGAGCGACTACCGTCATTTGGTTTTGTCCAGGTAAGCGGAGGTGGGCGTGTCTTAAAGAGCCTCACCTTTCCAGAAGGTCCAATCGTAGCTGCTGTCCGTGTGGCAGCGTGAGTAGCTCCACCCCTGAACTGACTCCCATAATCCTTTGAGCCTCCAGGGGAACATCTAGGATGCGTGCGACCTAGCCAAAACAAAATTCCTCATTAACAGAACTCCACCTTATGGGATTCGGCTCCCGATCAAGGAGGTCATTCGTACCGTGCAGTCCCACTTGGTGATGTGCCGGGCCACCATCAGGGGGTCCGCCCCAGCTAAGACTTCCTTCACCCTCTGCAAGATCCCCACCTCCAAGGGTTTGTTCTCCTCAGGCATCAACGCCGAACGGTAGTTCCCAGGAGCGAAGCACGAAGTCATCTCCACCTCCAGAGGACTGGAAACCTCCGCCATCCTCGAGGTGTCTTCTGAGCGGAGCCTGTCCACGAAACTTTGGGGCCCCGGAATGAGTTCCGTGTAGCCGCCGCCGTCCCAGTCTGGGGTCTGGATGTTGGCATCGGGTCCAGGAACCAAAGGATCTGAACCTCCAGAACCAGCACGGGTGGAGTGAGGAGCTGCTGAAAGGAAGAAAGGAACACACCTTTGAGAGGTTGTCCATTTTTGGTAATATACCTGTCTTTTTTTCATTTCCTCCTTTTATACTTCCTTTTTTCTTAACTTCTTTATACAACATCAAAATTCGTAATATAATGCATCAAAGCAAGTGAGCCGTTTGAGAACCGGCTCTCTTTAATGAGCTGAAAAAGCTCTCTAAAAAGAGACGGACTTCCTTTCACTACATCAAACCGCTGGCTTCGTTTGCAACGAAAAAAACGATACCGAGAAGGAGGCTTCCGCGGCGAACTCGTTTGACTTGATTGATTTGCCGTTTCGTGATAGTACCCATAATTGACATATTCGCGTTTTACAGATTTTCGTGTACGTCGTACACGTCTTAAAATGCATAATAAACGAACTTTGTGTGGCAAAACCGTACAGGTTGACAGGTATGGATGGGTAGAGTAGTCGATACTGTTACTCACTTAAAAGTACAGTTACTTCAGAATACTATGACTCAAGTTGAAGTAAAAAGTAGTCATCCAAATCAATTACAGCGCAGTGGTCAGCGCGTCCGCGGCACAGTTCTGAGGTGATGGGATTGAATCCTCCTGTGCGGAGTTTGCATGCTCTCCCCTTGCTTGCGTGGGTTTCCTCCGGGCACTCCGGTTTCCTCCCACATTCCAAAAACATGCATTTCAGGTGAATTGGCCGGTTCAAATTGTCCCTAGGTTTGAATGAATTAGCAAGTGAGATGTCTGTCTCTGTGTGCCCTGCGACTGGCTGGCAAGCAGTTCAGGGTGTCCCCTGCCCACTGCCCGAAGACAGTTGAATGGGCTCCAGCACCCCTGCGACCCTACTGAGGATAAGCGGTGCAGATAATGGATGGATGGAAATAAATATATATCAGGAGTTTTCAAATAGTCCATCAGCCACCTCTACTATAAATACTCTGGGCTCCCACCTCACTTTTCTAAACTGTTTTGATTCCTGGAGACTCACCGAAATGACAAGCGTTGCCTCCCACTAAAGCAATCTTCAATCCCCTCGACGTTCCAATTCTGCCACTGCAAAACCCCGGTTCCCTCTTTGTCCCTCGATCATCCAGCCATCTTCTTTAAAGGTATTCCCAAATGTTCCCTTCCAGGTATTCTAAGACCCCTTCTCTCGTTTCCCTCGCACGCCTGGGGTCTGGATGTCGCCATCGAGACAGTGCAGCGACTACTTTTTACTTCTACTTGAGTCATAGTATTCTGAAGTAACAGTACTTTTAATTGAGTAACAATATCGAATACTCTACCCATCCCTGGACCAAGCCTTGGGGAGGTATTTTCAGAAGCTGGCCGGTCCAAATTGCTCTTCTGCAATCCCGGTCTTATCTTAGCAGTTTAAACAAACGTCCCCCTCTGGAGGGGTTTCACCACATCCCTTGTGTCCCGCGTTTGGGTCTGTCCAACACCTCGAGACAGAAATTAAATACAGACAAAAAGAGGAGTGCTATTACTTGCAACACAGTGTATGAGATGGCCGTCTGTACAATCTGTGCAATTGCTAGGACACGTGATTGAAATTATGATTTCTCTACCGGCGCATTATGCATAGGTAAATATAGTTTTGAAGAAAATTGTTATCCATATTTCAGCTAAATATCCCTGTAATCCGTGTTCCCTCTAAGCTGCACGTGTGCGCAATTGCGCACTGCTCGCACATTCTCAGCGCACAAGAAAATCTAGCCAGCGCACAAAAATGAAGGGCTCGAAATTGCTAATTAAAAAGCAAATTAAGTCAAAGTTACAGTGCATGAAGGTAAAATTACACGGGTTCCCCTGACGCTGTGTTCTAAATGCGGTATTTTGAAGTCAATGTCAAAGTAGGACGAAGTTGAGTAAAGTCAGTAGAGTTTTTCGAGAACCGGCTTCTTCGGCTCGGCTCACTAAAAAGAACTGGCTCTTTCTGGTCCCAAATGGCTCTTCAGGTTGTTTTTGCTTTGTTAAACCTAACATGACCAAATATTATGTAAAATTATGCAAAAAATGACTTAAAGGAAGGGGGAATAGAACAAAGTAGAAGAAAATACCAAAATGAAAAAGTTGGGAAAAGCTGAGAAAAAAAGAAACGAAAGGAATAGAAAAAAAAGAAGGAAAAAAAGCCAGAAAAGAAAAGAAAAGAAAAGAAAGAATAGAAGGAAAAAGGTAAATATAAAACAAAAAGAAAAAAGTAACAGCTCGGAAAAAATAAACACAATGAGATTTTTTTTAAGGAATTTAAAAAAAGTAGAAAAAAACATGGAAAAAAGAAGAAAAAGTTGTCTCATCTCATCTCTCATCTCATTAGCTACACCGCTTATCCTCAGTAGGGTCGCGGGGGTGCTGGAGCCCATCCCAGCAATCATCGGGCAGTGGGCAGAGGACACCCTGAACTGGTTGCCAGCCAATCGCAGGGCACACGGGGACAGACAACTTACTCGCTCATTCACACCTAGGGACAATTTGGACCGGTCAATTCACCTGAAATGCATGTTTTTGGAATGTGGGAGGAAACCGGAGTGCCCGGAGGAAACCCACGCAAGCACGGGGAGAACATACAAACTCCGCACAGGAAGTCTGGAGCTGGATTTGAACCCACGCAGGAGGTTCCCAAGACATGAACTGTGCCGCACATGCGCTAACCACTGCGCTGCCGTGCTGCCAGAAAAAGTTTGTGTTGCATTCAAATAATTTCCAATGATATCAAGTGAATCTTGTTGCCAACATTGTACTTCCACTAAAAAATGTGATTAAGTACAGTTCTGTATCTCGCAACAGACTAAATAAGCCCCCAAAAATGTTAATATTATGCGACAAAATATATCAGGAAATAAAAAGAAATGGATATCTTGTGAAAGAATCGTAAGAACAAAGGACGTTTGTAGGCCGTACAACCTTTGCAATAGTACATGAGTCAATTCATTCAAAGGAGAAAAATCATTTTGCATTGCCGGAAACTCAGCAAAATGTAACTTGATGTCAAGTTTTGGACATGTTTGATAATTAATTAACTTGCCACACTTGGGATTGCCGTTGCTCACTGTTGTTTCAAGCGTTGCTCACCGACTTTGTGTGAACGCTCAGACCCGTGGAAAATTACAGGAAACATTGCCTGTAATATGTCATATCCTAACCACGTAACACCGTTAAATGTATTCTATTACTCTCCCTGACCCTGCCTACTTCTTATCTCCATTGGGCACGTGCTTATGTAATCCGGGGCCAAAGTAGATCCGAGTCTGTTTTACAACCATTGTCTTCTCGAAGGCCGACGTGTACGCACCCGATCGTTGCACTCGGTAAGTCCAAAAATGTTTTTTTCCTGGGGGGGACTATGCTGCAATTTCACGTGAAAGGAACTTGAGATCTTCCAGATGTTTCCTTTGTTTTCCCCGAAAGTTGGTCGTTGAAATGGTATCAAATGGAAGGGATTTCGGTAGACCTTTTACATGCATGAGTTAGCTAAAGTCGGTGTTAGCAAACATTGGGGTAAAAGTGGAAACAAACACAATTTGTCCAAATAAATTATAAACATAAATAGATTTTAAAAAATGGAGTGCGTGTCAGGACCAGAGCAGGGACAGAACCCACTTGCGGTGCGTTTCTCTCAAATTTCATTGGAAGAAAGGGAAAGGGTTGTGCCCACGATCCGGTGATCGCTGGGCGCAGGGAGCAGGTCGCTCTGAATGCAGAAGTGGAACTTCCGTGGAGAGCGATGGCGGTGTCGGGGACGGAAAAAAACGGGTCAGTAGCCGGGACAGGAGAGCAAAAACATGGGACGGCAGTGGCTCAGGAGGTAGAGCGCTCGTCTTGGGATCAAGATATTGCAGTTCGAATCCCGGAGTGTCCTTGGGTAAGACACTGAACCCCTAATACCCCCAATAAGCAGGTTAGCGCCTTACATGGCTGCACGGCCGCTATTGGGAATTGTGAAGCACTGTAAAGCGCTTTGGGAAGTCTTGACTTGAAAAGCGCTATATAAATGCAGATCATTTCAATCGCAGTCGGGATCAAAAACAGGTCGGAGCCGGAGACAAATGGAGAGATCAGGAATGGACGGGTGGAAAGACGGGTGCAAAAACGGGACAGGCGGGAGTCAGGGTCAAAATGCTTGCCTTGTAACAACAGAGGTTTGCTGACGGACTGACAACAGGAGAGTGATGGGACTGGGCTTAAAAATGGACAGGGAACCAATCAGGTAGCCTGCAGCTATTGGCGCCAAATGAGCAAGCACAGGTGATCCAAATCAGTATTTATGACAGAAACTTTTTGTACGTAGAGCAAAAAAATTGCTCGGGGTCAGAAACGAGTCATACACCAGGAAAGGAGACTAGACGTGGTCGGGGACAAAAGTGGTCGAGGGCCGGGACGGGAGAGTAGACGTGGTCAGGATCAAAAACGGGTCGAAGCCGGGGGGCAGACGGAAAGAAAAACAGGCGGGAGTCAGGGTCGAAAAAGGCTGGCCTAGTGTTGACTGAGGTTCGCAGACGGACTGACAACAGGTGACAGAAAGGAGTGGGTTTAAAAGGGGACAGGGAGCCAATCAGAGTCCAAGGCAGTTGGCGGCAAAGTAGCGGGCACAGGTGCATGACATCGGTAATCATGACAGTGCGGGTAACAGTTGTCCTTAACTTTCATTACCAATGGTTAAAATTAATCCATGGATTTATCTAATGTAAACTACAATTATTTATAGCTTTTCGCAGTCTCCTTAATACCAATTGTTAATCAAACAGAAAAAACACTCTTCAATATTTCTCTTGTTAAAGGTGGGGTGCGTCGTTCGAGTTGAAAGTGCAATCTCTATCCATAAAGTAAGTAATAACAATGTCCGACTAAGTTCAAAGAGCCTTTATAATGTTTTTTTTCCACTGCGCCTATCGGTTTTTATCTAAGTTTTAGTTTCAGCAGTTCAGGAATGACGATATATAACGAAACAGGCAGGTGGGAGGTGTGGAGAGGGATTTAATGCTCGTTCCCGCGTTTTTGTTCGTGTAGCCTGAAAATGGTAAAATTAGAAAAAGGTCTGTTTCAAATGCCGTCCAAACCCCAGAACAGAAGGGGGAAAAAAGAGTTTATTAGTACTTGAGGAATGAGATGACTGAGGCTGCGATCATGACTTTAAGCCAGGAGATGGCGGCAGAGAGTAGCAAAATTTCAAGTTACGGACACAACTTTTAACCGTTAATTTATTGTTATTGACTAAAATATTGTAATTCAAATTATTGTATAATTTGTATGTTTTAGCGAATATCTTTTGTTGTTTTATCGTATTTTAACGTGATTATTGAGAGATATCTATAATGTGTATCGAAGTGTATATAAAGTATACATTGATATAATTTCAGATAAAGCAGATATATGGATTTTTTTAAATATTTTATTTGTATTTAAAATATTTTAATGTTATTGATTCTTTTAATGCAATGTTTATTTATGTACCATTTTGTCCGGTATTTTGTACCAAATTTGACTTTTTTGACGTTTATATTATTTTTTTATTTATTTTAAGTTTACTGTTAGATTTGTATACATTGTGTTTCAGTCATGCATGTAATATCCTTTAATACAATTTTTTTTTCCATCTACTTATTCCATTTACAAATTTGGTAGAATTGAGTCAAATTTCTGTGACTATCTGCTTGTTCATTTTTGTAGGCAATAGCTTGTTTTTGAGTGCCCTAAGTCCAAATTAGGGGTGGAGACCGGGCCAAGTTTATTTGCTTTTATGTGTTTGTGACCTCAGTCACCCGCAGTTCTCCCTGACCTTCGCCCCAGCTCCGGTTCTGTTTTAGGCCTCAGTAGAACGATTCAAGGAAAAAATGGTGGACGAGCCTTGTGAGATTGCTATTGGTGTTGTTATTGCGCAACCGGGAAGCATTTTAAGGAAGCTGAAGATAGAGGAACCTGAGGAAAGAGTGTGATTGTGCCTGAGTCCGTCTCCATAATTGAAGCTGAAAATCCTTGCGTACAGGTTCAGAGATCATGTCCAGGTTGCTAACGCTGACGGTGTTCTTCTGTATCTGCATCGGCGGCGTGGCGGGAGGCAAGATCTTGGTCTTCCCCATCGATGGCAGCCACTGGATCAACATGAAGGTCCTGATTGAGGAGCTCCACACCAGGGGCCACCACATCACCGTCCTGCGCTCCCGCGACAGCTGGTACATCCAACCCGAGTCGGACCTCTACGAGACTTTGACCCTCAAGTATTCGAGCGGATTCGACAAGGTCGCCTTCGGCTCCTTTGTCACGCGGATGCTGAAGTTGCGGCGGGACCGTGCCTCCCTGTGGAAGCGGCTGGCCCTGGAGTACGAGTTGGTGAACCAGTTCTACAACCTGAACCAGCAAGTTGTGGGGATGATGACCCGCATGTTCGAGGACCAAGAGATGATGCGGGACCTGCAGGAGTCTGGCTATGAGGTTGTCCTGACTGACCCGGCAATGGGTGGGGGCGTCCTCCTGGCTCACCGGCTGGGTCTCCCCTTGGTACTAAATGTCCGCTGGACAATCCAGGGTGAGGCACACCTCTCCATCGCGCCCTCGCCTTTGTCATACACCCCAATCCCAGGCGGAAAGCTGACAGACAAGATGACCTTTAAGGAACGCGTCCAGAATTTCTTTTACTTCCTGTTTACACGTTTGCAGATCTGGTACGTGTCAGAGCCTAACTACAAACCCTTCGTCCACCGCTTCTTCGGGCCGAACGTGCACTACATGGAGCTCTTCCAGTCGGCAGATATTTGGCTGATGAGGAACGACTTCACCTTTGAGTTTCCACGCCCTACCATGCCCAACGTCGTCTACATGTCCGGGTTCCAGTGCAAGGCAGCACGGCCGCTCCCGCCTCAGTTGGAGGACTTTGTGCAGAGCTCCGGGGAACACGGGGTGGTTGTGATGACACTTGGGACTCTGGTGGCGGACCTTCCGGAAGACATTACTGACGGCATCGCCGCTGCCTTCGCCCAGCTCCCTCAGAAGGTGATCTGGCGGCACAAGGGCAGGCGTCCGTCCACCCTGGGGAACAACACACTAATCCTGGACTGGCTGCCTCAGAACGACCTCCTGGCTCACCCTAAAACCCAAGTTTTCGTGGCACACGGCGGTACCAACGGCATACAGGAAGCCATCTACCACGGCGTCCCCCTGGTGGGCCTGCCGCTCATGTTCGACCAGCACGACAATTTCTTCCGCATGGAGGCCAGGGGGGCGGCTAAGGTGTTGGACCTCGCAACAGTCAATCAAGAGAACTTCCTGGAGGCCCTGCAGGAGGTCCTTCATCAGCCGTCGTACCGCGACAAAATGCGCCATCTATCAGCACTGCACCGGGACCAGCCCATCGCCCCGATAGATCGTGCCGTGTTCTGGATCGAGTTTGTAATGAGGCATAAGGGGGCACCACACCTGAGGACCGAGTCCTACAAGATGTCCACCGTGCAGTACTACTGCATTGACGTGGTGGCCTTCTTGCTGGGCGTGGTCTTCACCATTGCCGCTATCTGTGCATTAGCGCTTAAGGTCCTGTGGCGATGTTTGTTTTATCGAAGCAAATTGAAAAAGGCGTGATGCCAACTTTTATATTTTTTTAGTTTTGTTTTTTACATAGTGTAAAATTCACTGTTTGTATACCATGTAATAGAGTTTTTTTATCGCTATTTACCTCGGTAATATCATGATATTAAAAAAAAATGCAGCATTTTAAGTTCAAAAATATATTTAAAAATATTGACGTTTTCTAACTATATGTGAAATGATATTTAAAAACCGCGTGTTGACATTTTTTTTTTCTTGCAATTGAAATAAATATTTTTTGAACCTATTCGTTAACTGGTGTCAAACAGGCGGCCCGCGGGCCAGATCAGGCCCGCTAAGGGATTGAATCCGGGCCGCGAGACAACACTTAAAGAAGCGCAAGAGAAAAAAGAGCTGCAAGTTGAAATATGTCAACTTGATGTTGCCAAAGCCAAGTTCCTCGAACAAAGACACAGTACTTGTATTTCTTTCTTTCGCTCTCTCTCTCTCTCTCTCTCTCTCTCTCTTTCCACCCCTTTTCTCCCACTCTGTCTCTTTCTCTCTGTGTGTATTTTTAACTTATTTTGCTCCAACTTCCCTTTTTCCTTTTCTCTCTTTTTTCTTTCTCTTGTCCTACCCTTCACACTTTCTTTCTCTTTTCTCTCCTTCTGTCTTTCTATTTCTCTTTGGAATTCTTTACTCCTCTCCCTTTCTTTTCCCCTCTCTCACGACTTTTTATCTCCTTTGTTTCTCACACTCTCTCCCTCTTTCTCTTATTTCTTTATCTCTCTTTTTCTTTCTCTTTAATCTACTAGTCCAGTCTCCGACAGAATGTTTGTTCTATCGTGTGGCCCCCGAGTTAAAATGAGTTTGACACCCCTGACTTAGAGTGACCTTTTGTGGTGTAATTTTACACACTATCCCTTTAAATTAAGTAAATGATAACAGAGCTAGCAATTTTCGACAGTAACACGGGGGCGCCACTAGGACAAAATACTACTTAAAGGCACAGTGTGTATTAGTTAGCTCTTTCAAACATAATTCATTAAAAAAATTGTTTAAATAATAAGAAAAAACATATAAACTATCATATAGAAGTGCATTTTCTAAATAACTCATTGGTCGAGAAATAATCTTTTTTTTGAAATATATTGAACCTCACCTAAACAGAGCTGACATACAGTATTTATCCGCCATCTTACTTCTACAAGTACAAGTTAAAAGTGTGCGTTTTTTTCACTTTGGATCTCTAAAGTTTGTATTATTTCTTCTGCTTTTAAGCAGACTTTTTCAGTTTCACCATAAAGCGAAATCTAATTGTCGAAGAATTCTGTCTGTTTCACTGTAAGACAACACAACATGTAAATGAAATAATGGAAAATCAAACAAGTTCTTATAATTGTATCTTTTTTCTATACAGTGGAACCTCGGTTCTCGACCACAATCCGTTCCAGAACCCTGTTCGAAAACCGATTTGTTCGATCACCGAAATCATTTTTCCCATTAAAAATAATGTAAATCGTTTTAATCCGTTCCAACACCCTGAATGTTTACCTGGAATGTTTAACGTAAACATAAAGCTAACCCAGGCTAATAGTACGTTTGCGTTATCGTAATCTCCCGTATGAAAGATTACGCTAACATGAACGTGTAAAAATAAAAAAATCAGGTCGTTTACAAGTCATTTAGCACCCGGGTCTCCACAACAAGTGGTGCGCGGTTCATTGGAAATGTTGGGCTCCGTTCCAACACCCTGAATGTTTACCTGGAATGTTTAACGTAAACATGAAGCTAACCCAGGCTAATCGTACGTTCACGTTATCGTAATCTTCCGCACGAAAGATTACGCTAACATGAACGTGTAATAATAAAAAAAGGATAAAGAAAAGAATTATGAATAGGAATTCTTACCTTTGTGGTGGTCAGCAGAAGGCGCAGGTGGACGGTGGAGCTATTATTTCTTTCTTAAATGCAATAGTTGTACGCACTACTTTTCTTTTTTCACCTGTAGCAACTTTGCTGCTTGCACTGACTTTCTTCGGAGGCATAATTAGGGGCTAAAACACTTCGTACACCTATATTAAAAGCGAAAGCAAAACGAAGCACGTCCGCACGCGATAACAGTCGGTCAGGAAAAGAGCCATCTACACCCGTACGCCGCTCAGCATCGCACCCTAGCGTACGCACTCACGCATTACCCGCGTTCGAACTCCGATTTTTTTGACCAAACAGCGAAGCAAAAATTTCTCGAAATTTTTGGTCGGACTCCGATTTGTTCCAACTGAGAGGCGTTCGAAAACCGAGGTTCCACTGTGCATATATTATGCATCTTGGAGATTTATCAACTGATTGATGGAAAAATGGGGCAGCACGGCGGCGCAGTGGTTACTGCGTGTGTGCGGCACAGTTCTAAGGTCTTGGGAACTTCCTGTGTGCCAAATCCAGCTACCGGACTTACTGTGCGGAGTTTGTATGTTCTCCCCGTGCTTGTGTGGGTTTCCTCCGGGCACTCCGGTTTCCTCCCACATTCCAAAGACATGCATTTCAGGTGGATTGGCCGGTCCAAATTGTCCCTAGGTGTGAATGAGCGAGCGAGTTGTCTGTCCCTGTGTGCCCTGCAATTGGCTGGCAACCAGTTCAGGGTGTCCCCTGCCCACTGCCTGATGATTGCTGGGATGGGCTCCAGCACCCCCGCGACCCTACTGAGGATAAGCGGTGCAGCTAATGAGATGAGATGAGATGATAGAAAAATGACACAATGTAGTCAAACCTACCAATGCCGTTGGCCGGTGAAGAGAGCCCAGGTTGTTGCTTGTCCCGTCGGTGCAAAGACGAGGGACTGCATGCAGAGGGACATTTTTAATGAAAGGTTAACTTATCTTAGATTCCAACCAACGACCAAACTGCAAACCTTTTGGGGCAGACCAGCTCCGCCCTGCCGTGGGTGGTCCGACTTGGCCGCGGACTGAGGGTCGTTTCCGTGCAGTTCAATGGCATCTTCCTGTTGACGGGCTGCTGGATCCTGGCAGGGGTCCACCGGGTCAGCGGCGACCTGCCCCCGGCGTGGTAGCGCACCAGGGCGGGTAGCGAGTCGAACGCCACCTGGTCCAGACTATAGCGAGATCCGTGGGCCTCCGCCGCGGTCCGGATCGGGATGTGTTCGATCTTCTGGTCCCAGAGAGTCGTCAGTGTGTAACTACCCGAGGTGGATTCTGAGTCGCGAATGAGGAAATCCCCCTGGTTCAAAACCAGACTTTCAGAGACCTGGAGAGACAGATGTGGACGTAAAAAAATCAGTTCCCTCTAAGCTGCGCGCGTGCGCAATTGCGCACTGCTCGCACATTCTCAGCGCACAAGAAAATCTAGCCAGCGCACAAAAATCAGGGCTCAAAATTACTGATTAAGAAGCGACTTAAGTCAAAGTTACAGTGCATGAAGATAAAAATACACAAGTTACCCTGACATTGTGCCCTAAATGCGGTATTTTGAAGTCGAGTCGAAGTAGAACGAAGTTGAATAAAGTTAGTAGAGTTTGTCGAGAACCGGCTTCTTCGGCTCGGCTGACTAAAAGGAACCGGCTCTTTCGGGTCCTAAACGGCTCTTCGGGTTGTTTTTGCTTCTTTCATCCCAACATGACCAAATATTATGTAAAATTATGCACAACATGATTTAAAGGAATGGGGGGAATAGAACAAAAAAGAAAAAAAATACCAAAATGAAAAAGTAGTGAAAAGCTGAGAAAAAAAGAAACAAAAGGAAGAGAAAAAAAGAAGGAAAAATTTAGAAAAAAGACAGAAAAAAAGAAAAGAAAGAAATGTCAGAAAAAAGTAAATAGAGAACCAAAAGAAAAAAGTAACAGCTTGGAAAAAATAAACACAATTAGATTTTTTTAAAGGAATTTTAAAAAAAAAGGAAAATAAAACAGGGAAAAAGAAGAAAAAGTTTGTGTTGCATTCAAATAATTTCCAACTATACAAAGTCAATCTTGTTGCCAAAATTGTACTTCCACAAAAAAAAAATGTGATTAAATACAGTTGTGTATCGTGCAACTGACTAAATGAGCCCCCAAAAATGTTAATATTATGCGATATTCGATATCAGGAAATAAAAAGAAATGGATATCTTGTGAAAGAATTGTAAGAACAAACGACGTTTGTAGGCCGTACAACCTTTGCAATCGTACATGAGTCAATTCATTCAAAAGAGAAAAATAATTTTGCATTGCCGGAAACTCAGCAAAATGTAACTTGATGTCAAGTTTTGGACATGTTTGATAATGATTTAGCTGCCACACTTGGGATTGCCGTTGCTCACTGTTGTTTCAAGCGTTTACCGCCTTTGTGTGAACGATCAGACCCGTAAGGAAAATTACAGGGAACATTGGTCTCCAACCTTTTTCAAGCTAAGAGTTACTTTTTGTTAATAATTAATGATCAAGGCGCCCATCTCCGAGATGGTGGACCCCACGTGGGGGCTTTCCTGGCACCCCATGGGAGGAGCCGGCACACCAGCTTGCGGAAAGGGCACACAGTTTATTATGCATTTAGAAAATAACAACTTATTATGTTATTACCGTATATTCCAGACTATACGTCTCCCAGGATTTTTAATTGCTAACAAATCCATAATTAAGAAAACAAAACATAGATAAGTTGTGCTCGAAATATGAATAGCATTTTTAGGGGACATTTATTTTATAAAATCCGACACCGAAAACACACATGTCACCTTGAAAGGCAATTTAAAATAAAAGTAAAATGGAGAACACGGTATACTAAGGTTACGAGTACGTGCTTATTTTAGACACGCTTAAGGTAGCAAACAAGGGCCTAATGTGATTAACTAGTTAATCAATGTAAAAAGAGAAAAACAAGTAAAGACTATGCAGTGTAATCATACAAACTTCAGTTTTATTCTTAAAGGAGCTTTACGGAATTTGGAACTGTCAGGACCAGAACAGAAACAGGACCCAATTGCGTTATGTTTTATTAAAGGAAAGAGGAGATACGGCATTTGCTAGGCGCAAAGCAAATCGCTCTCGTACTCAGTTTTAGATCCGAACACTGAAGTGGATCTTCCGTAGCGAGGGATGGCGGTGTCAGGGACGGAAAAACCGGTCGATAGCCGGGACAGGAGAGCAAAAACGTGGTCCTGGTCGGAAACGGGTCGTATGCCAGGAAAGGAGAGTAGACAGGGTCGGGGACAAAAAGAGGTCGAAAGCCGGGATGGGAGAGTAGACGTGGTCAGGATCAAAATCGGGTTGAGGCCGGGGGACAGACGGGAGCAAAAAACAGGTGGGAGTCAGGGTCGAAAAAGGCTTGCCTAGTATACACTGAGGTTCGCAGACAGACTGACAAAAGGGGAAAGATAGGAGTGGGTTTAAATAGGGACAGGGAGCCAATCAGAGTGCGAGGCAGTTGGCGCCAAAGGAGCGGGCACAGGTGATTCACATCGGTAATCATGACAGGAACGTTTGTGCTCGCTGCCACAATTTACTGGCTCATGTCATCAATGGAGAGTCTGTCAAGCTCCTTATGTTGGTCGTGCAAGCATGTGCATTTTTTAGATGCGCTGAAAATAATCATTTTTCAACTTTTTGGAGGTCTGGGTTGGCGTTTCAAAATGAGCATCGAGACAGTTAGTTCTTTGTTCCTTTATCTCTTTGTTTCCTTATCCTCACTGTAAATGTGGAACTGGAGTCGTCCAATTTCGTTGTCACAGCATATCCCATGTTGTAACAATGACAATAAAGGCATATTCTATTCTATTCTATTCTATTCTATTCTATTCTATCTTACACAGACAAACAAACAGAAAAACTGTGGGATAAAGTTACTCTCCATCCCATCCCTGTCCCCATTCCAACAACCTAATGTGTTCTGCCCCCAACAGCTTTGCTAAAAGTTAGATAAAAGCAAATAAGATAGATAAATAGATAGATATAGATAGATACTTTATTCATCCCTGTAGGGAAATTCACATTTCCAGGATTATCCTTGTGTTGAAAATAAAACAATAATAAAATAAGCTCAGTGGGGAAACACAATTATGGACTCTTTAAACTCAGTTGGGCGTTGTTGACATTTTTCTACTTTCAATTTTTCAAGGACATCTCAAACTACGCACCTCACCTTTAATGAGACAAATGAAAATGGAGCACTGCAACAAAGTGGAGACTGCGGAGCAGCACCGACAAGACCAGAGCGTATTTCCTGTATCAAAATTTAGAACTTGATAAATAAAGACACAATTTTCTCCAAAGAAAATTAAGCAGCATAAATGTGTTGTGTTGCTTCAAATGAGGGACTAAAGGTAGAATCTCATTTTTGGAAGGAATTTGAGAGGGGACTCTGTCAAGTAATAATGTCAAGCATTGGGGCGGTAATAGCTCAGGAGGTGGAGCAATTGTCTTGGGACCAAGAGGTCACAGGTTTGAGTCTTGGCTTCTCCGAGTTAAATGTCCAAGTGTGCTCTGGCAAGACACCCTTAATGCCCCCAATAGGCAGGTAGGTACTCAAGGATTTTATACATTTGACTATAAGGGATTTTATACGATTGAATACAAGTTACATTTATTGAGTGCAATGAAGATTTTCACTGAGTGGGCTTCAGGTCACGCTATTCCAAATGCAGAATATTTTGACTAGGGAATTTTGATAACAGGACTCTGACGGAGGACGCCAGGCGATGTTTGGAGAACAAGGCCCTGATGACGTAGAAATGCTCGGTGTTGTATTGGTTTTTTCCAGACATCGCAACGCTCTTCTCCGAGATGGTGGACCCCACGTGGGGGCTTTCCTGGCACCACATGGGAGAAGCCGGTACACCAGCTTGCGGAAAAAAACGTGGGCCGAGAGGAGAAGCAAAAGAACGAGAGAGAGGAGGCTTGACAGAGACTCGAGCCACACTAATTCGGCTAATTCGGCCATATTCAATGGAGTTCACTTAGCTAAATTGTTTAAGAAATTAAATCTGCCCCCGTGTGGAAATGCTGGTCTCTTGTCCATCTTTTCTATCAAGAAACGAGCGCGCATTGAATGTAGGTTTTGTTTGGTTAATGGAGTCAGATAACTAATTTGAACAATTTGGTAAACGGTACAGTTTAATAATAAATTCCTAACAGTACCTTGCATGGCTGATGCCGCTATCGGTGTGTGAGTGTGTGTGTGTGTGAGTGTGTGAATGGGTAAATTATATTCTTAAGGGGACAAAGGATGAAATAAAAATCAAACACTGCACCAAGGTGGAGACTGTAGAGAGACAGCTTGCGGAACAAATTTTAGAAATTAAAGTAAGAAGATTGGTTTTACGGGCAGCACGGTGACGCAGTGGTTAGCGCATGTGCGGCACAGTTCATGTCTTGTTGTTCCATGTCCTGCGTGGGTTCAAATCCAGCTCCAGACTTCCGGTGCGGAGTTTGTATGTTCTCCCCGTGCTTGCGTGGGTTTCCTCCGGGCACTCCGGTTTCCTCCCACATTCCAAAAACATGCATTTCAGGTGAATTGGCCGGTCCAAATTGTCCCTAGGTGTGAATGAGCGAGTGAGTTGTCTGTCCCCGTGTGCCCTGCGATTGGCTGGCAACTAGTCCAGGGTGTCCCCTGCCCACTGCCGGATGATTGCTGGGATGGGCTCCAGCACCCCCGTGACCCTACTGAGGATAAGCGGTGTAGCTAATGAGATGAGATAATGAGATTGGTTTTACAAGAAATGTGACAGAAGACTATGAAACAGATGTTTTTAGACAGAGCAACAGCCAATAAACGTATGTCTCTTGTCCGTGCTGTGTGCACGGAGATGATATAATTTTGAGCATCTACGTGCACGAGGACATACCTTTGCTTTGATTGGTCCATGGTACCACCCGTGGCTCCTCAGATCATCCGCACTAAGCTTCAGTTCCTCCTGCAGCCGCTTGTCCAGCCGCAACTTCTCGTCTTTGGAGAACTTGAAGGACATGACAGTAAGCGACCAAGACAGAACTGTGAGAAGCAGTTCCCTCCTGGACCAGCCGTTGGCATCCTTGCTGGGGTGGGGGTCCGGGGTGCAAGGGTAGGGGTTATAGATGCCAACGGGGGGGACACAATAGGCAGAGCCTCCACAGTGGAGTCTTGGTTTGGTCACCGCGGCAACATTATTGAAAAAGGGGGACATCACCCCGGGGGGGGGGGCTTTTACACACTCACCCGCAGACAAGTAAATGCACACAAACACAAACACAGTGATATACACAAGACTGGAATGCAACCCCCCCCCGGACAAAAACACAAACACACACATTCACATTTGTTTTTACCAAATGCAAATCCTGGAGTTTTTTTGTTGTTGTCTGTTAGTGTCACTCTTATAGCCATACTGTAAATATGGAGGCCCATTTCTTACATACTGTATGTAAAAATAATTGAATGAATAAATAAATACCGTAAATCCCAGACTATAGAGCGCACCTGATTATAAGCCGCAACCACCACTTTCTAGGTGATTTGCCACTTTTGTTCTTACACAAGCCGCACCTATGTATTAGCCGCGTGCGCGCATCGATACTTGTGACACAATCACAAGCTTAACCCAGACCAGGCTATAAGTTCCGCGATTGTGCCTACATAGATAGTACGCCATTCCAGAACCACAGTTGACATCATAAATGTAAAATGATACCCGTGATTAACGTATGATGCAGACTTGTAAAGTCCGGGTCCCGTTGAAAGTAATCCAAGGAAACGAAATGTATATTTCCAAAGTTAAGGGTGGGAAAATATGTATCCACTATTTTCCGCTGCGACAACAGACAGATCTACCGGTAACTCAGCTTTACCCCAATTCCCATCAGCCCGCGTTTGCTCCTCCCCTTCTTTTTGATTCGTCCGTAAAACACATAACAGAATAAATCTCTAAAATAAATACATTACAAAAATATACAGTTGCAAAAACATATTATACATGGTTACACATATTTACGAAGAAAGAAGGTACACCGAGAGAGTTTTCAAAGCTTTAATAATAATAATATAACTTAGAAAAATTCCATAAATTGGCCGCTTCGCTGAATAAGCCGCAGGGCTGAACATTTGGGAAAAAAGTAGCGGCTTATAGTCCGGAATTTACGGTACCAATAAATATATGTCATATAAATCGGTGGTGGTCTGAGGCACGGGCGAGACGGGCAGCCGCCAGGGGCGAGCATAAATGACGAAATAGCGGAGCAGATTGCTTGGAGGTCGTCTCGCCCAGGGGTAATTTAGAGTACAACCGCCACTTATATAAATGAATGAACACATGAATAAACGAGAATGGTTGTGCACCGTTACAGCATGTCTTTCTTCCCTAAGGCATTGCAGTCGATGGGTGTACTTGTCACGATTGCCATGGCGCCCAATTGGCCCCACCCGTGTGACAGATTGGCTTTCCTATTTAGGGGGCGGCAGTGGCTCAGGAGGCGACCCATTTTTGGGTGGCAGTTCCCTTTTTGGCAGGGTCATTGTCACATAAAAATGGAAAGCCCAAGGAGTAAGACTGAGTCCATACGGAGACTAAAATCCTGAAATTGTATTGATATTCCTTGTAATTCTGACCTACAGGAGCAAAATGTCTTTCTGGGAAAAAACACTGAGTCAACAAAACCGAAACTGCTAATTTTTCACATCGAGGGTAACCTAGCTGACTGCCGGTGAAAAATGGTGCTCCTATCTAAACTCCCCCCCCCCCTTTTCTTGAGAGGCCGGACACAAAAATAGCTTTATTTTGTCATTTATTTATAATGGTGGGCAGCACGGCGCCGCAGTGGTTAGCGCATGTGCGGCACAGATCTGAGGTCATGAGATCGAACCTCCTGTGTGGAGTTTGCATGTTCTCCCCGGGCACTCCGGTTTCCTACCACATTCCAAAAACATGCATTTCAGGTCCAAATTGTCCCTAGGTGTGAATGAGCGAGCGAATTGTCTGTCCCTCTGTGCCCTGCGACTGGCTGGCAACCAGTTCAGAGTGTCCCCTGTCCACTGCCCGTAGTTAGCTGGGATGGGCTCCAGCACCCTCGCAACCCTACTGAGGATAAGCGGTGCGGATAATGGAGGGATTTTCATGGTATTTGGCTGGTTGGATTCCTTAACAACTAGAGTCACAGGGACACCTTGCCCTGTGGTGTGTCTTGGGCAAGTACAGCCTGGCAGTGTCCATTCCAGGCCAACATATGTTTCCATCAGTTTCTTAAGACGGGGACCTTTCTCGTGTTGGGCGAATGTGCTTACCACTGTACTACTGAAACACTGTTGTTTACTTTCTGTTTACTCTTTGTTTATCCATGATTTTTAAAATGTGTTTTGTCACATATATTGTGTATTTTGTTACGTATCGTGTCATGCATTTTGTCGAAATAAAATGTTACTCAAATCAAGGGGCTGAGCTTTTCACCTATCGATCAGTGATGAACCAATCGGCTACTTTTGTCTCGCTTCCCTCTATTGGTTGATTGACACGTGCTGTCACAAACAGGAACAGGATCAGGACCCAAATGCGTGACGTTTCTCACACAAGGTTTTTATTTTACGGGAAATGGGGAGTCATGCACGTTACGCAGCAGTCTGGCGTGGAATGACAGGAAGCCAGAGACGAGATTGATACCAATTGCCCGAGCAGATATCGGACGGACGGGGTCGATACCGGACGGGACGGGACAGACAGGATCGATATCAAAACAGGATATCGAAATACAACAGGACAAACTAGACGGGAACGAAACTGGAAACCAATATTAAACTGGGCAAAATAAACGGGAACAATACTGGACAGGATATACCAACAGGAAACAGGACCGAGTCAAAACCCACGTCTTGCGGGGCAGAGGTTCGTTGACGGACTGACCAAGGGAGAGTGAGAGCACTGAGCTTAAATGAAATGAAATGATCTGCATTTATATACAGCTCTTCAAGTCAAGACTTCCGAAAGCGCTTTACAGTGTGCTTCACATTTCCCAACAGCGGCCGTGCAGCCATGTAAGGTGCTAACCTGCTTATTGGGGGCATTCAGTGTCTTACCCAAGGACACTTCAACATGTAACACGGAGGAGCCGGGATTCGGACTACTATCTCTTGATCCCAAGACGAGCGCTCTACCTCCTGAGCCACTGCCGCCACCTAAATAGGAAAGCCAATCTGTCACACGGGCGGGGCCAATTGGGCACCATGGCAACCGTGACAAGTGCACCCATCGACTGAAATGCCTTAGGGAAGAAAGACATATGTAGCCGATCGGTTCATCACTGATCAACCAATAGCTAAATAGCTCAGGCAAATGAATCGAATCCTCATTTGAATGATAAAATACACTACTAAGTACACAACACAATAAATACCATTATACATAAGTGACAAATAAATATATTGCATTTATGTCATATATTTAGGCATGATGTGATTATTTTAAGTTTGTCATGATGACTGATTACATTCACCTGTGCCTGCTCGTTTGGCGCCAGCCACTGCTGGCTTTCTGATTGGTTCCCCATCCTACTTAAGCTCAGTCCTTTTCACACGCCTGTTGTCAGTCCGTCAGCAAACCTCTGTTTTCACAAGGCAAGCATTTTTGACTCTAACTCCTTTCTGTCCCGCTTTTTGCACCCGTTTTCCACTCGTCCGTTCCTGATTTCCCCGTTTGTCTCCTGCTACGACCCGTTTTTGACCCCAACCACGTTTTGATCTCTCGTCCCGGCTAACGACTCGTTTTTTTGTCCCCGACCACGTTCTGATCTCCCGTCCCGGCTAACGACCTGTTTTGCTGTCTTACTATGCTACGATCTCCCGCTCCAGAAGATCCGCATTCGGAACACGAGCCGATCCCATAGCGGCTTGCTTGCTGCGCCCAGCTAACACCGGATCGCTGGTGCTGCCTTTCCTCTATATTTAAATAAACTTGTGAGTAACGTTACGCGATTGGGTCTACCATTTGTTCTGGTTCTGACAAAGTTCCTTTCTATCATATGTCTTTGTCTCTCTTACACATACACCTATTCGTTGACGGACTGACCAAAGGAGAGTGAGAGCATTGAGCTTAAACAGAAGGTAAGCCAATCTGTTCTGGTTCTGACAAAGTTCCTTTCCATCGTATGTCTTTGTCTCTCTTACACATACACCTATTTGTAAGTGTTTATGTATGTATACATTTTTTTTACAACGCGGGAATCTCACCTTCACGTATTCTCCACTGCTGTTTGGTGTACTGGAAAAACAAAAACACAAAAAAACACCGGAGTTATGTGAATGCGAGTTAAAAATATGACTTGCGATGCAGAGAGAAAAATGCAATGTTGTGTAATGGCAATTTAACTACTTCCTCATGAGATGGGCGGGGGCATGACACACAGGAAGTTCCCCCAAGTCAGATTTCTTTTACTGCAGTTCCTGATCGTTAAAATATACACACAAATAGACACAGCTGTCCTCCCAGATGTGGAGTCCATGAGAAAAACGTCTTATTTTGTGGTAGTTGTTCAAAAAGTAACATGTTTAGTCAGGTCAAGTCATGTTTCTTTGTGACTCCCTTAATCACAAGGAGTCTCAAAGGGCTGCACAGACCACAGATTATTATTACACCATCCCCTGATCTAAAACTTACATGAGGGCAAGGAAAAACTCAAAAACCTCAATATGAGGATAATGATGAAACCTTGAGAAGGGACCGCACATGAGTAAAGTCAATTCATGTTTATTTGTGACGCCCTTAAACACAAGGAGTCTCAAAAGGCTGCACAGACCACGGATTATTGCAAACCACAGACTATTATGACACCATCTCCTGATCTAAAACCGACATGAGGGCAAGGAAAAACTCAAAAACCTCAACTAGAGGAAAATTAAGAAACCTTGAGAAGGGACCGCACATGAGGCAAGTCAATTAATGTTTATTTGTGACGCCCTAAATCACAAGGAGTCTCAAAGGGCTGCACAGACCACAGATTATTGCAAATCACAGACTATGATTACACCATCCCCTGATCTAAAACCTACATGAAGGCAAGGAAAAACTCAAAAACCTCAACTAGAGGAAAATTAAGAAACCTTGAGAAGGGACCGCACATGAGGCAACTCAATTAATGTTTATTTGTGACGCCCTAAATCACAAGGAGTCTCAAAGGGCTGCCCAGACCACAGATTATTGCAAATCACAGATTATGATTACACCATCCCCTGATCTAAAACCTACATGAAGGCAAGGAAAAACTCGTCAAGTGTAGATCAATTCTATATTTGTGTTAAAGTTTTATGGAATAAAAATACACTCCCGCAAGTTGGTTAAAATTCTTTCTAATTTAATAAATAATAAATTGATATGTAAATACTACTATCATTTAATAAATAATGAATTTTAAAAAATAACTTAATTCAAAACCTTTTTTTTAAATAAAAAAAAAATGTGGCAACTGCTACAATTCACATTGGCGTGGCGTTACCATTAGAGCAGTTTGTAATATTTGCATCGATAGAGTTTGTGTACAGTCCTCCCCTGTTCTTCTTGCAAGCTTAACATTCTTTGATGTCTTACTTTCCTATTGTGAGTAAACAATTAACTATAAGTTCATCAAAAACGGCCGTTTGGAACAAAAAAACCTCAGAAAATGGGCTGTGTTGTGAATACAAGTTTTGTACACTAAATTCAAGCACTTTTCATACACTTGCAAGCCATTCTTTCCAAATTTTCCAGTATCTTCAAAGGACAAAAGCTAGTCCCGATTAAAAAACAGTCTTTTTGTTGACCTTGATGACTAAAATAAAGTTGCTATCTTGCTGCTCGCATATACTTTGTGCTGTTTTGAGCTGTTCGGTCCAGCAAGGGCCGGGCCCAAGCCTTCATGAACCTCTTGGTTGCTTCTCTGATTAGTTCTCTCCTTTTTTGGGCCAAAGGTTTAGAGGGACGGCTAGGTCTTAGTAGGTTTACAGTGGTTTTATGCTCTGTCCGGTTTGATGTTATTGCTTGTACCGTGCTCCAGGAGATGTGTTAAGGTTTCGAGATCTTTCTGTATCCCTTTTCTGCTTTGAACTGTTCCACAACTTTATCCCGTACCTGCCTGGTGTGATTTTAGGTCCTTGTAATGCTGTCTGTTCTTCATTGACTCCTTTTACAGACCTCTGAGACATCACAGAGCAAGTGCATTTAAACTGAGACTTAATGACACACAGTTGCGGTCAGTCATTGTTGGTCATTTAGGTCGACGTAGGATCCTTCAGAAGTCATCAAGAAACTTATGGAGTCAGTGAGCTGAGCTGAGAAAACAGTGGCCAATGGTTTTGCAACACCTGCTTTTCAGGTTTTTTTTGTTGTAAATGCAATATAAAATGTTCAAATGATCTGGTTCCACTTTACGAGTGAGTGAGTGAGTGAGTGAGTGAGTGAGTGAGTGAGTGAGTGAGTGAGTCAGTCAGTCAGTCAGTCAGTCAGTCAGTCAGTCATTAAGTCAATGAGTCAATGAGTCAGTCAGTCAATGAGTCAATGAGTCAATGAGTGAGTGAGTGACTGAGTGAGTGACTGAGTGAGTGACTGAGTCAGTAAGTCAGTGAGTCAGTGAGGGAGTCAGTCAATCAGTGAGTGAGTGAGTGAGTGAGTGAGTCAGTAAGTCAGCAAGTCAGTAAGTCAGTAAGTCAGTAAGTCAGTGAGCGAGTCAGTCAGTGAGTCAGTGAGTCACCCGTTTTCCACTCGTCTGTTCCTGATTTCCCCATTTGTCTCCTGCTGCGACTCGTTTTTGACCCCAACCACGTTTTGATATCCCGTCCTGGCTAACTCGTCAATGAGTCAATGAGTCAGTCAATGAGTCAGTCAGTCAATGAGTCAGTCAGTCAGTCAATGAGTGAGTGAGTGAGTGAGTGAGTCAGTCAGTCAGTCAGTCAGTCAGTCAGTCAGTCAGTCAGTCAGTCAGTCAGTCAGTCAGTCAGTCACTGTCAGTGAGTGAGTGAGTGAGTGAGTGAGTGAGTGAGTGAGTGAGTGAGTGAGTGAGTGAGTGAGTGAGTGAGTGAGTGAGTGAGTGAGTGAGTGCGTGAGTGAGTCCGTGAGCGAGTGAGTGAGTCAGTCAGTAAGTCAGCAAGTCAACAAGTCAGCAAGTCAGTGAGCGAGTGAGCGAGTCAGTCAGTGAGTGAGTGAGTGAGTGAGTGAGTGAGTGAGTGAGTGAGTGAGTGAGTGAGTGAGTGAATGAGTCCGTGAGCGAGTGAGTGAGTAAGTCAGCAAGTCAGTAAGTCAGTAAGTCAGCGAGTCAGCGAGCGAGCGAGTGAGTGAGTGAGTGAGTGAGTGAGTGAGTGAGTGAGTGAGTGATTGAGTGATGCAGCACAGTGGTTGAAAAAAAATGCTCCTAAAGGTGGTAAAAATACTCAATAAAACAAATTTAAAAACAGTTGACTAGAGAGGTTGATGGACCTACAGTACTTGGTTAATTTAATTCCAGATGCTGTTTTGCGGGGTGTTTGCATCAAAAACCTTGAAAAAGTTGATCAAGTAATGTAGTAACATGAAAACAAACATTTACCTTTTTGAGCACTGCGCTTCCTTTGTGGTGTCCTGCCTGCTCACCGCATCCATGGGCACGTACACGTCCTGTGCAGCCGTACCACTTTTGTAAACTTCCGGCTGAGTCCCGTCACTTGCAGCCGGAGTACCTTCACACGAGTCCTGCGCCGGCTCAGCATCCTGGTTCAGATCCGGTGGTCCCGCAGTGATTCCAGGCTGCTCCACAGCGTTGAGGCTGAGGCTGGACAGAGCACCGAGCAGGGGGGAGTCCCGAACATGGTCAGCTGAAGCCCACCCTCCTCCTCCTTCCTCCATCCTGCTCTGCTGCCTGTCTCTGCGAGGCACGGTTCCCACGTGGGTGTACATGGCACAGGATCGGGCGTAGCCTCTGGGCTGGGGGCCGGCCTCCGGACCGTCGGAGGGCCAGGTCTTGCTCCTGTCCAGTGCCGGGCGAGATGTTTTGCGTCCGGAGGTCGGGCGGTGGAGGGAGAGGTTGGCCAGGCTCCCAAACCATCCACGGGCTGACGTGCGGGAAGATCAATGCGTTAGCAGGGACGTTTATTTCATGGGTATTTCTATTAATTTTAATTGTTGGTAGTCATAACATGGAGCACAGGTTGGGAACTTGCGGCTCGTGGGCCATTTATGCCTATTTTCATGAGGGATTGGGGATAAAACTGTCATTGCGCAATTACTTAATATACTGTTACAAGCTGAGCCGATTATCACATGTGCGATTGACTGCTCAAGGGTTTGGTTTAAAGTCAAGGTGTTAAACCAACAGACCCCGTGTTGGCTGTATATAACTAAATAATCCTTTATATGGAAGCTCAAAAACTATTTTTGGGGGGTGCGCCCTATAACCCGGTGCGCCTTATAGTGCGGAAAATACGGTACATTTTCCAAAAAATACTCAGAGTAAATGTATTCCGTTACTGCCCACCTCTGCCTGTGAGTGAAGTGTTCCACAATCCTTTTTGGGTTTGGTTTATTTTGCATGCATTTCAATCTTAAATCTTAGCAGTTTTCATAAACGTGTGTATTTCTAATGTGTAAGATTGTCGTGACACAAACCCACGCACAATAGAGAAGGAAAGAATGTTATTCTTCTCATTCTTCTTCAGGAAACTCTCACGGTTTCTTTTCCCAAAGCAACCGCTGCCCAAATTGGGACACCCCCAGGAGGACCAATCTTGCTGGGAAAACAGGCTGGAGTATTTCCAGCCTCTCTTAAATATATATTAACTGGCTTTGTGTCGAGGATATACAAATTTAAAAAGAAAACTACTTCATTAGCACTGTATTTTGAAACCATTCATAGAAGCTTACTGTTTAGTATCAAGAATTGCACTTTGGCTGCCTTTTCCAGCAGCTGCCCTGTTATCTCTCACTTTTTGTGATTTATTGTTTTATTGTCTGCTCCTATCTTCGGTGTTTTTCTTCCCGTTTAAAAACTACACTTTGGATGACTTTCTATTCTATGGACATGGGTTTTAGCGCACAAAAATGCGTTTATTCGAGGTATCAACTCCCTGCCCTGACGAATTCTCGTGCCGGCGTGATGAGGGGGCCTATGGTGGAAGAAGAGCCGGAGCTAGCTAAGCGGCTAGCGGCGTTATAAGTCTTCGGTACCATCCGTAATCATGGTAAATGTGAACTCACTACCAAATAAGACCAACGAGTGCTGGTGGAAAACAACGAAGCGCACAGGGAGCGCAGTTGCTGTGTTTTGCGGAAACGTGGCTCACGTTTAGCATTTCGGACGCTAACGTGTAGCCACCCGGAGCTACCCGGAGCAATCCGGCTCCAGCGCCACTATACAGAGACACGAAAGCCTGGGGGAATCGGAGAGGAGGCGGATTCGCTAACACAAGGTGGTGTATCCCTGGACACAAGAAAGATTTCCATCTGCCGCAGGGATGTCGAACTTTTGGACTAGCGTGTGACGTCATCCACTCCGCAACAAGCCTCTAGGGCATCATGTTAATCTGTTAATAAACAACGGGGTAGACTGTTGGAAGTTTGAATTTCCCTACGGGGATAAATAAAGTATCTATCTATCTATCTATCTATCTATCTATCTATCTATCTATCTATCTATCTATATCGTACTGCACTGTATATTTCTGCATGTTAATGTACAGTATACTACAGATTTAATACTGTATTTCTGTCATGACCAGAGTGGAGACAGGACCCACTCACGTAACGTTTCTCATAGTTTTATTGGGAAGAAAGGAAAGGAGTGCACACACGATCCGGAGATCGCTGGTCGCGGGGAGTAGGTTGCTCAGTCACGGAAGTGGGACTTCCGTGGCGAGCGATCGCCATGTCGGGATCGGAAAAAAACGGTTCAGGAGCTGGGATAGAAGAGCAAAAACGTGGTCGACATCAGAAAATGGGTCATTATTCTGGACGGGCGAACAGACGTGGTCAAGATCAAAACAGGTCGTAATTCGGGACAAGAGAGCAGACGTGGTCGAGATCAAACAGATGGGCGGCAGTGGCTCAGGAGGTAGAGCTCTCATCTTGGGATCAAGAGATCGCAGTTAGAATCCCGGCTCCTCCGTGTTATATGTCAAAGTGTCCTTGGGTAAGACACTGAACCCCTAATACCCCCAATAAGCAGGTTACCGCCTTACATGGCTGAACGGCCGCTATTGGGAAATGTGAAGCGCTTTGGGAAGTCTTGACTTTAAAAGCGCTACATAAATGCAGATCATTTCATTTCATTGTAGCGGGAGAAAATCAGGAGCAAAAACACAGGACGGGCGAAAAAAGGCTTGCCGAGATTCGCGGACGGACCGACAAAAGGGGACTGACAGGACGGAGTTTAAATACTGACAGGGAGCCAATCCGTCAACAAGCTGCAGCTGGTGCCACACGAGCAGGGCCAATTGTGCGCCATGGCAACCGTGGCACACGGGTGGGGCCAATTGGGTGCGATGGCAACCGTGACAATTTCACATCAGTATTTAAGGCTTGCGGCTTATCGAATTGAAAACATGTCTTACATGTCTTTTACCATAATTTTCCCTCATTTATAAAACGTATGTAAATTTAATCTGTTTTTTTTAACTTTCTTTTCTGCATTGATGGGGAAAAATACTTAAAATAAGCAAAATTGTCTGATAATGCATTTTCTTTTTGTGATTGTTAGTAAAAAAAAGGATATTCAAAAAGGAATCAAGCATATCTTCTCAATAAAGGATAATTGTTTATACTTTACAAGAGAAACCATTTAAAAAAATATGTATTTTTTAAACTATTATCAATATTTTCTATCAGATTTTACTCCAAAAAGGTTGAAATAGGGGAAAATAGGTATATTTATTATAATTGGGCAGCACGGCGGCGCAGTGGTTAGCGTGTGTGCGGCACAGTTCTAAGGTCTTGAAAACCTCCTGTGTGGGTTCAAATCCAGCTACCGGACTTCCTGTACGGAGTTTGTATGTTCTCCCCGTGCTTGCGTGGCTTTCCTCCCACATTCCAAAAACATGCATTTCAGGTGGATTGGCCGGTCTAAATTGTCCCTAGGTGTGAATGAGTGAGCGAGTTGTCTGTCCCTGTGTGCCCAGCGATTGGCTGGCAACCAGTTCAGGGTGTTCCCTGCCCACTGCCCGATGATTGCTGGGACGGGCTCCAGCACCCCCGTGACTCTACTGAGGATAAGCGGTGCAGCTAATGAGATGATGAGGTATATTTATTGTTTTACAAGAGAAACAACTTAAAAATATCGCAAAATAAGAAAGATAATACTTAAAATTTGCTAAATTCCAATGGTGTTGGATAATTTCTCATTGCAGATCATCAATGTAGCAAAGAAAAAGACCAGATGACACAAATGATTCAAATTATTTGTCATGCCTGAAGTGGCTCTAGCCAAATATTCATATTTATTTTGTGTTTCTCAACATTTGCTTGTGTTTTAACCCCTATTTGCAGGGTTGGGTAGAGTTACTTTAACTGGATTACTTTCAATTACTTTTGGATTACTCCAATACCAAATATGCTAATAAAAGACAAAAGAAACTAAATATGAATAAAATGATGACTCACAACACGTGGTAAGCTTTCTCTCTGGGCTTTGATCTCTTTGATCTCCGGCAAAACTAACATAAAATCAGGGTTGGGTAGGGTTACTTTAACTGGATTACTTTCAATTACTTTTGGATTACTCCAATACCAAATATGCTAATAAAAGACAAAAGAAACTAAATATGAATAAAATGATGACTCACAACACGTGGTAAGCTTTCTCTCTGGGCTTTGATCTCTTTGATCTCCGGCAAAACTAACATAAAATCAGGGTTGGGTAGGGTTACTTTAACTGGATTACTTTCAATTACTTTTGGATTACTCCAATACCAAATATGCTAATAAAAGACAAAAGAAACTAAATATGAATAAAATGATGACTCACAACACGTGGTAAGCTTTCTCTCTGGGCTTTGATCTCTTTGATCTCCGGCAAAACTAACATAAAATCAGGGTTGGGTAGGGTTACTTTAACTGGATTACTTTCAATTACTTTTGGATTACTCCAATACCAAATATGCTAATAAAAGACAAAATAAACTAAATATGAATAAAATGATGACTCACAACACGTGGTAAGCTTTCTCTCTGGGCTTTGATCTCTTTGATCTCCGGCAAAACTAACATAAAATCAGGGTTGGGTAGGGTTACTTTAACTGGATTACTTTCAATTACTTTTGGATTACTCCAATACCAAATATGCTAATAAAAGACAAAATAAACTAAATATGAATAAAATGATGACTCACAACACATGGTAAGCTTTCTCTCCTGGCTTTGATCTCTTTGATCTCCGGCAAAACTAACATAAAATCAGGGTTGGGTAGGGTTACTTTAACTAGATTACTTTCAATTACTTTTGGATTACTCCAATACCAAATATGCTAATAAAAGACAAAAGAAACTAAATATGAATAAAATGATGACTCACAACACGTGGTAAGCTTTCTCTCCTGGCTTTGATCTCTTGATCTCCGGCAAAACTAACATAAAATCAGGGTTGGGTAGGGTTACTTTAACTGGATTACTTTCAATTACTTTTGGATGACTCCAATACCAAATATGCTAATAAAAGACAAAAGAAACTAAATATGAATAAAATGATGACTCACAACACGTGGTAAGCTTTCTCTCTGGGCTTTGATCTCTTTGATCTCCGGCAAAACTAACATAAAATCAGGGTTGGGTAGGGTTACTTTAACTGGATTACTTTCAATTACTTTTGGATTACTCCAATACCAAATATGCTAATAAAAGACAAAATAAACTAAATATGAATAAAATGATGACTCACAACACGTGGTAAGCTTTCTCTCTGGGCTTTGATCTCTTTGATCTCCGGCAAAACTAACATAAAATCAGGGTTGGGTAGGGTTACTTTAACTGGATTACTTTCAATTACTTTTGGATTACTCCAATACCAAATATGCTAATAAAAGACAAAATAAACTAAATATGAATAAAATGATGACTCACAACACATGGTAAGCTTTCTCTCCTGGCTTTGATCTCTTTGATCTCCGGCAAAACTAACATAAAATCAGGGTTGGGTAGGGTTACTTTAACTAGATTACTTTCAATTACTTTTGGATTACTCCAATACCAAATATGCTAATAAAAGACAAAAGAAACTAAATATGAATAAAATGATGACTCACAACACGTGGTAAGCTTTCTCTCCTGGCTTTGATCTCTTGATCTCCGGCAAAACTAACATAAAATCAGGGTTGGGTAGGGTTACTTTAACTTGATTACTTTCAATTACTTTTGGATTACTCCAATACCAAATATGCTAATAAAAGACAAAAGAAACTAAATATGAATAAAATGATGACTCACAACACGAGGTAAGCTTTCTCTCCTGGCTTTGATCTCTTTGATCTCCGGCAAAACTAACATAAAATCAGGGTTGGGTAGGGTTACTTTAACTTGATTACTTTCAATAACTTTTGGATTACTCCAATACCAAATATGCTAATAAAATACAAAAGAAACTAAATATGAATAAAATGATGACTCACAACACGAGGTAACCTTTCTCTCCTGGCTTTGATCTCTTTGATCTCCGGCAAAACTGACATAAAATCAGGGTTGGGTAGGGTTACTTTAACTGGATTACTTTCAATTACTTTTGGAATACTCCAATTCCAAATATGCTAATAAAAGACAAAAGAAACTAAATATGAATAAAATGATGACTCACAACATGTGGTAAGCTTTCTCTCCTGGCTTTGATCTCTTTGATCTCCGGCAAAACTAACATAAAATCAGGGTTGGGTAGGGTTACTTTAACTTGATTACTTTCAATTACTTTTGGATTACTCCAATACCAAATATGCTAATAAAAGACAAAAGAAACTAAATATGAATAAAATGATGACTCACAACACATGGTAAGCTTTCTCTCCTGGCTTTGATCTCTTTGATCTCCGGCAAAACTGACATAAAATCAGGGTTGGGTAGGGTTACTTTAACTTGATTACTTTCAATAACTTTTGGATTACTCCAATACCAAATATGCTAATAAAATACAAAAGAAACTAAATATGAATAAAATGATGACTCACAACACGAGGTAACCTTTCTCTCCTGGCTTTGATCTCTTTGATCTCCGGCAAAACTGACATAAAATCAGGGTTGGGTAGGGTTACTTTAACTGGATTACTTTCAATTACTTTTGGATTACTCCAATTCCAAATATGCTAATAAAAGACAAAAGAAACTAAATATGAATAAAATGATGACTCACAACATGTGGTAAGCTTTCTCTCCTGGCTTTGATCTCTTTGATCTCCGGCAAAACTAACATAAAATCAGGGTTGGGTAGGGTTACTTTAACTTGATTACTTTCAATTACTTTTGGATTACTCCAATACCAAATATGCTAATAAAAGACAAAAGAAACTAAATATGAATAAAATGATGACTCACAACACATGGTAAGCTTTCTCTCCTGGCTTTGATCTCTTTGATCTCCGGCAAAACTGACATAAAATCAGGGTTGGGTAGGGTTACTTTAACTTGATTACTTTCAATAACTTTTGGATTACTCCAATACCAAATATGCTAATAAAATACAAAAGAAACTAAATATGAATAAAATGATGACTCACAACACGAGGTAACCTTTCTCTCCTGGCTTTGATCTCTTTGATCTCCGGCAAAACTGACATAAAATCAGGGTTGGGTAGGGTTACTTTAACTGGATTACTTTCAATTACTTTTGGATTACTCCAATTCCAAATATGCTAATAAAAGACAAAAGAAACTAAATATGAATCAAATGATGACTCACAACACGAGGTAAGCTTTCTCTCCTGGCGTTGATCTCTTTGATCTCCGGCAAAACTAACATAAAATCAGGGTTGGGTAGGGTTACTTTAACTGGATTACTTTCAATTACTTTTGGATTACTCCAATACCAAATATGCTAATAAAAGACAAAAGAAACTAAATATGAATAAAATGATGACTCACAACACGTGGTAAGCTTTCTCTCCTGGCTTTGATCTCTTTGATCTCCGGCAAAACTAACATAAAATACGACAGAAGCAAAATGAAAATGAATCCAAACAGCTTGCCAACATAATTTTTGCCGGTCCATGTATTCCAAGCCTGCACAAAATTTAGTAATTTTATTCATATTTAGTTTCTTTTGTCTTATTTTCGCATATTTGGTATTGGAGTCATCCAAAAGTAATTGAAAGTAATCCAGTTAAGTAACTCTACCTAACCCTGCCTATTTGTCTCACCCAATGATATTCTTCACCAAGCATTCATCTATTGTGAGAATAAAACTGAAAGGAGACTGGCGGCCTGTTTGTCCATTCACGCTACACAGCATTGCCTCTGTGCAACTCATACAAAAACACACGAGTGCACAAATCACCCACTTATATGTGTGTGACATCACGTACTAATACAAGTTTATTTTTGTACCCACAAAGAAGAAAGACAAGCCATGTGTTTGTCCCTCTCACACATTGACTCTCACAGTTATGCTGATTTAAATGGCGATACCCATCCTCGATGCAAACCCAAAACAGGAAAAATGAATTTTCAGTCAACTCACATTTTTTGTGTCTTTTCATGCCGGCTTGTGTTCACACTCTATACTGTTTTCTTCATCCGCTGATACTTGGACACTAAAATGAGTGTACTTCCTGTCATGCACACCCTTAAGTTCGATTTATTGCTGTCATCAGGTGCTGGGCGTATCTAGCACTTGGCTTTCCTGGAGGGCGCGCACACTTTCGGTGCGAGTGCATGAGAAGGGAGCTGTCAGTTTTGCAACACTTCCTGTCCTGTCGACATATTATGACACATAGAGAACTAGAGTGAATGTAGTCGTCAGTATATACCGTATACAGATCTATCATATGGTTGTACAGCAGATATGTTAGACTGTTGTGTATTTCTCGTTTTTTTCTTCTTTTTCATCATGTTGTATCAAACATCACGTGTCACGGTTGCCATGGCGCCCAATTGGCCCCGCCCGTGTGGCGCCAGCTGCGGCTCGTTGACAGGTTGGCTTCCCTTCTATTTAATCTCAGTGCTCTCACTTTCCCTTTGTCAGTCTGTCAACGAACCTCTGCACCCACAAGACGCGGGTTTAGACTCTGTCCGGTATTGTTCCCGTCTTTTTTTTTGTTCTGTTTAATATCGATCTCCAGTTTTGTTCCCGTCTAGTTTGTCCTGTTTAATTTCGATATCCAGTTTTGATATCAATCCTGTCTGTCTCGCCCTGTCCGGTATCGACCCCTTATGTCCGATATTTGCTCGAGCAATTGGTATCGATCTCGTCGGCCTCTGGCTTCCTGTCATTCCACGCCAGACTGCTGCCTTACGTCTTCCGCCCAACGATCGTCGAATCACTGGCATTTGGGTTAACGTGTCGCCCCATTTCCCGTAAAATAAAAGCTTGTGTAAGAAACGTCACGCATTTGGGTTCGCCTCCTGTTCCGGTTCATGACATCACATCTCAAAATGAACAGATCACCTTAAAAGAAAAATGGGATGATGAAAAGTTGAAGTCAAAGGCTTATAAGACATCTGTCCCCAAAATAACTTCTATTAAACATACAAATTATAATACCTGACATCATTATAACACTTATTTGTTAATCCCTTTAAAAACGATCATATAGTTATTAATCACAGTATATAAAGTATTTTACAATTTAAGTACTTTCTCTTTTCTCATTCTTCTCCTTACTCTGGACAACATAATGTGTAAAACCTGAGACAAATAGGCATTTTCTTTTAAAAGAATTAAAATGCGATTGAATGTGAATCGAATCCGAGTTATAATGCCCCTGATAAGCAGGTAGTTTCCTTGCATGGCTGACGATGCTATCGGTGTGTGAGTGTGTGTGAATGGGTAAGTGTGAAGCACATTGTGAAGCACTTTGGGAGGTCTTCATTGACTTGAAAAGCGCTTTATAAATGCCGAACATTTACATTTTATAATGGATCAAGTGACCCAGTGAGAGCTCGTGCCCAGCTTTCACTTCCATCACTTTTTACAGCTCAGAGTACGTCATCTTGATCAAGGTGTTCTCGAGTGTGTTTGTCAGTTTGGTGGAGCTGTTGGTCAAGATAAATCTTGGCGTTGAAGATCTCAGAGCGCCAGTGCCGCTCCGATGAGAATACAGTATTCACAGCGTTGTCAAGGTCAAGTTGTAGACGTCTGTATCTGAATCTTAATCGGGCATGCTTAAGGACTGTACTTCCCAAATCCATTCAATACGTGGACTGAGCAATTAGGGAAAAAACACTGGACTGTGTGTACAGTAAGATCAAACATCTAGTTGGATCCGCCCATCTCTGTCTGTCCCTCACCCCCTCATACAACCCCCTCCGGAGGAAAACAAAGCCATTACAACAAGGACAGTACAAACATCTTCTTTGTTCCTTTATCTCTTTGTTTTCCTTATATCATCACTGTAAAATGTGGACCTGGAGTGCCACGTCCAATTTCGTTGTCACAATATATCCCATGTCGTAACAATGACAATAAAGGTATATTCTATTCTATTCTATTCTATTCTATTCTATCTTCTAAAAATCTCTCAGAGGAAATAAATGAAGGTTAGGTTCAATGAGATCCATCTACTTTCTACACCGCTTATCCCCACTAGGGTTGCAGAGGGTGCTGGCCCCCATCCCAGCTATCTTCGGGCAGTGGCCAGGGGACACCCTGAACTGGTTTACAGCCAGTCAGAGAGCACACAGAGACTGACAACTCATTCGCTCATTCACACCTAGGGACAATTCGGACCTGCCAATTAACCTACCATGCATGTTTTTGGAATCCAGGAGGAAACTGGATTGCCTGGAGGAAATCCATACTAGCACGGAAAGAGCATGCAAACTCTGCATACGAAGCCGCCGGTAGCTGGAAATAAACCCTAGACCTTTGTAACGTAAAGCTGCGCATTAACCACCTATCCGCCGTGCCACCCATTTTTTAACTATTCATCCATCCATCACCTATCCTCACTAGGGTCGCAGGGGCGCTGGAGCCCATCCCAGCTATCTTCGGGCAGTGGGCAGGGGACACCCTGAACTGGTTGCCAGCCAGTCGCAGGGCACACAGAGCCAGACAATTCACTCACTCATTCACACATGGGAACAATTCGGACCTACCAAAAACCTGCCATGCACCTTTTTAAAATGTGCAAGCAAACTGGATTGCCTGGAGGAAAACCACACTGGCGCAGGGAGATCATGCAAACTCCACACAGACAGGTTGCGGTAGCTGGAACTGTACCACAGGCAAATTTAATAGTCAGTTGGCTGCAGACAGCTCTCGGCCCATAGTTTGACACGCTTCATGGACATAAGGTTATCGATCACAGAACTTGTTCCGGTTTCTGAGATTCAGCGGCTTATGATCACACACAACACACCACTGACATCTTTCTGGCCCAGCTTGTGGTTGTGACCCATTTTCTTTCTTTCTTGGACGGATGCCGTTTGAGTACCAAGCAAGTCTTGTTACTGCTCTACTCGAAAACACATTGTGGAGGTGGTGACGTCAAATGCGATGCTACTCTGAGCCTCTAAATGACAGCAAACGAGAAGCACGATTGAAGAATCTTCGTCTTGGGAAACACAGACTTGATACAGTACAATGCATGTATCACGTTTCCTAGCACAATGGGGCGCCAATTTGTGATTTGTTGGTGTAACAGAGTTGAAATTTGATTGTTTTGAATGTCGACTGTCTTTTTTCGTTTGGCACTTTTTGGGCTTCACCGCTTGCCGTAGCTTAAGTGAATTTGTAAGCGCTGAAGGTAAGATGTGCCCAATATCAGTTGGATAAAAAATGCATATTTTGCTAGACATATGAGCTGCTTTCGCAAATTATTTTTGTATATAAAGATATATAAGTTGTGCTAATTGATGTATATTTAAAAAAGCACTAAATAAGAAGTAAAGCAATACAGCTTGAAAGGATGATGCAACGTGTTTTGATGCAAACAGGCCACGAGGTGCGGCCGGTTGAGTGATGACCCGTTTTTTTGTATCTTTAATATTTTAGATAATTGCAGTCGTGAACAGATGCCCCTGATTTTTGTATTGTTTTGTTTACTGAATGCAGGTACGTGGGAAAGTTATGTTCATTGTTATTATGGAAGTTTCATTATTAATGTGCTCGCATGTTGTCTGCTTGCTGTAGGTTAAGTGAATTTGTAAGCGCTGAAGATAATTGCAGTCGTGAACAGATGCCCCTGATTTTTGTATGTTTTGTTTACTGAATGCAGGCAATAAACCCAGAGACTGTGAAACCTTGTGTCGTGCATGAAAGAGGGTCGCTACATTGGGCCATGGAAATCACATCACAGGCAATCATGACTCCCCAAGTTGAATTTAGATCGGTTATCCTGTTAGCCTGACTGAATCGGAGCTATTTAATAATCACACTGAGGGCAAACGTAACACAGAACCAATCCATAATTAGGAGTCTGTGGTTCCTTTCTACAAATATATTAATTTCAAAAGATACGAGGAAGAGCTTCAATTTCGGAAATGTCCACATTGTTTGAATAGATGAACGCAAATTACTTTCTGAAGCAGCTCTTATGGCTATCAGTAGCAGTACCTGGAGAACCAAAACACATAACATTTTGCTGCCTTTAACTGTGTATTGTCATATTCAACTTTTCAGAGGTTACCACTTCCTTTACAGAGTTCCGTTTCAAGATGTACCGTATTTTCCGCACTATAAGGCGCACCTAAAAGTCTTGATTTTTTTCAAAAGCTGACCATGCGCCTTATAATACAGTGCGTCTTATTTATGGATCAACATTAAGTCGCAAAGTCTTCCAACTAACTTGCAGCCGCCGACTCGATTTTCCCCCGAACGCCAAGTAGTCCGCGGTGTATGCTGGGATTTATTTACCGGCGTTTCATTGGCTAACCAATGTGTCAATCATCATTTGAATCGATCACTATTGGCTAAAGTTATTCGGAGGTCAAGGGGCGGATCCTTTTTATCATTTACAGGCTGGGATTGGCTTAAACGGCAAAACAAAGCCTGCAATTGGCCAAAAAAGATGTGTCAATCATCAGTTGAATCGATCACTATTGGCTAAAGTTATTCGGAGGTCAAGAGGCGGATCCTTTTTATCATTTACAGGCTGGCATTGGCTTAAACGCCAAAACAAAGCCTGCAATTGGCCGAAAAAGATGAATGTGTATAGCACGTGGTTGACGGCATACAGAAAGCATTTTTTACTATACTGTATTTGTAAATATTTTATTCTCCTGGATTTACTACACTAACGGATATAAGAGGACATTGGCTACACATTATGAGCTACTCCGGCTATATATTATCCCTGTATCTTTTTTCAGACTGAACTCGATGTTTCTGTGATAAGCGGTGCAGATAATGGATGGAATGGAGTGTCTATTTTTAAATTAAACTCAATTCCAAGTGTTTATTGTCATATGCACAGTAAAGTTGGGAGCAAAAAAGAAAATAGAAACGAAGGAATGGTTGGCATTTCTTGAATCCCAAGACTTTAACCTTCCGAATGATGGAACGATGCATTTGAGTGACATTGTACGGACACCGCATCCGCACGTGTTCTCGACACGTTGCGTCTTTGCAAGCTTTGGGGATGTTAAGGGGGTAAGAAGTTGGACTTAACTATCTGACTGTTTTGTCGACATTCCCATTGTAGCGCCTTATAATCCGGTGCGCCTTATGTATGTCAAAAATAGGACCAAAAACTATTTTTTCGGGGTGCGCCCTATAACCCAGTGCGCCTTATAGTGCGGAAAATACGGTATATGATATCGACGTTTAATTATATAGGTGGGGTACATTGTTTGAAGTGGGATTTAAAAATTGAAAGATTTTTTTTTTTTGGGGGGGGGGGGGGGGGGGGGGGGGGGATTGAGTATGCGTTAACCCTGCCCAACTCAGTTCAAAGAGCTTTTTAAAAAAACAAAACTATTCCACCCAGCCTATCTGCTTTTATTTTATTCTTAGCAAAACTGTTCATGTCAAAACACATCAAGTAGGACGAATGGGTTGGAGAGTGACTTCCTGCTTGTCCCGCGATTCTTCAGTCCGTATTTGTTAGCGTAACATGAAAATGGAGAACATAAGAAAACGCCCGTTTAAAATGCAGTCAAATCTCCAACCAAAATCCAAAGACAGACAAAAAAAGAAGAGTTTATTCAAGCATCTCGAAGAAAACCAAACCTTCACGCTCATCACAAGGATCTTGACAGATGCCGCAATGATGACCCAAGCCAGTAGATGGCAACCATCAATAAAGTTCCAAATTCCATACAGCCACTATAATCACATATACCATTTTTTTTTTTGCACTTAGCTCAAAAAGTCAGACATATAAAGTATGTTTGAAATGAATCCATCAATCCAAACGTGTTAAAATTATACTTGTCAACAACCGGGCTAGTTCAATGATCGTAAGTGTCGTTTTTAATAACTGAAAGTTTAATTTCCAAAAGGGAATGTTGGTCAGTTAGCCGTTTTTGGGAACAATTTGTACAAAAGTATGCTGTTTGGCTATACTGATAAACCCCTGCCATGGTCCTTAGTCACTTCTCCGGTTCGTCAGGCACCTTAAAGCCTCCGTATCGTCCGTCGGGGTTGGGGAAGGCCTCCCTGATCCTGATCACACAACAGCGTGGGACGACAGGGTGGACATCCCCCGGTAGGACACCCAGCCGCCAGGTCACATACTGGCGGTAGGCACAGCGGCGTAGCGTACCCGCTCTGGGTGGCATCTGAGTCAAGGGTTCCCTGTAGAGGAGCACCGCCTTAAGTAGAGGACTCTGAAGTAAGAGCCTTTGAAAAAGCTCTGTTGCAGCCAGGCAGGTGCCCTCGCTGCTGCGGCGACAGCACAGCTCCTCCTGCGGCCGGGGGGAGGAACTGCAGCCGCCGCACTTGCACCAGCTTGGGGGGCAAGCGTTGGAGAATGCAGGGGAGGGTTTAAAGTCGGGTGAAAGGCAGAGCGTGGCAGTCATATGTCCGATATCCACCTGGTGGGTCGAGGAAGATATTTCAGGAGGAACTGACAAGAGAAATGACCATTGAGAATGGTTACTTCACCTGTCGTGCCTGAACGCTGGTTGTCTTGGCGTCCTGTAAACGTTTCTTTGACAGTTTTACCAAACGGATGTTGTCTTCATCCACAAATGAAACACACAGGATACACTGAAAGGCATGGTCAAACACAGAGTCAACCCCCCCAAAAATTGAATTTCAATGTTCTGTTTTCTTCCTGGGGCCAATTGGGCGCCATGGCAACCGTGACACGTGATGTTTGATACAACATGATGAAAAAGAAGACTAAGCCAGTGATCGGCAACCCCTAGACGGCGGACTGGTACTGGGAGGCACAGAAAGAAAAATAAGTTCCATTATGTTTTTTACCTATTGTTATACCAGCTCGGTGGCCTTGGGGATATGGCGCCCGCCCCGAGACTGGGAGGTTGTGGTTCAAGCCTCGGCCGAGTCATACCTAAGACTTAAACATTGGTACCCGTTGCCTCCCTGCTTGGCGTTCAGCATTAGGGGTTGGAATTGGGGCGTTTGGTCACCTAATGACTCCCAACACCTCAGTTGGGTTGAGCGAGGGGGCTGGGAATCCCCTCTGAATCAATCTTCCAAAAAGAGTCAGAAATGACTCTAGCCACTTCCCACTAGGGGGATATGGCTGTGATATATACTTATATACCTATTGTTATACTGACAGTGCTACATTTCAGACTTAAACTGAACCAGGGATTTGCGGTGGTACGTTCGATTGATTATCAGTTTGGTTTGGACAGGAGGGCGCAGTTGCCTGTCGGGTGGTGCAACAGTCACGTCGGAAACAAGGATTCCCACCAAAGATACAGGGAAAGATGAATCAACCAAATTTTGCCCTTATAGCCAATCAGCTTGAAGAATGGTGAACTATGCCATGCTAAACAATTCTAAACACACTTGCTGCTACCAGGGTTGGGTAGGGTTTCTTTAACTTGATTACTTTCAATCACTTTTGGATTACTCCAATACCAAATATGCTAATAAAAGACAAAACAAACTAAATATGAATAAAATCACTACATTTTGTGCAGGCTTGGGGAAGTTAAAGTAACCCTACCCAACCCTGGCTGTCGGGTGGTGCAAGAGTCACGTCGGACACAAGGATTCTCGCCAAAGATACAGGGAAGGATGAATATAACCAAACTTTTAGCAAGCTTGGAGAATGGTCAACTACGTAATGCCAAAACAATTGTAAACACACTTGCTGCTACAGAGAAAATTTTGACAATGGAGTTTGAAGATGCTTAAATCCCCAAGTCATGACTCAGATAGACCACATCACACCAACAAGGTTTTCGCAAAGCTGGTTCCTTCTAATGAGTTTTGATTTGATTTAGTTGGCACGCGAGGTGGCACGGCGGCTGGGTGGTTAACACGCAGCCGCACAGTGTGGAGGTTCAGGGTTCAAGTCCAGTGGTTTCTTTTAAGATGAAAGTGGAATAAGAAAGCTTGATGTGGTTGAGAAAATCGTCTGAACGCTTTTTTTCGGCCACTCTCTACCACGGAGGAGGACCTCTTGAAGCGCATCTTCCAAAAGTAAGTTGAACTCAACTTTATTCATATTTATAGAGCATATTATTTTAGGAAATGTGTATTTATTTTTAGTACAAAACAATACAGATCATTTATACAAGCCTTAAACATACAGTGAAACCTCGGTTTTCGAACGCCTCTCAGTTCGAACAAATCAGAGTCCGACCAAAAATTTCGAGAAATTCTTGCTTCGCTGTTCGGTCAAAAAATCGGAGTTCGAACGCCGGTAATGCGTGAGTGCGTACGCTAGGGTGCGATGCTGAGCGCCGTACGGGTGTTTTAGCCCCTTATTATGCCTCCGAAGAAAGTCAGTGCAAGCAGCAAAGTTGGTACATGTGAAAAAAGAAAAGTAGTGCGTACAACTATTGCATTTAAGAAAGAAATAATAGCCAAATATGAAGGAGGTGTGCGAGCACAAAGGTAAGAAATCCTATTCATAAGATTACGATAACGCGAGCGTACGATTAGCCTGGGTTAGCTTTAAGTTTACGTTAAACATTCAGGGTGTTGTAACGGAGCCCAACATTGAGGGTGTTGGAACGGAGCCCCCTTTCCAATGAACTGCTCACCACTTGTTGTGGAGACCCGGGTGCTAAATGACTTGTAAACGACCTGATTTTTTTCTTTTTACACGTTCATGTTAGGGGAATCTTTCGTACGGAAGATTACGATAACGCGAACGTACGATTAGCCTGAATTAGCTTTATGTTTACGGTAAACATTCAAGGTAAACATTCAGGGTGTTGGAACGGATTAAAACGATTTACATTATTTTTAATGGGAAAAATGATTTCGGTGATGGAACAAATCGGTTTTCGAACAGCGTTCTGGAACGGATTATGGTCAAGAACCGAGGTTCCACTGTACTGCGATACTTTTTAGTGTCAGTAATCTGGGGGGTAACTGAATTAGTTTTTTAATGAAAAAAATAGTCACAAACTAGTTAAGGTTTTTCAGGAACCCGGCAAACACTGTGGCATGAGATATAGGTCTGCACATCAAACCTCCTTTTTGTCCAGGACAGCCTCCACTTTCTTTTCAGAATAGTTATGTCCCTCCTCGGTCGCGTAGCAGATGGTTCCGATCAACCAGTCCATCAGAATAGTCGTCTGCAAGAAGAAGTGGTGCAGTTGGTTACTTTTACTGTATGTTTGTAGGTTTTTATTAGTGTTTAAGATAACACAGTCAATTGCCCGTTTTGAACTTGAAATATCGGGTCGGGTTTTTTTTTTCAAAACACGCCCAGAATATTGGGCAATTTTGTTGTAAATCCCCCCCAAATTGTCTGTTGTTTGCATATTTAAAAAATAAATAAATAAAAAAAATAATGTAATTTCAGGGGTGTTCAATAGCACTATAGATAAAAGCCAGTGTATACTGACATCAGCCAGCATCAAAAGTAACCTACCTTTAAACAATTTAAAAAAAAAAAAGGTTGGTATTGACAAGGGCAGCATGGCGGCTGAGTGGTTAACGCGTCCGCAACACAGTTCTGAGGTCAGGGATTCGAACCTTCCTGTGTAGAGTTTGCATGTTCTCCCCGTGCTTGCGTGGGTTTCCTCCGGGCACTCCGGTTTCTTCCCACATCCCCAAAACATGCGTGTTAGGTTAATTGGCCGGTCCAAATGGTCCCTAGGTGTGAATGAGCGAGAGGATTGTCTGTCTCTGTGTGCCCTGCGATTGGCTGGTAACAAGTTCAGGGTGTCCCCTGCCCACTGCCTGAAGATAGCTGGGTTGGGCTCCAGCACCCCTGCGACCCTACTGAGGATAAGCGGTGCAGATAATGGATGGATGGTATTGACACAGATACCTTGCATGGCTAAAAAAAAATTAAAAAAAGATCCTAGCAGTGAATCAATTTGGGGTCTTTGTTTTTCCGGGTGTTTTTTATTTTTTTATTTACTTTTAAGACTGTAGTTAAAGGGACATTGTGTATTATTTAGCGCCTCCAAGATGTAAAAAAAAAAAAAAAAAAAGCTTAATTAGTGAAACACTGATTTAAATAATAAATAAAAATACACAAACGATTATACAAATGTGCTTTTTTAGAAAAAAATATTTTAGGTTGAGAAATTTTAATTAACAATACATGATATGAGGCTTACCCGTCATGGTTGCCATGGCGCCCAATTGGCCACGCCCGTGTGGCGCCAGCGGCAGCTTGTTGACAGATTGGCTTCCCCACTATTTAAACCCTGTCTTGTCAATCCCCTGTTGTCAGTCCGTCTGCGAACCCCCAATTTTCAAGGCAAGCCTTTTTTCGACCCCTGACTCCCCCCTGTCCCGTTTTTGCTCCCATTTGTCTCCAGCTACGACCCGTTCTGGCTTAAGACTCGTTTCCGACCCAGACCAGGTTTTTGCTCTCCAGTCCCGGCTACCGACCAGTTTTCCCATCCCTGACACCGCCATCACTCGCTACAGAAGATCCACTTCCGTGTTCGGATGATAAGCCGAGTACAAGAGCGACCCGCTTCCAGCATCCAGCGTACATCAGATCGTGGGCGCAGCCCTTCCTTGTTTCTTCAATAAAACTTGTGGTAAACGTCACGCAAGTGGATCCTGTTTCCGTTCTAGTCCTGACACTAACCTAGAGTAAGGTGACATGATTGTCTGTCATCTTGCTGCTAAGGGGTACACCCAAAAACCAAAATCCTTTTTAAAGGCTGGGTAAAAAAATGTAAAGTAACATGGTGCGGTTGGGTCGCTTTGAGCATTCATAGTTTGTATTCGTCCTGGAGTTTTGTAGCACTACACAAATATTCAAATATTACTCAGTGTCCCTTTAATAACTTTTTAGGATTTTTTTTTTCCTTGACCTAAGTTGGAACGGGTAGTCATTAACCGTGGAAACCTTACCAAAGCGTAGTAGGATAATGTTGAGCCGATGTAAATGATGAGCTGAATGATGCTGAACTTTCCTGCCTGGAAGGAAATTGTGAATCAATGTTTGATAAATTGAAAAAAAAAATTTTGAAAAAGATAACGGAAACCTTACCTGTCCGAAGACCATTATATCAAATCGGATGCCGAAAGCTTTGTAAAGTGTCCTCTCCTCTACACCGTCCACAGTCTTATATTTTGCATACCTGACAATGACAATATCAATCTTCTTGTTCAGGAGTTTAGTCCACCATTGATCGGTACCTGAAGTTGAATCCAGGGTAGAGGGTCTTGTTGCTTTCCTTCTGGTCCAGACGTCGGAAGGAGTAGGCGGGCAGGCAGTGTCTGGTCAGGTGGTCCAGGTTGCAGTCCCACTTGATCTGGATGCCTATCACACCCCCCTGTGGACAACAGCATGCATTATTTGACAATACCAGCCCCCTAGGGATGAAAGACTACCAACAGGGTGGTACCTCTTCTTACAGATACAATTGGTTCCAACAGTGACGTTGTATAATGAAACCATTGTAAATCGAAGTATGCTTTCCTATTGAAACTTATTGAAACTGGATTAATCCGTTCCAAAGTAATCAAATGCATCCATACCTCTATCAAACCAAGTTCAACTGGCCTATAGGCACACTAATTCTCAGTCAATGTTTACAAATTCACAACATGGTATGAAACAAAACAATGCCAAGGAAATGCAAAATATGAAGTTACATTACAGTATAAAGCTTTATTAGCCAAGAACAGTTAAAAAACAACCGAACGAAAAGGATAAAATGTAAGTCAGTTATTTGTCTTGGAACAATTTTCCACTCACTGTGCCGGTTCAGTCGCTGGTTGAATAAAATACAGATTCAGTGTTTGTTGTTTCTTTCTGGATCCAAGAATGTTTCAGACAGTTTTCATCGAACATCTCCATTGACCATCTGCTTTTGGCTTTATTGGGATGTCTTTTTGTGATAAAAGCCAGCAGGCAAACACTTCCTTAATTTCTGCCACCGATAACAAGATCGTGTCCCCGGTGAACTCTCTTTCTCGTAACCAAATTATAAGAAGCTTTTCCAAATCTTAATTTATTGCTAGCTTGATTAAACTGCGATACCAGTCACCAGTGTCGCAGACTATGGAGTCTCTTATTGTCTTAAGACGGTGGAGATAATGGACATGTTTTGTCCATATTCCGTCGCCAAATCTACAACAGTACCCTTAATTTCATGTTTTTCAATAATATTTTGCTTCTTTACGATCAGTAGAGCCCTGGCTCTCTTTCGCTCTCCTCTATTAGCAGGACCCATGGCTGAAAACAAACGATGCGCAATGGTGAAAATGTACTGAGCCCTGGTGGCTGCAACCAATGAATTCAAGAACTAAACCATTCGGCAATTTAATGCAGAGGGGTTGCAAGGGTCTCATCTCGCTGATACACACAGGCTGTTGCGTACCTTTAATAGGAGAGTCACTGAATTCTATACTGGAAAGATTTCAGTCACTCACAAACTTCGGAAACCGAAACATTCGTAAGATGGGTTAATCGTAAAACGAGGTACTACTGTATCTGTTATTAGTATCTGTGCTGAGACCAGCCTTATTTTAATGGTGCTGTGGACACTTGCCAATATCAGTTCTGGATGCCCCCTAGTGACCGTTTTTAAAACGAACTCAAAATTATTATATGTGATTTTATGCAATTTTGAAGATGCTCTCCAATATTTAAATATGTGGTACCCTCTGCTGCCATCTACTGGCTCAAAGTCATGAATGCAGTCTCATTCATCGTGTGCATGCATTTCTTATACATGCTCGAATCTTTTGGGGGGTTTGGGTTGGCTTTTGGGCTGTATTTAAAACGAGGAGAAGAGGACAACCTAATAACAACTGGGCTGAACACATTAAGGAATGGCCTGGTGTCAACTTAGCCACGACCCAAGAAGAGGCCAGAAACCATCAACAGTGGAAAAGGCTGTCCAGAGTTGTGTCCTCGTCTTAAGGGATCTGTGAACCGTGATCCATGACTAGTCAAGATTTGGGCATAAGTATTATTATTGGTCTGACAAAATGTGGTGTCGAATGTCCCAAGTATTTAGTTTTAATGCCGAGAGTATCAGTACCAGGTATCAGTCAGAAAAATTCCTGAGCACACTTACCTCTTGTAACCACAGGTATAGAAGAAAAATAAAATATATATGCTAAGGGCAAACTTGCTGCTAGAAAATGCCAATATCAGACTTCATGGTATAAAAGGTCCATCCTGTTTATACTTTGGCTTGAGAATCAGAGGAATAGCAAAACCGAGTAAGAATTTCCACACAGAATGTTACCGCTCGCTGTCGTTCATACCTCCACAGCCATGGTCGAGAAGTTTTCCCCTGCCCTGTTGACGATATCTCCCAGCATGAAGATCGGGCACAGAGAGTCATTAGCGCGCTGACATCGCCGCAGGTAGGACTCGGACATCTCTGGTAAAATGTTCCTTCTACCAGGTATCACGGCCTTAATATTCCCGATAGACCACAACATCCCGGTTTGGTGACAATGTCCACCTTCAGAAGTCACCTGATGAAGTTGAAGGCTGGAAAACGGATGTTGTTCTTGATGAGCACAGTGAAGTTCTCGGCAGAAGCCAGCAGAGCCGGCCTGTGAACACAGAAATAATAATCATACCTGGCATTCAGAATTGTGGAATAAAGGCTCAATACCGCATCTAATTTCCATGCTAGCTTAGCTTTGCTACGCTATGTCAATTTAGCAATAAGGACATATGTAGAGTACACCTTTACTATTCACAGGTAGTATGCTACCCCTGTGTTTTTCCAACTGGGCTGTAGAACATCAATTATGCCACAAGAATGATGTACAAGAAATTATATCCAATAACAGGTTTCGTTTGATGAAGGTCTTTAAGATTGTACTGCAAAAATAATGAAATACTTTGTATAAAGTAAAGCAAAAATCTTGCATGTATTTTACTGATTTTCAAAATTAAGAACCCAATGTTAGTACATGGTTTCATTCCACTAACAGATAATTTTTGCGCGTTTAAAGTATTATTTTTGTTATCTTTCTGTAAAAACTAGAGAAAAATATAGAAATAATTGGATAGTAGGTGAAAAATACAGTTGTTGTGGAATGTGGATAATAACTAATAATAAGTATGTAGGCATCTGGTGAAGGTCGTGGGATGACGTTGTTGCTAGAGGTCACAAGCGGATATGCTGAGGAGCCGGGGCGGACGACCTTCACGAGATATCTTAACTTTATTTGAGAACACTATGAAAACCAATGTTTAACGTCTGGAACTTTGAACGTGTCCCGAATGCAATAAAGCGTGTTCCCTTTTTGCCATATCTCCTCTCTGCGTATTTTTGGGGGCGACGCCCAACGACGTTCACTCCAAAACAGTAAAATCCAAAATGGGTATAAAAATATTGACCAAAATGAATGACCCAGAGTGACTACAAATAAGAAAAATGTTATACTGTCCATTAATGGAACACGATGATATAAGTGTGCCTGGAGATTTTATTAATGAAAAAAAGCGTGCATTGGCTGGAAAAGGTTGAAAAACACTGTGCTACCCTACACCGTTTTGGTTGCTCACTTGTTTACTCATCTCATCTCATTAGCTACACTGCTTATCATCAGTAGGTTCACGGGGGTGCTGGAGCCCATCCCAGCAATCATCGGGCAGTGGGCAGGGGACACCCTGAACTGGTTGCCAGCCAATCGCAGGGCACACGGGGACAGACAACTCACTTGCTCATTCACACCTAGGGACAATTTGGACCGGCCAACTCACCTGAAACGTGGAACGTGGGAGGAAACCGGAGTGCCCAGAGGAAACCCACGCAAGCACAGGGAGAACATACAAACTCCGCACAGGAAGTCTGGAGCTGGATTTTAACCCACGCAGGAGGTTCCCAAGACATGAACTGTGCCGCACATGCGCTAACCACTGCGCCCTCGTGCCGCCCACTTGTTTACTACTGTGTCCAATTAGCATGCAAGCCAAATCGAGTTAGCGCGGTTACATGTGTTGCAGCACATTTTTCCTTTTAGTATTTAGCACTGTTTAAAGCCCCGATGTGTAATATTTGACCCCTAGATGGCACTGTGTTGTCTGCTGCGAACGAGGGTGAGTGCTTCAGAGCACAACAAGGCAGGATGCCAGACAAACATGGCGGCGACCTAAGTGGGGATTCCACTGTAAGAAAAAAAAAAAATCTCAACCTATGATTTTTTTTTTTTTATCAGAAAATTAACATCAGTATGATAGTTCAATGTGTTTTTGACTAGTATTCAAATACATTTTTTTTTTACTGAATGAACACACTGTCCCTTTAAGACCAAGTAAAAGCAGCCCGCATGCACCTTGGCGGTTTGTTTTTAGCTTCAATAGGACACCAGGCGGCCACCTCGCATGTCTTGGTCAAGGCATCGAATTTGACGCAGGAGCCCGTCTGTATCCCTGGGAGAGTTTTCAAATTCAGCATTTGATGATGATCGAATTGTGATGTCACCAGGATGAGGAGTCCAGAGTACCGTGGCTGTGCTGGTCCCAGGCTCCTCGCTCACAGTCATCGTGACTTCGACACCGACGGCCAGTCGAAGGATGCTGAGACAAGAAACGAGAACATTCGTAATACAAGTCGTCGACGATTTAAGACGATACAGTGGAACCTCTTCGTACGAGCACCTCAACACACGAGTTATTTCCTGTAGTGAAAAACGGGTGGTCATTAAATTCTTTTGACAAATATTTGGACTGATGGATTAAAATGAAGACACACAAGACACACACACTCTCGGATTTAGGGAGTTATCTACGGAAGAAACACGAAAAAAAAACAGAAATAAGAAAATGAATCGCACCGGCCGACCCCCTAGAGAGGGATTGTCAAGGCAACCTAGACTGTTTCTTTGTTTTACAAATGTGAGGTAACGCCCCACCGCCTTATATTCACCCAGTACCCCATTAGACAATTTGAATAATTGAATTAAAGCATAGCATTTGATGCACATGTTCTGACATTGTTTCCTTCTTTTTTTGGACACTACCAAACAGAATTCTGACCCAATGTTGAATGTCCTACAGTCTTGAAAAAAACCTTGCTTTATGAAGGAAAGTCCACCTCACAAACAGTCCCAAAGGCTACCACTAGAAACAGGTACGCATTAGTGACTGTTTACTACCAGCATCCGTCACGGTTGCCATGGCGCCCAATTGGCCGCGCCCGTGTGTGTCACGGTTGCCATGTTGCCCAATTGGCCCCGCCCGTGTGGCGCTAGCTGCGGCTTGTTGAGAGAATGGCTTTCTGTCTACATTAAGCTCAGCTCTCTCTTGCTTCCTTTGTCAGCCCGTCAAGACATGGGTTCTGATTCGGTCCTGTTTTCCTGTTGGTATTTCAGTCAGGTATTGTTCCAGTTTATTTTTGTCCTCTTTAATTTTTGGGTCCAGTTTTGTTTCCATCTGTTTTTGTCCTGTTTGTTATTTTCTCCAGTTTTTTTCCCCATCTAGTTTCTCCTGTTTATTTTTGATATCCTGATTTGTTATCTATCTTGTCCGTCCCGTCCTGTCCGGTATCGACCCCATCTGTCCGGTATTGTTTTCTTTTATTGATTTTCACTATGTTTTGTGTATTCTTACCCAATGCTTAATCTATTGGACCCTGGTCATCCTGGATGGGGGACTACCATTTGTGAGGCCCCTTTTCAAGGTTTCTTATTTTCTCCGTGCTGATACTTTGAGTTTTCCCTTGCCCGCATGTTGGTTTAAGATCAGGGGACAGGATAATTGTAACCTGTGCAGTCCTTTGAGAGATCTCGTTATTAAGGGCGATACACATAAATGTGACTTGACACGAGTTCCGGAAAGTGAAACGATACGGTGACAATTGAAAAGAAATAATGGAAAAACGTAACCGTTTTGTTTGCGTGAGTGACCAAGTCAAGTCACTATTAGACCAGCATTTTCAGAGCGAAGGCTCCGGACCAGAACATAGGAGGAAATTAAATCTGAAAGATATGAGGGAGAAAGTCCATTCCAGATTTTGTATAATACCAACAGAACCTTAAAATCATGTCGTGATTGCCTAAGTGAAGTCACCTGGGACAATCGTTTGGCGCGCTGGAGTGCACTTCCTGATTGGCTGACGTTCTCCTCTTAAGCGGTCTGCGTCCAGAGATGGACGTCAGACCGTACTTTTTGTATCCCTGTGTGTTTCTCCAGACTACAAAGTACCTACGACTCCTCTTGCCTGATTCTTGCCTGCCTTCCGTTTTTGACCTGTTTCCGTCCCACGTTTTTCAACATGCTCTCCCGCCCTGGCCGTCGACTTACCTGCTAAGCTGTACCTTCCACTTACCTGCCGTTCCGCCCAAAGAGGTTGATGACCGACAAGCGCCGGCGTCACAAGCGAGCTCCAACAACTCTTTCCAATAAAAACTCCTTTGAAACAAACGCTATTGCATCCGAGAGTCCGTCCTGGTTCATGACAAATCACTTCTTAAGCTAACAGGGCGCCAATGCAGGTTAGCTAAAATCGGGGTAATGTGATCAAACTTTCTTGTTAAAAGCCTCGTTGTAGCGTTTTGTACCATCTGCAGGCTCTTGATTTTGGACTTCGGGAGACCGGAGAGTAGTGCATTACAGTGATAGAAACGGGAGGTAACAAACGCATGGATTATAATCCCAGCATCAGACTGGGACAGCATTGGGCGAATTTTAGCTATGTTGCGAAGATGGAAAAAAGCTGTTCTGGTAATATTTTTAACGTGTGTTTGAAAGGACGGATTGAAGTCAAATGTGACGCCTATATTTTTTACTGAGTCACTCTGGGCGATATTACATTTGTCAATATTCAGAGCAGAGTGTCGTGTCTAATCTCGTAGCATACAATGTTGATATAAATGATAATAAAGACAATTCCAGTTCTAAAAGGGTATGTGATCACGTTCATTTAAAGTTACAGTAAATTTAAAGTGTACAGTAAGTAACTACATATATTCAAAAATCCCCTTCCCCTCCTGCACCTCCACACAATGCACACACTTATATTATGACAATTTGAGTCCCTCCATGATGAGTGCTCATAATAAACTAGCATTTCATTCATATCTTATTTATCTTATAACTTCATTTTTTTGTGTTTGATTACCATTTGAATGTGGTTTTAGCGATCATGAAATCGGGTTTTTGTAGCCATCCAGGGTTCATTTTGATCCTCTTGGGAGGTCGGGAACAACCCAATTCATTTTGGATTACAGTGGAACCTCTGTTCTCGACCATAATCTGTTCCAGAACCCTGTTCGAAAACCGATTTGTTCCATCACCGAAATCATTTTTCCCATTAAAAATGATGTTAATCGTTTTAATCCGTTCCAACACCCTGAATGTTTTCCATGAATGTTTAACGTAAACATGAAGCTGACCCAGGCTAATCATACGTTCGCGTTATCATAATCTCCCGTATGAAAGATTACGCTAACATGAACGTGTAAAAATAAAAAAATCAGGCCGTTTACAAGTCATTTAGCACTCGGGTCTCCACAACAAGTGGTGAGCGGTTCATTGGAAAGGGGGCTGTGTTCCAACACCCTGAATGTTGGGCTCCGTTCCAACACCCTGAATGTTTACCTGGAATGTTTAACGTAAACATGAAGCTAACCCAGGCTAATCGTACGTTCGCGTTATCATAATCTTCCGTACGAAAGATTACGCTAACATGAACGTGTAATTTTTTTTTTAAAAAGGATAAAAAAGAGAATTATGCATAGGATTTCTTACCTTTGTGGTGGTCAGCAGAAGGCGCAGGTGGACGGTGGGGTATTCCCTAGAAAGATCAGACACTCGCACAACTCCTTCATATTTTGCTATTATTTCTTTCTTAAATGCAATAGTTGTACGCACTACTTTTCTTTTTTCACCTGTAGCAAATTTGCTGCTTCCACTGACTTTCTTCGGAGGCATAATTAGGGGCTAAAACACTTCGTACACCTATATTAAATGCGAAATCAAAACAAAGCACGTCCGCAGGCGATAACAGTTGGTCACGAAAAGAGCCATCTACACCCGTACGCCGCTCAGCATCGCACCCTAGCGTACGCACTCACGCATTACCGGCGTTCAAACTCCGATTTTTTGACCGAACAGCGAAGCAAGAATTTCTCTAAATTTTTGGTCGGACTCCGATTTGTTCGAATTGAGAGGCCTTCGAAAACCGAGGTTCCACTGTATTTCATATCTGAAAATTTCGTTGGTTATTCGAGCAATTCGAGCTGGAACGAATGAGGTTTGTATGTAGAGGTACCACTGCATATCATTAGGTCGGAGTACCTCAGGGCATCGGCCTTGTTTCTGGTTCCTGGTCACAATGAGATTGGTGACCACAAAGAAAGAGTTCTTGTCCTAGGAAGGAAACAAAGCGTGTACACCCGCGGTTGCCACGGCGATCACAAAGGCGGAAAACAATAAGGTCTGTGTCCGAAAAGTTCACACAGAGGCGGCGGAGGACAATTTGCATGCCACGTCAGCGTTTTAGCTCAATGATGAAGCCAATGAGAGTCCGATAGAAAGAAACGTGCGGAAAACACCAAAAGGAAATCCGGAAAAACTTCAACGGACTGACACAGACCTGAGAGGACCCTCTATAATCAGCCTCGTCCCAGATGACCGCCCCCTCACCGGGTAGATGCATGTGGGCCACGCCCTTCACCTTGGCGGTCACGGAGCTGACCACTTGATCAAATTGTTGGTACTTCCTGTTCCACAACATCAACATGCTAGCAACAAAACAACAACTGATGTTAGAATACTTTCCACATGGAATATCCGTCCAGGCATTTAGCAATCAGCGGGTCACTCAGTCACAAAATCAAATATGGTGCTTCGTTCTCTCTGCCCTAATAGTTTGATGGTATTGCTGAACGTACCGTATTTTCTGGATTATAAGGCGCACCCTTAAATATTCATCTACAAATTACATCGGACCATAAGGCGCATTGAATTTAAAGTTAAAAAAAGGACTGTATTTAGGAAAAAACATCAGTCCCGTCCCAAAAAACATGGTTCATAGAAAATAAATATTGGGAAATTTGACTTCACAATGATATTAGGGAAACTGAGAGTAATCAACGCTGCCCAGAAGAACATTGGCGGCTCTCTGCCCAGCAGTCAACATTATAAGGGATTCCTCTCAACACTGCCACCACCTCTTTGACCTCTCTGGTATAGGTGCTACAGGGGACGAGGACAAATAGTCTCAGACACCGTTTCTTCCGCAGGGCCATCACCACCCTAAACAAGAGCGCAAAAGTGAGAACATATATGTTTTGCCACATACTTGAGATATTTTTGTTGCAGGTAATATTATTGCACTATTACAAGTCTGTAAGCACTTCATTTTAAACGTATTTTGCCAATTTATTCTCAAAAGGTCTTTCATTTCATTTTTTCTCTTTTAAGAATTTAATGCATGTTTACCCTGGAGTGTCATGTCTAATCTCATTGCATACATTAGTTCACCATGCTGATATCAATTACAATAAAAACAATTCTATTCCATTCCAAATTAAGTTACCGTTTTGAGAAGCATTTCATTGTCATTACGCATTTCCGATTTTATTTACCGTATATACCAGCTCGGTGGCCTTGGGGGTAGGGCGCCCACTCAGAGACCGGGAGGTCGAGGTTCAAGCCTCGGCCGAGTCATACCTAAGACTTACAACATTGGTACTCATTGCCTACCTGCTTGGCGCTCGGCATTAGGGGATGGAATTGGGGTTGAGCGAGGGGGCTGGGAATCCCCTCCTCTGTATCAATCTCCCAGAAAGAGTCAGGAATGTGTTCTTGACTCTAGCCACCTCCCACTAGGGGGATATGGCTCCGGTATATAATATATATATATATATATATATTTACCGTATATGCAGTCTGTAAAGCACACTTTTGAATTTCCGGTGAATTTTTCCATTATCATAATCCAGAAAATACGGTAAGCAGCTTTTGTAACCCTAATTAAGAATAAAATGTGTGAATGAAAAAAATACTAAATTTGTGCAGGCTTGGAATACATGGAACGGCAAAAATGATGTTGGCAAGCTCATCATCATCATCATCAGCTGCACCGCTTATCCTCAGTAGGCTCGCGGGGGTGCTGGAGCCCATCCCAGCAATCATCGGGCAGTGGGCAGGGGACACCCTGAACTGGTTGCCAACCAATCGCAGGGCACACGGGGACAGACAACTCACTCGCTCAGTCACACCTAGGGACAATTTGGACCGGCCAATTCACCTGAAATGCATGTCTTTGGAACGTGGGAGGAAACCGGAGTGCCGGAGGAAACCCACGCAAGCACAGGGAGAACATACAAACTCCGCACAGTAAGGCCGGGAGCTGGATTTGAACCCACGCAGGAGGTTCCCACGACCTCAGAACTGTGCCGCGCACGCGCTAACCACTGCGCCGCCGTGCTGATGTTGGCAAGCTGTATGGATTTATTTTCATTTTGTTTCTGTCGCATTTTATATTAGTTTTACCGGAGATCAAAGAGATCAAAGCCAGGAGAGAAAGCTTACCACGTGTTTTGAGTCATCATTTTATTCATATTTAGTTTCTTTTGTCTTTTATTAGCATATTTAGTATTGGAGTCATCCAAAAGTAATTGAAAGTAATCCAGTTCAAGTAACCCTACCCAACCCTGTCAGTCAATGGCACTAAACTCAGAACTGATTAAAAACCCTCTTAAAAATGGAATTATTACAGTGATATAAGTCATATTTTTGTCTTGTCGTGGAGTAAAAACCTTAGTGTGACATAAAAAGTCACGAAATCATAAAAAGTCCATTGATGCATCATGCGATCGAACTTAAATCAAATCTTAGCTTCGTATAACCGGATGCTCACTTAAAACTGTCAAAATTTCAAATTAAAATTTCAAGAAGTACTAAGTATCAAGAAGCTATTAACGATCAAGAAATATTTAGGCTGGTGATCAAACTTTTTGTTTTCTCTTTCGAAATAAAAGATAATGTGACGTCACCATATGAAGAGCAGCACCGTTGCGTTCAAGGTCCACTTGAGCAAGCCTAGCCTGACGCTGTGAATGCGGACAAGTTTTGTGGTCTCGTAACTGCAAAGTGCGACTAATTTGGTCTCAACTTGGCCCATTTTTCTTCGAGAAGAATCCAGAATCAAGTGCGATCGAAGTCAATTTCTTCTGCTCTGCGGCGCTGTTTGTTTGGGTCACGTGGCTTCATCGGACTGACCAGCTTCAGCTGTGGAAAATGTATTACTTTTAAAGTATTACTTTCACACTTAAATATCTATTTTTATGGCTTGGATTCACTTTTAAATAATTTTATGTTTGGCACTTTTACAAAAATGATCATAATAATAGGTGATATATGAGCTGAGGAAAATAAGATGTTTAGAGAAGAAACAGCGGCGACTAGAGAATAAAAGCCGTAACTACAAATAGGAGCCTTTCCAATCGGTTACATTTAAATGTTTAATAATAACACCAAAATCTTTCTAATCATTTTATCCAGCCATCCGCGTTTGTGATGTCCTGTGTTTTGTTTTTCTGGCAGGTTTGTGAAAAAAAAGATATCTATCTATCTATCTATCCATCTATCTATCTATCTATCTATCTATCTATCTATCTATCTATCTATCTATCTATCTATCTATCTATCTATCTATCTATCTATCTATACATCTATCTATCTATCTATCTATCTATCTATACATCTATCTATACATCTATCTATCTATACATCTATCTATCTATACATCTATCTATCTACAGTGAAGAAAGGGGCTCTGATATTTTCATCAGAAGTGCATGTCCATTGTGAGAGAGATAAACTAAAAAGAAAAATCCAGAAGTCACAATGCATGATTTTTCAACAATGTATTTGTGTGATTATAGCTGCAAATAAGTATTTGAACACCTGTGTATCATCTAGAATTGGACCCTGAAAGACCTGTACTCCATGTATCATGCTGAATCAGATGCACCAGTTTGAGGTTGTTAGCTGCATAAAGACACCTCTCCACACCATACAATCAGTAAGACTTGAACTTGTAACATGGCAAAGACCCAAGAGCTGTGCAAAGACACCAGAGACAAAATTGGACACCTCCAGGGCTACGGAGCAATTGCCAAGCAGCTTGGTGATAAAAGGTCCACTGTTGGAGCAATCATTAGAAAATGGAAGAAGCTAAACATGACAGTCAATCTCAATCGGAGTGGATCCCCATGCAAGATATGACCTCGTGGGGTCTCAATGATTCTAAGAAAGGTGAAGAATCAGCTCGGAACTACACAACAAAAGTTGGTTTATGACCTGAAAAGAGCTGGGACCACCGTTTCCAAGGTTACTGTAGGTAATACACTAAGACGTCATGATCTGAAATCATGCATGGCACGAAAGGTTCCCCTGCTTGAACCAGCACATGTCAAGTGTCTTGAGTTTGCATATGACCATTTGGATGATAAACAGGAGTCATGGGAGAACGTTTTGTGGTCAGATGAGACCAAAATAGAACTTTTTGGTCATAATTCCACGAAGCTTGTTTGGAGGAGGAAGAATGAAGAGTACAATCAGAAGAACACCATCCATTCTGTGATGTATTGGGGTGGTAGCATCATGCTTTGGGGGTGTTTTTCTGCACATGGGACAGGACAAGTGCACTGTATTAAAGAGAGGATGACTGGGGGCCGTGTAATGTGACATTTTGGCAAACAGCCTCTTTCCTGCAGTCAGAGCATTGAAGATGGGTCGTGGCTGGGTCTTCCAACACGACGACAACCCGAAGCACACAGCCAGAAAAACCAAGGAGTGGCTCCGTAAGAAGCATATCAAGGTTCTAGCCAGCCAGTCTCCAGACCTAAACCCAATCGAAAATCTTTGAAGGGGGCTCACACTCTGTGTTTCTCAGCTACAGCCCAGAAACCGGACTGATCTCGAGAAGGCCTCCATGTGGAGGAGTGGGCCAAGATCCCTCCTGCGGTGAGTGCAAACCTGGTGAAACGTCTGACCTCTGTAATAGCAAACAAAGGTTAATCTACCAAATATTAACCTTCATTTTCTCAAGTGTTCGAATACTTAACTGCAGCTATGACACACAAATAAATCATTGTTCCTGGACTAGCAACTCATTAGGAAGCAGGAATTGGGTGGGAGGGGAGGAGGGGTGGAGAGTGATTTCATGCTCCCTGTTCCCAAGTTTTTTTTTGTTAGTGTAGCTTGAAAATGGTAACAGTAACAAAAGGCCTGTTTCGAATACTGTCCAAACACCAACCTAAACCCAGGAAAGAAGGGTTTTTTAGTACTTCAGAAATCGGCTGACTAAGGCTGCGATTATGACTTTTAGCCAGGAGATGGCGGCAGAGAGTATTAGCAAGATTTCAAGTTTAAAAAATGCATGTTTGTCTGAAAATTCATGTATTTTTTGCTTTTTATTGTTTTTTTTAATGTCCCTTTCACAAACAACAGTCGTTCGGGGAAAAAATGCCGTGTCCTTGTTGAAGTTTTGCACCAAAAAAACAAAGTGGAACAGCACCACCAAGTGGCCATAAGACCACAATGAGCCTCTGAAAACTGTTGGTTTTAAAGGTTTTTAATGCCGTTTACAAGTAAGTTTTCTTGAATTTGTCTTTGAAGATTTGTGGCAGGCCTCTCTCACGCACTGTCTGCATAATGTCATCGCTTGCCATGATGGCGCTGTTTGCCTCCTCGAAGAGCGCCGGGCCTATCTCCTTTTTCACGCGATCCCGCCACGCCGACAGCTTGGGACGCCCCAAGAAAACGTCCACGCCGGCTCCCACGGGCTTAAAACAAACACAACAGGAAAAATGATTTCAAGAAATCACATTAAAACACTATTTAGTTAGATGGATGCTAGGTAATTAGCTAACTGGGGTTAGATTATTGATTATTACCACTGAATGTGATTTTTAGTGCACATTTGCCCAGTTATGCTAAAGGTCCCTGGTTTGAGACCAGGTGGAAACTTTGTTGGGCGCCACCGGGATGTACTTGCCCAAGACACACCCCAGGACAAGGTGCCCCTACGACCATAGGGGTTAAGCGTTAAACCCAACCCCAACCAAATGTTTCTGCAGTGCAGTGGTTAGCACTTTCACCGAACACATGAGAGGTCCCTTGTTCAAGATCGTGTAGATACATATGTGGGCCTGGAGAGGGATGGGTGCCACAGGATGTACTTGCCCAAGACACACCCCAGGACAAGGTGCCCCTACGACCATAGGGGTTAAGCGTTACACCCAATCTGAATCAAATGTTTCCGCAGTGCAGTGGTTAGCACTTTCACCTAACACATGAAAGGTCCCTTGTTCAAGATCGGGTGGATACATATGTGGGCCTGGAGAGGGATGGGCGCCACCAGGATGTACTTGCCCAAGACACACCCCAGCCGAGAGAACAGGGGCCCGATATTTTTTGCAACACTTACTCATCAGTTTTTATCGTCGTAAATGTAATATACAATGTTGAAATAATTAGGTTCTACCTCTGATTGTGTCTCACATGTTGCTGATTCTAGGAAAATATTTCCAATTTCTTTAGCTTCAAGTTTGAAGCTCGAAATGACACAGGTTCTTGGGAGGGGGGCTAAAACTTTTGCTAGTCACCGTATGTGCAGAGGTTTGCTGATGACACTGCTATCGTGGGATGTATCAAAGGTGGGCAGAAGGAGGAGTACAGGAAATTGATTCAGGACTTTGTCCAATGGAGCGACGCTAACCACCTGCACCTGAACACCACCAAGACCAGGGAGATGGTGGTGGACTTCAGGAGAACTAGAACTCACCGGGTTCCTGTAACTATCAAAGGAGAATGTTTAGAATTTGTCCAGACCTACAAATACCTGGGTGTGCAGCTGGACAATAAACTGGACTGGACTGCCAACACAGAATCTCTATGCAGGAAAGGACAAAGCCGGCTGTACTTCCTCAGAAAGTTGGCGTCCTTCAACATCTGCAAAAAGCTCCTGCAGATGTTCTATCAAACTGTTGTGGCATGCGCCCTCCTCTATGCGGCAATGTGTTGGGAAGGCAGCTCTAAGAAGAAGGATGCCTCTCGTCTTAATAAACTGGTGAGGAAAGCGAGCTCTGTTGTGGGCACAGAGCTGGACAGCCTGACAACAGTAGCTGAGAGACGGGCACTGAAAGAGCTGCGGTCAATCATGGACAATCCATCGCATCCACTACACAGCATTATCTCCAGACAGAAGAGCAGCTTCAGCGACAGACTGCTGTCACAGTTTTGTTCCACGGACAGACTGAGGAGATCATCTCTTCCTCATGCCATGAGGCTCTTTAAATCCACCCGGGGGGGGGGAGTAAAAACCCACATTAAACCCCACCCCCACATTTGCATATTATCCTATCTTTATTACAGTGTGGATTTTATGTAGCACTATTTAAATACTCTAAATCTGGGTTGTCAAACTCATTTTAACTCGGGGGCCACACGATAGAACAAACATTCAGTCGGGGCCGGACTAGTAGATTAAAGAGAAAGAAAAAGACAGATAAAGAAATTAGAGAAAGAGGGAGGGAAAAGGAGAGAGAGCAGGACAAAGAAAGAGAAAGAGAGAGAGGGAGAAAAAAGATAAAAAGAGAAGTCATGAGAGAGGGGGGGAAAAAAGGGAGAGGAAGAAAGAAATCCAAAAAGAAATAGAAAGACAGAAGGAGAGAAAAGAGAAAAGAAAGCACAAAGGGTAGGAAGAGAGAAAGAGAAAAGAGAGAAAGGAAAAAAAGGAAATTAGAGCAAAATAAGTTAAAAAGACACAGAGAGAGAAAGAGACAAAGAGCAACAAAGGAAGAGAAAAAGAGAGACACAGAGTGAAAGAGACAGAGACATAGAGTGGGAGAAAAGGGGTGGAGAGAGAGAGAGAGAAATAAATACAAGTACAGTGTCTTTGTTCGAGGCACCTGGCTTTGTCAACATCAAGTTGACATATTTCAACTTGCAGCTTGTTTTTCTCTTGCGCTTCTCTAGTTGTCGTCTCGCGGGCCGGATTCAATCCCTTAGCGGGCCTGACCTGGCCCGCGGGCCACCTGTTTGACACCTATGCTCTAAATCAACGCGTTATATTGGGTATTTCTGTGTTCTATTTCTTTTCTTTTATTATCGTTTTATTTTCAACACAAGGATATTGCTAGAAGTGTGAATTTCCCTACGGGGATGAATAAAGGATCTATCTATCCATCTATTTTGGATCCATGGTAAAAAAAAAAAAAAAGCCTGCGTTATAATAATAATAATATAATAATAATTTCCTTTGTATTGTCATTCTTTGTAACAATGTACACAGAATGAAATGTCGATACACCTGACCCGTTGTACCGAGCCGATGCAGCCGCAGCCAACAGAGGGCGCCGCCATTATACCAATTAGGTATGACTCGGCCGAGGCGCGAACCAGCGACCTCCCAGTCTCAAAGCGGGCACACTACCATCTAGGCTACTGAGCTGGTTGAGCCAACATTTGTGTTTTAATGTGGCAAGTCACCTGCGAGATCTCCGCCACGGCCACCAGGTCGGCCAGCGAGATGGAATTGCCGCAAAGGAACGAGTTTTCACCCAAGAAGAACTTCTCCATGACGTCCACATCCTGGTTCAGATCCTCCACGGCAGATGACATCTTGTCCTCGGGCACCTCCTGACCCATCACCAGCGAGTACATTTTCTGGCATATACACACACACTGTAAATGTCTGTTTTGGGGGTTATAGCTATCATCCACATTGAAACAGTCTGGATAACTGCAGTAACTCCTAAACACGGTCAATATAGGAGATCCCATGCAATTGGTTTTCTCTTCATTTAGAATCTCTCGATTTTGATGATTTTTGTTCTGACAGTGTCGCACGTGTGGCCCGGGGGCCAGATCAGGCACACCAAAGGTTTTGATCTGCCCCACGAGACAAAACGGAGTGAAGCACAAGAGAAAAATGAGCTGCAGTTTGAAATGTGTCCACTTGATGTTGACAAAGCCAGGCGCCATTGAAGGGACTGGTGCTATGTTACTTTCTCTGTCTTTTTTTGTTTTCTCTCTTTCTATTTAAATGTCTTTCTTTCTTTCTCTATCTCTAACTCTCCTTCTTTCTCTTAGTTTCCCTTTTCTTTCTTTGTTACTTTCTCTCTTTCTGTCTTTCTTTCTCTCTCTTACTCACAGTCTCTCACTCCCTTTGTCTCTTTCTTTCTCACTCCCCCTATTTTCTGTCTTTTTCCTCTTCTTTTTCTTCTTTTTCTTTCTTTCTAGCTCTCTATTTTACTTTATTCCTCTTTTTTAATTTCTGTCTTTCCTCCTCTTTTTCTTTGTTTATTTGTTTCTTTCTTGCTTTTTTATTTTTTCTTGTTCTTTTTCTTTCTTTCTTTTTTGTTTCTTTTTTTTATTGTTTCTTTCTTTCTCTTTGTGTCTCTTGTTCTTTCTTTTGTTCTTTCTTTCTTGCTTGTTTTCTTTCTTACTTGCTTTCTTTCTTTCTTTCTTTCTTTTTTGATTTTCCTTTCCTTTTTTCTTACCCTTTGTTTGTTGGTTTGTTTCTTTTATTCTTTCTTTCTTTGTTTCTTTCTTGCATGCTTTCTTGCTTGTTTGCTTGCTTTTTCTTTCTTTCTTTCTTTCTTTCTTTCTTTCTTTCTTTCTTTCGCTTTCTATCTTTCTTTCTTTCATTCTTTTGCCTTTGTTTTTTTGTTTCTTTCTTCTTTCATTCTTTTGCCTTTGTTTTTTTGTTTCTTTCTTCTTTCATTCTTTCTCTCTCTAGCTTTTTCTTTTTCTATCTCTAAATTACGTTCTCTCTCTTTCACCCTCTTTTGCTTTCTTTCACTCTTTTCTTTCTTTTTTCTCTCTTTCTCGCTTTCTCTATCTTTCTCTTCTTCAACCTTGTTTACATCTTGAGCGAGGATTGCCACTTTGTGTGCCTGTACTGCCCCCTGGCCACATACTGGAAGTATTGGGAAAGATTACTTCTGTGGTGTGTGGTTTGATTTTTTCAGTACATATACTTTAAACAACATGAATTCAATGATGCTGAAAAACAAATATATGGCTCGTATGAACAAATGACACGAAGGGGGAAGCAAAGGGGGTTTTGCGATCCCCCTACCTTGAGCATGAAGACTTTTGAGCCATGTGCTCGCAGGTTCAACTGCTGCCAGGACAGGTACTCGTTGACCTTCGCCCGTCGCTGAAGGTCGGTGGGATACCAGTGGTCAGGGAGGCTGGACGCGTGCTTCTCGGCCAGATACTGAAGAATGGCCACGCTGGGGAAAAAACAATGTTATGTCCTCATTTGTGTCCAATAAGGGGATCATGATGTACAGTACCTATTGCCCCCCAAAAACTTCTTGTCATATTGCCACATTTCAGGCTTCAAACTTAAAACTAAATGAATGAAAATATTTTCTGAGAATCAACAACTTGTGAGACACAATCACGAAAAGAAAACAAATGAGTTCGACATTTTATGTTATATTTACAACGATAAAACTGAAAAGTAGGTGTTGCAAAAATATTAGCCCCATATTCTTTCAGGTCATCCGACTGAGTCCAGAAGTTCCCTGATAACCTCTGAATGAGCCAATGTCAACCTAAATGACTGACAATGCTAAACAGAGTGCACCATTGGGTCATTAATTCTTCGTTTAAATGCACCTGCTCTGTGTTGGGTCCAGTGGTCTGTGAAAGGAGACACTGGAGAATAAACAGCATCGTGAAGCCCAAAGAACCAACCAAGCTGTCATATTTTGAGCTTTTTACCTATAAGTGTCATGTCCTGCACGGCTGTCATGGCGCCCAGCTGGCCCCGCCCCTTGACACCGGCTGAGACGCATTGGACTGATTGCTCTTGGAGTACTTAATCGCGCTCCTTTGTACTGTGCTTTGCTGGAACGTTTGTTCTGGTTAAAACTCTGTGAGACTTCTGTTAAAACCTGTTAAATGCCTAGTTCTGTGAATCTGCCCGTATTTGATCCTGTTTTGTTTTTGGTGTGATCCGTTTGTTTGTTTTTGACAACTTTTCTTTTGTTTGGATTTCTAATCCACTCCGCGACCATCGATCCCGGATCGAGTGTGCGCACCCTCCTCATCCTTCCCCCAATAAATTGTGAGTACGTCTACGCCAATGGGTCCTTTTTTCCTGTTTCCCGCTCCGCTTTGTGACACAAGCAGGTCTTGGATAAAGTTGTGGAAAGGTTCAAAGTAGGAATGGGATACAAGAACATTTTGCAACCTTAACACATCTCCCGGAGCACTGGAGTGCATTTTTCAGCACAACACCAATAGGAACTGGTAAGCATCCAGAATTTTATAAGCTTTTAAATCAGCACTGGTGTATGGGGATACTCCATTTACAATATAGTGGTACAGATCGTGTGGACTGAAGCCTGGCAAACTATATGATTTGTTTACATGTGTGAATATGTCAGGAGGAAGACTGTATGGCTTGTTAGCTAGCATTGCTAATGCTACACTCAGTTTATTAGCGCCCTTTGAATTTAGCGCGCTTTGTGCTTTTTGACAAGTTGAGCTGCCTTATCCGACAGCTGCACAATATTGGTTTGGCGAGTCATTGCCAAGGGTGCTGAATAGTATAGCAGTTTTGTTGTTGTTGTCTACCGTTTACTGGTCTCGTGCACTGTTAACTAGAGTTAACTACCGTCCGTCATGGTGTCCTCACGTGGTTAGGTCATGTGTGTGCAGAGGGTCAGTTGAATTTGTAACTTTTTTTGGTTCGCTGCCGCCATCTCCTGGCATGTGTCATCATTGCAGCCTCTGTCAAGCTCCTTATGTTGCATGTGCAAGTAAGTACATTTCTTGGACATGCTTTGGACTGTACTTTAACCATTTTCATGCTCATCCTCATCCCCATTCTTCCTAGCTAAAGTGTTCACCCCAAACAGCTTTTCTAATAGTAAGATCAAAAAAATATATAAGTACTCGTTCAACCTATTTGGGTATCGTTAACAGATACTACAAAAATATTAAACTTTCTATGGATGCCTCAAACAGCGCACCCACCTTTATTTATTTTTTATTTTTTTTAAATATATATTTTTTATTTGTTTGTTTGTTTGTTTATTTGTTTATTTATATTATAAAGTCTTCAGAACAATTCACATAGCTTTCAAGCTCAACAAAAATGGTCTAATGCAGAGGTGGGTTCAAAAATGGGGTCCAATCCCAAAGATATATCCATTTTTTCATGTATTTCTTTTTAAATAGATTAATTTCATACAATTGGTTTAAAAACACTCAAATTTAAAGCAAAATCATATATTAGATCCCTGTTTCAAATTTTGATTTGATTCGTAATTTTGTAGTAGTACTGTTGTTGTATTTTTGTAGTATTTCAGCAGTTGGATCTTTGTAGTATTTCTGTAGTATTTTTGTAGAATATTGTGGTTTAATTTGCATAGTTTTTGTAGTTTTTATGCAGTAGTAATTTGTAGCATTTTCATAGAAGTACTTTGGGGTATTTCTGTAGTATTTTTGTAGTACATTTTTTTATACTATAACCGCAGTAGTTATTTTTTTTAATACTGCAGTTTAATTTTCATAGTTTTTGTAGTATTTATGCAGAAGTGTTTTTGTATTGTTTTAATAGTAGTAGTTTGTAGTATTTCTTTAGTATTTTGTAGTGTTTCTGTAGAATTTCTGTAGTACATTTGTTGTACTATATCCGTAGTGTTTTTGTAGAATACTGTAGTTTAATTTTCATAGTTTTCGTAGTATTCATGCAGAAGTGTTTTTGTATAATTTTAATCGTAGTAGTTTTTAGTATTTATGTAGTGTTTTTGTAGAGTTTCTGTAGACTTTCTTTTGTATATTTTTATAGTATATATTTAGTATTTTGTAGTATTACAGTAGTTGTATTTTTGTAGTATTTCTGTCATATTAGTTCTGTATTATTGTTTTTGTAGTATTTCTGTAGTTCTTTTGGAGTATTTCCAAAGTAATAGTATTGTAGTATTTCTTTAGAATTTTTATAATATTACTGTACATAGTTGTATTTTTTTAGTATTTATGAAGTAATATTTCTTTAGTAGCATTTTGGTATTACGGTATTACTGTAGTAGTGTTTTAGTAGTATTTCTATAGTCAATTCTTTCCTTTTCAGAAGGAAAGCATATTAATATATTAGGTCCCTGTTTTTAAGGACTAAATGTTAGATTTAGTTGTAGTAGTTTTGTAGTATTTCTATGATAGTATTTTTTTGCAGACACATAAAAGACAACTGGGACAAAGTTGGCCCAAAATATATATTTGTATTAGTAGTACTTTATGTAATGATTATATACTGTATGTTGTCATTATAATTTGACCGTTTGGCGGGCAGGATGAACCAGCCCGACGGGCCGCATGTGGCCCGCCGGTGGTAGTTTTCCCACCCCTGTTCTAAAGTCAGTAGTTACTTTTCACAATCTTTTCTGGTTTTATTCTCTTTACGCAGTCCTGACTGTCATGCACACAAAACTGACTTCAGGTCTTCGTTCCTACATTCTTTTTGCGGTACTTTCAACCAGATAAAGGTTATCCATTCCCAGGGTTGGGTAGGGTGACTTTAACTTGATTATTTTCAATTACTTTTGGATGACTCCAATACCAAATATGCTAATAAAAGACAAAAGAAACTAAATATGAATAAAATGACGACTCACAACACGTGGTAAGCTTTCTCTCCTGGCTTTGATCTCTTTGATCTCCGGCAAAACTAACATAAAAGTTTTCATTGCACTCGATAAATGTAACTTGTATTTAATCGTATAAAATCCTTTATAGTAAAATGTATAAAATCCTTCACAAGCGATCTGCTAAACTAACAATAAAAATGAAAATAAATCCATCGTTTTTGCCGTTCCCTGTATTCCGTTACTCCCCAAGCCTGCACAAAATGGAGTCATTTTATTCATATTTAGTTTCTTTTGTCTTTCATTAGCATATTTGGTATTGGAGTCATCCAAAAGTAATTGAAAGTAATCCAGTTAAAGTAACTCTACCCAACCCTGTCCATTCCAAACGCTGTCTTTACCTCTCTGTTAGAACAAAGTCACCGTCCTTCATGACAGGAACTTTCCTTATGGGGCTGATCTTCCCAAACTCTTCGGCATACTGATCCCCTTGCACACATAAAATGGATTTAATGGATGTTTCCATTGCATCATAGCATTATTTTTGTACCTTTAGCCAGGTCCACCATCTTGAAGTCAAATGGAATCCCATTGGCCCTGGCAAACATGAACAAGGAGCGGCAGGGCTGTGAGCGAAGGTCCAGGTAGAACTCCATTTTCACTCCACTGACAGCGCACCCGCCTAAGGCGAGTTGTTTTGTAGACCATAGAGATACGCCCCTTCGCCCACCCCTTCATGGCCCTCTGGACCTCCCTCCTCCCTGGAGGCAGGAAAGAGGGAAAGGGTCAATCAGAGTGAAGTCCGCATTGCCCCTTTTTGGAGTACGCAATAAAAACTTTTTGGAAATTGCTCCATTAACGTTTCATACAAGCTAGCATGAGTTGTAAGACACTATGTGATCACGATTCAAACAGATCTAACTTATGCAACGTAATATGTTAGCTTACTTGAGTCTTGCCAGATCCTCATAATATGTCAAACGCTGTCTATCATGTCAAAGACCAGAAACGGAGACAGGACCCACTTGCGTTCCTTTTTACTCAGCTTTATTTAGAACAGGGATGTGAAACTCAATTGCACAAGGGGCCAAAATTCAAATCACACTTAAGGTCGCGGGCCAAGCAGGATAAACATTTATTCAACACACTTAAACTGAATGTTTTTGGAACATAAGTATGAATAAAAACAGACAAGAATATTAAATTTAAACCTTAAATCACTTATACAGTATTTATCATTTTGCTGTAAATAAAAATATCTTGTTAAATTATACAACTTAGAACTTAACTTAAACAACTTAACATTAAAATAACATTCAAATTCCTTTGCTCCTATGTCAATGTATATATTAAAAAAAAAACTTAAATATCGCAAAAGATTTTGCTCTCCTTAATATATCTCTTAGAAATATGAAAATGCGACACAAATTATTTTGTAAAAACGTCACAGCATTCTGAGAGCAGGGAGCCTGATGTGCTTACCTTTGGCGCAGACGGATAGGGCTAGAGATGGGAGGGTGTCATGTCCTGCATGGTCGCCATGACACCCAGCTGGTCCCGCCCCTTGACACCGGCTGACACAGATTGACTTAATTGCGTGTGGGATTCTTAAGGGCTCGTTTTGGGACTGCCCGTTGCCATACCATTGTTTTGTTTGACTCGAGGAAAAACCTGTTCATGCCCGTTTGTTCTGAGTTACTGCCTTTCTTTCTTGAAGACCTGTTCGTGCCCGTTTGTTCTGAGTGATTGCCTGTACGCCTGTTTTTTGTTTTGTCTTTAGTCCCTGCGTGTTGGACAACTTTTATTTTCTGAATAAAAGTGACTGATCGTCTACGCTTTTGAGTTCACACTTCCTGCCTCTCGGTCCGTTCCGTGACAGAGGGAGTGCTTGCACTTTTTGCATAGCTCCACCCATCACTCCCACTCACCCAATCAAATAACGTTAAGTTATCTTCCGGTGTTTTGGCGTATTTACAATTTGTTCTGTGGATTCATCAAAAAGTATCTGAACACTGAACACAGATTATATAATGAGCTTTTAAATAAAGGATTCCTTAGCGTTGTACAGCCAAAACGATTTTTTCTTTGTGTGACACCTTGGCTGTAAATCGTAGTGAAAACGTGCCCTATATATTCTGAAACCTACTGTTTTATAATTCAGTTTTGGTTTGGCTTTGCGCGTATCTGAACAGGAATGTTGGCTCAAGTTTTGAACGAGATGGAGAAACTTTGCATGCAATTAAATTTTAGGTACTCATAGAAAGAGCCATATATGGCTCGCGAGCCATAGGTTCTCGACCCCCGGTATATAGTATAGCATACGTCATATATGCAGGAATAGGTACAGTGAATAAAACGTCAGAATATGATGTCCAGGGATGAGACGGCGTTGTTCATTGACGGGCTATTAATAACAATAATGTCAACTAGTCTTGCGGGCCGGATATGATTACACGGCGGGCCGGACGGATTTTTTCATCTGTTGGCATTATCGTGTTATTTGGAGTAAATATTTTACACAGTTGGTTTCACTGGACTTCAAAAAATAGATATATAGATATATAGATACTTTATTCATCCCCGTAGGGAAATTCACACTTCCAGCAGTCTACCCCGTTATTAACAGATTAACATGATGCCCTAGGGTTGCCTATAGCGGAGTGGATGATGTCACGCTAGTCCAAAAGTTCGACATCCCTGCGGCAGATGGAAATCTTTTCTTTGTGAAAATCCAGGGATACACCACCTCGTGTTAGCAAGTCCGAATCCTCTCAGATTCCCCCCGGCTTTCGTGTCTCTGTATAGCGGCGTTGAAGCCGGATAGCTCCGGGTAGCTCCGGGGGGCTACACGTTAGCGTCCGGAATGCTAAACGTGAGCCACGTTTCCGCAAAACACAGCAACTGCGCTCCCTGTGCGCTTCGATGTTTTTTTAACCAGCACTCGATGATCTTATTTGGTCGTGAGTTCGCATTTACCATGATTACGGATGGTACCGAAGACTTATAACGCCCCTAGCCGCTTAGCTAGCTCCGGCTCTTCTGCCACGATAGGCCCCTTCATCACGCCGGCACGAGAATTTTTCAGGGCAAGGAGTTGATTCCTTGAATACACGCATTTTTGTGCGCTAAAACCCATGTCCATAGGATAGAAGTAATCCATAGTGTAGTTGTCAAAACGGGAAGAAAAAACACCGAAGATAGGAGCAGACAATAAAACAGTTTTCAGGTATCTTGTTTCAGACTGATTGTAATGTTTCTGTGATGAGTATATTTTGAAATGGTCATCATGTCTTGAATCCCAGGAGTTTAAGCTTTCCATAAATGTGGCATGAGGTATTTCAGGGACTGGCGACATCATAAAAACACGACATTGTTTATCAACGTTTTGCCATTTTCTTGGTATAAAAAAAACTCTTTTTAACTATTTTTACCCATAGGTATCAAAACTAGTTTCCTTTCAAGAAAAAAAAATCTATTAGAAACGCCAGTTAGCCGTGTAAAAGGTTGGTTTTTCCTAGATGACATTAGTTTTTGGGTGAATAAAAAGCTCCTCAATTTAGACCACAGAACCAGCCTACCTATGAAAACAGTTTAATGTCTCTCATCTCATTAGCCGTACCGCTTATCCTCATTAGGGTCACGGCCATCTCCAGGCAGTGGGCAGGGGACACCCTGAACTGGTTGCCAGCCAATCGCAGAGCACACGGGGACAGACAACTCATTCACACCTAGGGACAATTTGGACCGGCCAATTCACCTGAAATGCATGTTTTTGGAACCTGGGAGGAAACCGGAGTGCCCGGAGGAAACCCACGCTAGCACGGGGAGAACATACAAACTCCGCACCGGAAGTCTGGAGCTGGATTTGAACCCACAACAGGTTCCCATGAACTGTGCCGCTCAAGCGCAAACCACTGCGCCGCCGTGCTGCCCAAAGTTCAATGTATAGTCCGGAAATTATGCAGTGGAAGTCACACACTACATTCATGTGATGGAATTGTATATTGTAAAGCACACTCGGATCGGTGTTGCTGTTTTTGCTGCTTACGTAACATAAAACACACCGTTCTTTCATGACACTTTTATAACTCATCATGCCTCACGAGAAAATGTCATTTTCTGGCTTTTGCTTTGCACATTATCAGTTGGTACGAGTCACTTTGCAGGAAAAACTGACATGTGTTTTCAGTTAACAACAGTGTGAAACCACCCAGGAGACGTTGATCAGATTGCGTACAAATTGCACACAAACACGCGCACACAAAATAACACAAAAGAGTGAAAAAAAGCAGTCAAGGAAGGAGGTACCGTTTCTGCGCAGGAAATACTTCTTATTCTCCTGGGAGTCAGAGGTGAACAAGTCATAAGGTTTAATTCGAAGGGGCGGGATCTTAAGTTAGCTGCTATTGCCTGTCCATGACAGCTAAATGGAAACTTATGCTATACGGTTGAAGTATTATTTAGTGTGTCGGAACGTGATATACCTGTAGAAGGCAATTTGTGTCAGTGAGGGATGCGTCGGGCCTGCTTTCGGGAATTACCGTATTTTCCGCACTATAAAGCGCACCTAAAAGCCTTTTTTTTTTTTTTTCAAAAGCTGACCATGCGTCTTATAATACAGTGCGCCTTATATATGGATCAATATTAAGTCGCAAAGTGTTGCGACTAAGGCAAGCGGTCGCCGACTAGGTTTTCCCCCGAAGGCGAAGTAGTCCGCCGTGTATGTTGGCATATATATACACCAGCGTTTCATTTCCTAACCAGTGTGTCAATCATCATTGGAATCAGTCACTATTGGCTAAAGTTATTCTTAGGTATAGGGGGCGGATCCTTTTTATCATTTATAGGCTCGCATAGGCTAAAGGGGCGAAACAAAGCCTGCAATTGGCCGAAAAAGATGAATGTGAATCACACGTTGGGTTGCACTACGGCATAGAGAAAACATTTTTTACTTTTCTGTATTCGTAAATAATTTACTCTCCTGGATTTACTACACTCACGGTTGTAAGACCATGGTTACGTATCATTATTGAACGTGATGGCTGCAAGAGAACTTAGGTAAGCTACGCGGCTTTATATTTTCCCGGTATCTTGTTTTAGAACGATCTTGATGTTTCTGTGATGAGTCTATTTTTAAACTAAATTCAATTCAAAGTGTTTATTGTCATATGCACAGTAAAGAACCCCGTTTCCCTGCACAATAAAATTCTTACTTTGCTGTCCACACAGTTGCTAGCAAAAAATAAAATGGAAACTAAGAAATGTTTGGCATTTTTGAATCCCAAGACTTTAACCTTCCGAAACATATTTGGAACGATGCATTTGAGTGATTGGTGACATCGTAAACTGTTTCCGTTCTTGTCTGGGACACGTATTTGCTACTTTGCAAGCTTTCGGAATGTTAAGGGGGTAATAAGTTTGACTGAACTATCTGACTGTTTTGTCAACGTTCCCATTGTAGCGCCTTATAATCCGGTGCGCCTTATGTATGGAAAATATAGGACCAAAAACTATTTTTTGGGGGTGCGCCCTATAACCCGGTGCGCCTTATAGTGCGGAAAATACGGTAATTTAGGACCTTACTGTTCTTTGTTATATAAGTTTGTAAAGTGCTTATATATACACTAGAGATCAAAATTAGAGAACAATTTACAAACAATTGAATAATTACAGAAACAAATGCCATCTTCACTGCAGTTTAAAGACAGTTTGTTGTGTCAATACCATGCTACTAACGGACTTTTGTAGAAAATGGATAAGGAATTTCAACAAAAACCTGTATTTTGCCAAACACTTAGAGAACACTTTCAGGTGCCTCCCACTTAACAGTGCTAATCTAGCACTTGGTGACAGATAATTACGTATAATTATCTGTAAACCCTTGTTTAACTAGCATTCAAACTGCCGGTTTCACTGACTTCGCAAGATGGTGGGCTGTTCTAAAAAAGACTTAAAGCCTCCGGCAGCAGCTTGTCCAGATAAAAATGAAACAAATGATCCTATCAGCCATAGCAAGACAAGTTGATCGTTCCAAATCTGTGATTTCAAGAATATTGAATATTTACAAAATTACAAGCTCATTCAAGTCGCCCAAGAAGGCTGGTCGCTCACAGAAGATGAATGCAAGAGGGGACAGGTCACTGCGGAGTGTCATGATTGCCGATTCAGAGCACCTGCGACTGCTTAATTGGCGCCAACAGCCCGGACAGCTGATTGGCTGGTAAACTCCTTTTAAACCCCTGACATCCAAAAGATCCCCGTCAGATCGTTATGCAAACCGTTGCCACCAGCTCGGTAAGCTCTTACGTCAGACTGTTCCCGCCCTGCTTTTCTCTGCCTGATCCTCGTTGCCAAACTGTTTCCGGACTGACTCTGCCCCGTTCTGCCCACCTGTTATCCGATCTGTTTTGCCCCGTTACCTTCCTGTCTCCTGTCGCTGACCTCGTTTCCAAACTTAACAACGCCCTTGCTCTCCATTCCCGGCTAGCGACTTGTAATTCACGCCTGTCTTCGACCCTCCTCGCTAGACGCGGAAGTGCCACTTCTGCATCTCCTGCTTCTCTTATCCGTCAACCATCGGATCGTGGAAGCAAGCCCTGCTCTCCCTTTTTATTAATAAAAACTGAGAAAACGTGCACTATTGGGTCCTGTGTCCGTTTCTGGTCTGTGACACGGAGGATGTCAATGGGTAATCGTTTCCGCACTGCAGCTGGAATTGCTCGCCAGTTTAGTGATGAACATGGTAGGGATCTGTCTCGCCGTTAAAGAGCATTTAGACTGAAGGCCTACACTGCAGTGACCAAACCTTCCATTATCAAGGAAAATCAAAAAGGCAAGACTGAGCTTTACCGAGGAACATGTTGAGTGGACAGAGGACTGGCCCAGACTTCACTTTAGTGATGAAAGAAGCTTTTATTTTTTGGGGTCTGATGGGAAGTATTTTGTTCTGCAACACATTGGAGAAAGACTAAACCCAGAGTCTGCAAAAAAGTAAGTGAAAGGTAGGGGAGGAAGTGTCATGGTTTGGGGCATGTTTTCTGCAGCAGGAGTACGGCCTCTGGTACAGCTACCTGCCCGAGTGAATGCAAATGTTTATCAGAACCTTCTTCAACAGAACATGGTTTCTCACTTGCGTTCATCGCCCAATCAGCCTGCGGTCTTCACCCAGGACAATATACCATGTCACACAGCAAAACAGGTTAAGAATGTGCTAGAAGGTAAAAATCATTAAATTAATGACATGGCCTGCCCAGAGTCCCGATAATCAACCCAATAGAGAACCCCCGGAAAATCTTTGATGACAATGTTATGGTCTAGAAACCCACTGCAATCACTGAACTGTGGAGGAGGCTGGAAGAAGAATGGACCAAAATCACACCAGAGCAGTGTGAGAGACTAGTGCTATCCTGTTGAAATCATTCACAGCAGAGGCCTGCACACTTCTTGCTTATTGCTGACTGATTTAACCTTCAGATTTTTTTTCTATACCATAGTCGTTGTTGTTTCTAATTTTGACCGGTGTGTTTTCTGTTTTTTGTGTGAAATGCATTTAGTTTTTTGTGAGAAAAGTGTTGTAGTACCATGATATAGACATAACAAAATGTCATTTATCTGTGAAACAGTGAAGATGGAATTATTTCAAAGTTATTCAATGTTTTCATAAGTTGTTTGGTTAGGGCGGCAGTAGCTCAGTAGGCGAAGCGCTTGTTTTGGGCTAAATGGGTCGCAGGTTCCAGTTACGGCTTCTTCGTGTTATGTCAAAGTGTCCTTGGGCAAGACACTGAATAAGCAGGTTGTTGCCTTGCATGGCTGACCCTGCAATCGGTTTGTGAGTGGAATATAAACGCAGACCATTTACATTTTGATCTCCAGGGTATAGCTGTTATTTTTTGGGTGGGTTTGGTAGTGTCTCCTAAATGAGTTGTCATCTTGTATGTATTGTAATGAACTGTGTTCAGTTGTCCCGCTCACATCCTGCCAGATTGGTATTTGCTTACAGGAATTTTTTATTGGCGCTCTTATCATTTGCATTCCTAAGTGCTCATCGTTTTTCAGGACATTCCAGAACTGTTGTTTGCACAACCGGAATCTCACGCCACTGAGTCCGTGCAGAAGTCTTCCATTTGTTAAGTTTAGGGACAATGGACATCTTGTAATATGCAGTCTTGTGGTATGATGTGTTGTACAGCCTCATGAGGGTCATAAGAGTGTTTTTTCAGCAAGTGATTTGTATTTTGTGCATCTAAGCAAGTCTCCTAGTGGTTTTTAGGCGTTTGTTTAATCCCCTATGGTGGTTTCTAAAAAAATCTGGCAGAACTCACCACCGCGGGTATGAAAAGTTGTAACACTAAGGCAGGGGTGTCCTTGAGAGACGCATGCCGTGCATGTTTTGGAGGTGATGCAAATTTTCAGCTTGTTAGCAAGTTTGTGAGAGCTTGATAATGATCCAGGTGATTGGAATCACCAGTATTGGAGCAGGGAAACTCCAAACACATGCAGGACATGCGGTTCTCAAGGACCGGGTTGGCCATCCCTGCACGAAAGGATTACGAAAAACAATAGTTGTTTTGTCCGTCGTGGGAAGAATCGAGTATTTTTTCGTGTCCATGGTTGTGAGCATACAAATAATCGTTTGAGTTACTTATAAGGAATGCATTTTGATATATTCGTGTACATTTTACGATAAGTCAATTCGTGTTTTTTGAGTTTATCAAGAACAGCAAAAGTTGGAGGGCAGTCACAAAAGAATCGGTCACTCGTTCCTTTTCCGATACGTTCTCGCTGAAGGCCATTGTGAATATGACGTGTTGTGTCTCTTTCCGGTCTTGTGTTCTTTGTTGTTTCCCCCAGCAGGTTAGAAGTTCATCAAGATGTTTTGGATGATTGATCACTGTGAAGAAGAAGACAGGACATAAATAAGGAACATGCATGATTCTAGTTTCTTCTCTTCTGGAGAATACTCTAGTGTCAAGTGAGGAGTTTACACCCAGCACTAGATATCCTTTTGCTATTGGATCTCTGGTGAAATTGATGTTTAGCCTATCCAGGTCTAAGATTATATTTTAGTTGTACTAAAATAGTGGGATTGTGGACGCGTTCTTAAGGATGGGTATGATGCGGCAGGGGTAAACCAGTGAAAGCTTTCGGGCCCTGCTGTTGAACAAAAGAGTGTGTTGTGTCACCCTGACCCGAGTGACATGGCCGCTTTCTGGTGTCCCATTTCATCTGGAGGACCAACTTAGGTACCGAGGTGCCTAACTTGTTTGGGTGTTTGGGCAATTGGGTTGGCCATGGTCCATAAAATTGTGTGTGTGTTTTTTGCTATTTTTTTCCCCTTTTATTTTCTTTGTTATTGTATGTGTTTGTCTTGCTGTCGGTCACCCCTCTTGAGGGATATGACCAAGGTAGATAGATACATAGAACTAAAAAGTCCAAAGAGAATGGTCGAGTTTTAGCCCAGAAATAAGATCTGAATTCTGTTTTTTGCTCAAAGTTGAGTTGCAAAATCAAAAATCGGCAGTTCAGTGTGGGGACACATCTTGAAGGAACATACTTGTATCTAAATAAAGTTTGAAAGCCATACGTCTAACGAGAATGTTTTAGTCCAGAAATGCTCAAGGTTTTTAATCATTTTTGGAACATAAATATGAATAAAAACAGACAAGAATATTAAATTTAAACCTTCTAAATCTAATCCGCCAGTTCAAATTCAAATAATGATAAAAAACAGAATTACTCAAAACCTGATATAACATCTCAGTAATGAGAGGTTCTAATCTTGATTAATAATACAAGTCCCCATTGAACGTTTTAATCTAGAGATGCTGTAGTCCTGGGTAAAGTCTTAGGTCAGAATTGTGGGTTGTCTCAAGAAGATTTGTGTTGGATGAGAGTGTGTCCGGACCTTCCTGCGAAGCTTGCGTCTCGGTTTCTTGACCAGCTCCTCCTGCAGTCGGCTGACCTCACAGTAGAGCTCCAGCTCTCTCTTCTGCATCACATCCTTTTCCTGCCACAGAGTCATGTTTTCTCCCAGCATTTTTTGCAACTGTTGCATCTTCTCGCTGTTCTGCTCTCGCTCCTGCTGCAGCATCTTGGCCATCTTGTCCTCGAACACAACCTCCATGTTTCTCATGGTCTCCGCAATCATGCTGCCGGGAAAATAAGGTTTGTCTTCAGAGGAATGGTGGAAGAGGGAAACAAAGAGAGGACGGAGTCGTTACTTGGTTTTGTCCCGTTCTCCGTCTTCCTTGAGGCGACGGACGGCGGCTTCCTGGTCATTTTTCTGCTTTACTAACTTCTCCTCCAGAGCCACCAGCTGCCCAGCCTGAGCCTCCAATTTCCCCACTGGGAAGAAGAAATGTCATAACATGTTTGTCATTTGTGCACGTTTGTCTGTTCAGACCTTGGGTGGCAATCTCAGCGTTGAGCTCTTGTATGCGTGCCTCCAGTTGTTCCACCGTGGCCTCCAGCTGCTCCAGGCATTCCTTTTGGTGTTCTGCCGCCTCCTGCTGGCTCTCCACCTGTTCCATAAGCATCTCCACCTTCTTGTCCTTGGCGTCCAGTGTGCGCTTCAGGTAACGCGTCACATCCGCCTTGTCTTTGCGCAGGACCCGCTGCTCGTACAGCAGGTCCTGCACCTGGTTTTCCAGCTCCTCACATTTGTTCTGGCAACTGGAATACAATCACTCGTTAATGCTATGCTATGCGCTACATGCTGACAAGAAACGTTCTCAATTAGACACATCTGGATAAGCCATGATGTAAACTGAGAAATATCAAGTTAAGTACTTTGTTTTTTCTTTTGAACTCAGCAAAATGAATACCTGTCAACTTATGTTTTCCGAATATTTCATAGTTTTTTGATACTCTTTAACTGTGTACGCCAAATAACATTATTTATACCGGAACTTTTTTTTTACTGTGTTTTTTTGTTAGACCAATCTCATCTCCCATCTCATTAGCTGCACCGCTTATCCTCAGTAGGGTCGCGGGGGTGCTGGAGCCCATCCCAGCAATCATCGGGCAGTGGGCAGGGGACACCCTGAACTGGTTGCCAGCCAATCGCAGGGCACACGGGGACAGACAACTCGCTCGCTCGTTCACACCTAGGGACAATCTGGACCGGCCAATCCCCCTGAAATGCATGTCTTTGGAATGTGAGAGGAAACCGGAGTGCCCAGAGGAAACCCACGCTAGCACGGGGAGAACATACAAACTCCGCACAGGAAGTCTGGTAGCTGGATTCGAACCAACACAGGAGGTTCCCAAGACCTTAGAACTGTGCCGCACACGCGCTAACCACTACGCTGCCGTGCTGCCCTTTATCATTAAGTAACCGCCTTATTTTTTTCAGTAATGGCGTATTCTAAATATTTTTTTTCCCACCGTAACAATGCTGTTACTGTTACTGATGGTCAAAAGCAGTGCGTTATTTTGGCTGCAGGACGCTATTGGTGGCCTGTCCTCGCACAGGATCAGGTGTTTTCTGCCCTTCTTTGAGTTGTTTAAGTCACGTCTTTTCGGATCAAGTCACCATTCAAAACAGTGACTACCATATAGTTAGATAACGATTACAAGTATAGTATTTACTAATGTGCCGAAAGAAAAGGCGCATGGAGGCTGAGTCGCAACTCACCCGAGTCGTTCGCTAACAAAACGTCTCTACCAGCCTGCTCTTAGAAGTGAACGATAGAAGCCGGCTACCCACCAATCAACAGCTGTTTCCCTCCGAAACCCCTTTTTTCTCTCGTGATTCGTCAATATGTATTTTTGAGGGAAACTGTGTTGTTGAACAGAAAAAGGTTAAAATTGTTTTGTATCTTATTTTCTTGTAGATTTATGAATATTTTAATTGTATTTCCATCTTTTTAGTACTCATGTGTTTATGAAATAATTTTTCCTTCTCTATCACTCTTTTTCCTACTTTGTTTTTGTTTCTTTTTTTATCCATTTTAGTTTTCTTTTCCTTATTTTTCCCCTGTTAAAGTCATCCCATGCATAATGTCACAGAATAATTTGTAGTGCATGGATTAAAGCAACTAAAATAACTTAAAGAGCCGTTTGCTCTTTTTAGTGAGACGAGCCGAAGAAAAAAACAAGTTCTCTAAAAATAGCCAAAATTCCCATCTCTTCAAGTTACGAAAGTAGTTATTTTCCCAGGTAACCAGTTACTTTTACGACAAAGTAGTTCAGTTACTAACCTCAATTACCTTTTAGAAAAAGTAGTGAGTACTTAAATCTACCTTTTTACAGTAACGTGCCCAACACAATCTTTATTTTCATTCTACATAGTCTATCTTACTAACTAATAAGGTGCGCGTTGTTCCTTTAAGATTTATTATCGCTTAATAAAAGGAATCGCAATCATGAATAAGGAGAGCACTTGGCTCAGGTTGAAAGGTATGAAAATGCTAACATATCATGCTAATAGTATATCATCATGTCTAGTATTAAATCTACCGTCCATAAATGTCACGTTTCTGTATTTGTTTGCATTTTTCTGATGCAGCAAAAACACATACAAAGCTTTTCCAGAATTTAAGAGAGAAGACTCACATTTGCATACGTTTTTGCCGCACAAAGTACGTTTATTGTGCATTTTAAGACGTGTACGACGTACGAGAAAATCTGTACGGAAAAACGCAAATTTTCAATTATGGTAACCATCCGGTATACACCGACTATCACGAAACCGCAACTCAATCGAGTCAAACGAGTTCGCCGCGGTACCGTTTTTTTCGCTACTGTGCGCATGCGTCTGCCACTGTAGTGCCTAATTTCGACTCCCCTGCAAAATCCTCCCCTCCCTCGCGTGAACGCGCATTCTCCTGCGCTTCTGACAATAGCAATCGTATTCTATATAATAAGCTTATTAAAACAATAAAGCAATTGTCGGAGCAGAATGAGCGTTCACGCGAGAGGGGAAGATTTTGCAGGGGAGTTGAAATTAGGCACTCCACAACTATGGTTGATATTGTAGTATGGTTTACAAAATAGAAATGCCAACTAATTTTTTCCTCCAAAAATATCTTTATTTACAAATTTAAATTTAAAGTGTTATTAATAGATATTTTAGTTGCGCTGATTACAATTGTTCTTTTTATTTTTTATTTTTTTATTATTAAGAATATGTACAGAATGATATAACAAAACACGTGTACAATATAACATGTTAAACTACAATTTTATTTCATTTTTTTGTATTTTGTAAGGGAAAATACGACAATTTGTAAGGGTATGGAGCTGTGGAGGTTGACAGGTATGCATTTGCTCATGCCAAAATATTTAAACTAATATAAAGAATATACAATATAGAGGCAACAGTCTGTGAATCAGTTAATAACTGTTACATGAAAAAGGCTAATCCCAATTGATAAATCAACAGCTAATCAATGGATCCATTAGAAAATATTTTCATGACTTTTTTACATTCTATTATTTTAACTACTTGTGATAATTTATTTTATTTGATATCAGAAATCACCAAGACGTCTGCCTGTTTTCCGACGTGTTATGTGCCAAACTTGAGGGTGAAAAACAATTACCGTATTTTCCGCACTATAAGGCGCACCTAAAAGCCTTTATTTTTTTCAAAAGCTGACCATGCGCCTTATAATACAGTGCGCCTTATTTATGGATCAATAATAAGTCGCAAAGTCTTGCGGCTAATGTAGCAGCCCCCGACTGGATTTTCCCCCGAACGCAAAGTATTCCGCGGTGTAGGCTGGGATTTATTTACCGGTGTTTCATTGGCTAACCAATGTGTCAATCATCATTTGAATCGATCACTATTGGCTAAAGTTATTCGGAGGTAAAGGGGGCTGATCCTTTTTATCATTTACAGGCTTGCATAGGCCAAAGGCGCAAAACAAAGCCTGCAATTGGCCGAAAAAGATGTGTCAATCATCAGTTGAATCGATCACTATTGGCTAAAGTTATTCGGAGGTAAAGGAGGCGGATCCTTTTTATTATTTACAGGCTGGCATAGGCTAAAGGGGCAAAACAAAGCCTGCAATTGGCCGAAAAAGAGGAATGTGAATAGCAAGTTGGGTTGACGGCATAGAGAAAACAGTATTTTACACTTCTGTACTGTATTTGTAAATATTTTACTTTCCTGGATTTACTACACTCACGGATATAAGAGGACCATGGTTGCACATTATTATTGAACACAACGACTTCGGTGAGCTACTCCGGCCATATATTTTCCCTGTATCTTGTTTCAGACTGAACTCGATGTTTCTGTGATAAGCGGTGCAGATAATGGATGGAATGGAGTGCCTGTTTTTAAATCAAACTCAATTCCAAGTGTTTATTGTCATATGCACAGTAAAGTTGCGAGCGAAAAAGAAAATAGAAACTAAGGAATGGTTGGCATTTCTTGAATCCCAAGACTTTAACCTTCCGAATGATGGAACGATGCATTTGAGTGACATCGTATGGACACTGCATCCGCACGTGTCTACGACACGTATTTGCGTCTTTGCAAGATTTGGGACTGTTAAGGGGGTAATAAGTTTGACTGAACTATCTGACTGTTTTGTTGACGTTCCCATTGTAGCGCCTTATAATCCGGTGCGTCTTATGTATGTCAAATATAGGACCAAAAACAATTTTTTCGGGGTGCGCCCTATAACCCGGTGCGCCTTATAGTGCGGAGAATACGGTAATTTACATACCATTGTATATTATTTTTCTGAAAAAACAAGCACTCTATTTTGATTGCTTATCTCAGTAGTTTTTCTTTTTATTATCAACTCGTAAACTAACGTTCTAAAAAGGATCTTACTTCTCCAGCTGATCCTCCAAATATCGTATTTGTTTCAAATACAACTTCTCTGTGTCCAATTCCTCGATGATTTCCTCTGCCATGGTTAATGGTTGGGTCATTTTCTTATTCTATATTCAATCAATGGAGTCCTTGGCCCGTTCTAAAATCAAAAGGTGGCATGCAGACGGGGAGCAGAGTGGTGCTGCCCTGGGGCAACTCCCGGAAAATTCGACTTTCACCTCGACATTCGGTGTGTAAGCATGTTTAAATGGAATTTGAAGTGCTGGTTTCTCCCCCGCCTCGCCATTGCGTCGGGTCCGACGTGACGTCGCCGCTCTGATTTGGAGGTGTGACGTCACAGTCAGAGGAGTTCTGCTTTGATAACGTGTACTGTGTGCAGTGCTGCTCACAGCCGCTAGAGAGCGTAATCTCTCTTCTTGATGGCTTTAGAGGTGCGTTTTAGAGCGTGAGTGTAAACCTCGATGTTTTTTAATTGGAAACAGTATTTAACTGTTTCACACACTATGTTGTCTTCATATTGTATGTTCTTCATGTTAGTTGGATGCTTGTTTGATGTCGAGATTGTCGTGTTTGTTTGCTGCTGTTGGTGTCGGTGGATTTGTTCAGACCTAAAAAACAATCGATTTTGGACTGGACGGATGTTATATAACGAAATTGGGAATATGCTTGATTGCTGTTAAGATTGTCGAGAAGGGTTGTTAAAACCTCACATTGTTTGTGTGCTGTTATTAGTGTCAATAAATTTGTTCAAACCCCAAAAAAAAATTTAAAAAGTTGGAGCTCAGGAGGTAAATGTGGTGAGCATGGGCATCTGGCTGAGGCATGTGATCGAATCTTTTGTGGAAAGTGTAGGACAATTGGACATTCTTTTGAGGAGTGCAATCCGCCATCGAGCGGCTGCCTTTCTCACTTTTTGTGATTTATTGTTTTATTGTCTGCTCCTACCTTCGGTGTTTTCTTCCCGTTTGACAACTACACTTTGGATGACTTTCTATCCTATGGTTTTAGCGCACAAAAATGCGTTTATTCAGGGAATCAACTCCCTGCCCTGAAGAATTCTCGTGCCGGCGTGATGAGGGGGCCTATGGTGGAAGAAGAGCTAGCTTCTCTTTCTCAAAATTTTTAATCGGAAACCGATTTGTTCGAACTGAGGTTCCACTGCACAAAGAAGACTCCAATGCTATTTTACCCTGGCGGAAATAAAGAGCAAAGGCAGAATGTCACACTTTTACTTTACCTCCAGAAACCTTGTTAGAATATGATATGGTGAAATTGTCTCATCTCTCATCTCATTAGCCGTACCGCTTATCCTCATTAGGGTCGCGGGGGGGGGGCTGGAGCCCATCCCAGCCATCTCCAGGCAGTGGGCAGGGGACACCCTGAACTGGTTGCCAGCCAATCGCAGGGCACACAGGGACAGACAACTCATTTGCTCATTCACACCTAGGGACAATTTGGACCAGCCAATTCACCTGAAATGCCTATTTTTGGAACGTGGGAGGAAACCGGAGTGCCCGGAGAAAAACCCACACACGCAGAGGGAGAACATACAAACTCCGCCCAGGAAGGTTGGTAGCTGGGTTTGAACCCATGACCTCAGAACTGTGCCGCAAGCACGGGGAGAACATACACAGGAAGTCTGGAGCTGGATTTGAACCCACGACAGGTTCCCATGACATGAACTGTGCAGCACAAGCGCTAACCACTGCCCCACCGTGCTGCCCTAATAAAATTGTGAATGTGTTTAATTGCTGTTAAAAGTGTCAATAAAATTGTTCAAACCAAAAAAAAAAAACTCGTCCTGGGATCGATTCCCGGCTCGTCGGCGAGACACTGAATTCCTAACTTTGCGAGATTGTGAGAGAGTGAGAGTATAAGTGTGCGAGTGAGAGCGTGTGTGAGAGTGTGCAAGAGTGCGTGACTGGGTGCGTCACGTGCGTGTGAGTTAGTGTGAGCGTGCGAGTGTGCAGGAGTGCAAAAGACTGCATTTTCACGCGAACGCGCAAAACCGAGTGACTAGGGCAGATAGCGAGTGAAAGTGCGAAGAATGGGACTCAGCCCAACTCTACGTGTGTGTGAGAGCATGCGTGGGTGAGGGAATGTGAGTGAGTGTGTGATTGAGAGTGTGAGGGAGTGAGTGTGTGTGCTCCAAGCCCTTACAAACTCTCGTATTTCCCCTTACAAAATACAAAATAATCTCACACCATATTTGCTCTCAAACGTGTTGATTTATGTAGTTTAACATGTTATATTGTGCACGGTTGTCATGGCGCCCAGCTGGCCCCGCCCCTGGACACCGGCTGAGACACATTGGACTGATTGCTTTTGGTCCTTTTCTTGACAATGTGTTTTGTTATATCATATATATTGTTAATTAACATTTTGTTTTGAGATCCTGAGTTGCTCGACATGAATGAGGTTTATTATAAAACAAGTTCAAAAATGAAGTCGCTTGGACGTTCACTGTAGAAGGAAAAAAATACATGCAAATATAAGTAGAATTTTCTTATTCAAATTATGAATTCATTTTCTGCATTCAATTATTGTTGGTATTATACCAATTAAAGGGACAACCACAAACCTGTCTTTTTTCATTTTCTCCTTTTATACTTCCTTTTTTTCTTAACTTCTTTATACGACATCATAATTCGTAATATAACGCATCGAAGCAAGTGAGCCGTTTGAGAGCCGGCTTTCTTAAATGAGTTGAGCCAAAAAAGCCGGTTCTCTAAAAAGAGACGGACTTCCTTCCGCTACACAACTACCACATGAAATCCGATGTTTTTTAAGACCACATGTATTTCAAATCGACTCAATCAACCCCGACTGTTGTTTCCAGATCAGAATGACTTACGGCATTTTAATTCAGGTTCGGCCATTGCGACTTGAAGATTGTATCCAAAGAAAATTCAAAACTATGTTGTAATGCAGCCCTACTACTCTGCTTTCGCTTTGTTCACAATCGAAATGATGCATGATGGGAAATCCCCAGGCGGCAGACGCATGCGCACAGTAGCATCAAACCGCTCGCTTCGTTTGCAACGGAAAAAACGATACCGAGATAGAGGCTACCGCGGCGAACTCGTTTGACTTGATTGGTTTGCCGTTTCGTGATAGTCGTGTATACCGGATGGTACCATAATTGACAAATTTGCGTTTTACCGTACAGATTTTCTCGTACGTCGTACAAGTCTTAAAATGCATAATAAAGGTACTTTGTACGGCAAAAACGTACAGCTTGACAGGTATGGAGTGAGTGAGTGCGTGTATGAGTGCGTGTATGAGTGAGTGTGTGAGTAGAGTGTGTGAGTGAGCTTGTGAGTGGGTGTGTGAGACTGCGAGTGTGAATCCATGTATGAGTGAGAGCATGCGTCTGTGAGTGCCTGTGAGTGCGTGTGTGAGTCAGCGAGTGTGAAATTATGTGTGTGTGAGAGCATGAGTGTGTGTTTGTGTGTGTGTGTGTGTGTGTGTGTGTGTGTGTGTGTGTGTGTGTGTGTGTGTGTGTGTGTGTGTGTGTGTGTGTGTGTGTGTGTGTGTGTGTGTGTGTGTGTGTGTGAGAGAGAGAGTGTGAATGTGTGTATGTACGTGTGAGTGCGTATGAGCATGGTAGCATGTGAGCGTGTGCATGTGAGTGCGTGCGTGTGTGTGCGTGTGCGCGTATTTTTGTGTGTGTGTATGCGTGTGTGAGTGCGTATGAGCATGATAGCATGTGAGTGTGAGTGCATGCATGTGAGTGCGTGCGTGAGTGTGCGCGTGTGTGTGTATGTGTGTATGTGTGTACGTGTGTGTGAGTGCGTATGAGCATGATTGATGTGATTGATTGTGTGCATGTGAGTGCGTGCGTGAGTGTGTGTGTGTTTGTGTGTGTGTGTGTTTGTGTGTGTGTGTGTGTGTGTGTGTGTGTACGTGTGTGTGTGAGTGCGTATGAGCATGATAGCATGTGAGCGTGAGTACGTGTACGTGAGTGCGTGCGTAAGTGTGCGTGTGTGTGGTTTGTGTGTGTGTGTGTGTGTTTGTGTGTTGGTGTGTTTTGTGTGTGTGTGTGTTTGTGTGAGTGTGTGTGTATGTGTATGTGTGTTTGAGTGCGTATGAGCATGATAGCATGTGAGCGTGAGTACGTGTATGTGAGTGCGTGCGTAAGTGTGCGTGTGTGTGGTTTGTGTGTGTGTGTGTGTGTTTGTGTGTTGGTGTGTTTTGTGTGTGCGTGTGTGTGGTTTGTGTGTGTGAGTGTGTGTGTGTTTGTGTGTTGGTGTGTTTTGTGTGTGTGTGTGTTTGTGTGTTTGTGTGTGTATGTGTATGTGTGTGTGAGTGCGTATGAGCATGATAGCATGTGAGCGTGAGTGCGTACATGTGAGTGCGTGCGTGTGTGTGTTTGTGTGTGTTTGTGTGTGTGTGTGTGTGTGTGTGTGTGTGTGTGTGTGTGTGTGTAAGTGAGTGTGAGTGCGTATGAGCATGATACCATGTGAGTGTGAGTGCGTGTACGTGAGTGCGTGCGTGTGTGCGCACGCGCGCGTGTGTGTGTGTGTGTGTGAGTGTGTATGAACATGATAGCATGTGAGCGTGAGTGTGTGCATGTGAGTGCATGCAAGTGTGTGCGTGTGTGTGTGTGTGTGTGTATGTGTGTGTGTCTGTGTGTGTGCTGTCTAACAGTTTTCATACAGGAATTTATTTATTTATTTTTTGTTATGAGACCAATCTCATCTTGCCCATATCAACTCTAATCTAGATGGTCTCGGTCTCTGGCAGCAGACGACCACGTTATCATCGATTGATAATAATGTCGCGGCACAATAGCAAATGTTATGCTCGATCAAGAAAATTTTGTTAAATAAACTTGACACACAATTTATTTGATTTTTATTCTACATAGTTTGTCTTGCTGTGAGTACATAGGTGCCACAGTATGTTTGAAAGTTTTTTTTTCTATTTTTTAAGAAGTCATGTTGTCATGATTACTTCGGGGCAGCCACAGGACCTGATTGGCTGTTAGACTCTTTTTAAACTCCCGTCTTCCGAAAGGAACCCGTCAGACCGTCTGCGAACCTATGCTCTCAGCTAGGCAAGCTTTTGTACTCTCCGACATTATCCTGCCCTATTTTCCTGCCTGATACCTGTCGCCGACCTTTTTCTGGACCCGTTTCTGCTTTTGCTCCTCCGTCCCGGCCATCGACCTGTTTTGCCCTGTTTTCTGCCTGATACCTGTTGCCGACCTCTTTTCTGGGACCGTTTCTGTGTTGCTCCCCCGTTGACCTGTTTTCTCGCTGTTTCTCGTCCTGTTTATCCGTGACGTCCTTAATCACAAGTCCGTACGGATCACAGACTATTACAGACTACAGTGGAACCTCGGTTTTCGCACGCCTCTCAGTTTGAACAAATCGGAGACCAACCCAAAATTTCGAGAGATTCTTGCTTCGCTGTTCGGTCAAAAAATCGGAGTTAGAACGCCGGTAATGAGTGAGTGCGTACGCTAGGGTGCCATGCTGAGCGTCGTGACCAACTGTTATCGCGTGCGGAAGTGCTTCGTTTTGCTTTCGCTTGTAATATAGGTGTACGAAGTGTTTTAGCCCCTAATTATGCCTCTGAAGAAAATCAGTGCAAGCAGCAAAGTTGCTACAGTTGAAAAAAGAAAAGTAGTGCGTACAACTATTGCATTTAAGAAAGAAATAATAGCAAAATATGAAGGGTGTGCTGATCTTGCTAGGGAATACCCCACCGTCCACCTGCGCCTTCTGCTGACCACCACAAAGGTAAGAAATACTATTCATAATTCTTTTCTTTATCCTTTTTTTTATTTTTACATGTTTGTGTTAGCGTAATCTTTCGTACAGAAGATTACGATAACGCGAACGTACGATTAGCCCGAGTTAGTTTTGTTTACGTTAAACATTCAAGTTAAACATTCAGGGTGTTGGAACGGAGCCCCCTTTCCAATGAACCGCTCACCACTCGTTGTGAAGACCCGGGTGCTAAATGACTTGTAAACGACCTGATTTTTTAATTTTTACACGTTCATGTTAGCGTAATCTTTCGTACGGAAGATTACGATAACGCGGACGTATGATTAGCCTGGGTTAGCTTTATGTTTACGTTAAACATTCAAGGTAAACATTCAGGGTGTTGGAACGGATTAAAACGATTTACATTATTTTTAATGGGAAAAATGATTTCGGTGATTGAACAAATCGGTTTTCAAAGAGGGTTCTGGAACGGATTATGGTTGAGAACCGAGGTTCCACTGTACAGACTATAATTACACATCCCCTGATCTAAAACCTACATGAGGGCAAGGAAAAACTCAAAACTTCAGCACGAGGAAAATGATGGAGGGGCATCGCAATTCATTAATAAGGGGAGCAATCAGTTGAGGTGAACATTGAAAACCATTGACTCAGAGAGGCCACTTGTTGCATGGCCGACATTTGTAATTTTCTCGGCAGTCTGCCAAAAAAAACCTAACAAATCAACGTCGATGACCGTCAGGGAGCAACCCGACTTGCCTTTGATGTTTCGAACTTAACACCGTCACATCATTAACTTTTGGTGTGGCGGCGAATGGTCCGACGGGGTCGCGGCAGGAGCTAAGGAGGCCATTTGATGCCTGAACACACGTGCACATTCTACCGTCTGCTTCTTATTAAGCACACATGCTCCATGTTTGCAAAAAGTGCTGCTGACATCGACTTTAAAAAAAAAAAACTTCTCCGAAGCTTCTCGGAGATAGGAAGCTTGATTACGCCCGTGTTGTTGTGGAGCGCACTATGCAACATCAGCAGATAACGGACACTGGATTGGAGCAATGTTTTGTTTTGATCCAGTTTCTGGGACAGGACCACCCACAAACACCAGGAAAACAGTCGACTGCAGTGTTATGTGTTTTGGTGACTAAACGCTATCATAACATCCTAACAAAGTCCAGTTTTTTCCCCCTCTTCTTTTAATTTCGATTTGTCAGGCATGCTTGTGTGCAAAACAAAAACATTCAGACGCCAGAGGTTGTTTTTTAATGAAGACTCGGCACGATGGATGGGTGGTTGGCGCATAGCCCCACTGTATGGAAGTGCAGGGTTAAATGTAAATGGTCTGCATTTATATAGAATAGAATATAATAGAATAGGGCAGCACGGCGGTGCAGTGGTTAGCGCGTGTGCGACACAGTTCTAAGGTCTTGGGAACCTCCTGTGTGGGTTCAAATCCAGCTACCGGACTTCCTGTGCGGAGTTTGTATGTTCTCCACGTGCTTGCGTGGGTTTCCTCCGGGCACTCCGGTTTCCTCCCACATTCCAAAGACATGCATTTCAGGTGGATTGGCCAGTCCAAATTGTCCCTAGGTGTGAATGACCGAGCGAGTTGTATGTCCCTGTGTGCCCTGCGATTGGTTGGCAACCAGTTCAGGGTGTCCACTGCCCGATGATTGCTGGGATGGGCCTGTGTTTCCTGCCCAGTATTATTCCCGTCTATTTTGTCCTGTTTAATATCGATCTCCAGTTTCGTTCCCGTCTATTTTGTCCTGTTTAATACCAATCTTCAGTTTTGTTCCCATCTAGCTGTCACAGACCAGAAACGGACACAGGACTCAATAGCGCTCGTTTTCTCAGTTTTTATTTGAGAAGAGAGGGAGAGTAAGGCTTGCTTGCTTGATCAGAGGACTGACGGACAACAGGAGCGAGCGAGGCGGGAGTGACACTTCCGTGTCGGACGGAGACAGGCGGGAATAGTAAGTCGTTGGCCGGGACTGGAGATAAAAGGCGACATCGAGTTCGTAATCAAGGCTGGTAACAGTAGGCAGGCAGAACAGGCGTAATCAGGTCCAGAAACAGGTCAGTAACAAAGAACAGGCAGGAAAAGGCTTTAGCAAAAACAGGGTCGGACTAGAAGGCTAACTGAGCAGAAGGCAACAGTTTGCAACGATCTGACAGCCACCAAGAGGAAGCCAGTGCAATCATGACACTAGTTTGTCCTGTTTAATTTCGATATCCAGTTTTGATATCAATCCTGTCTGTCCCGTCCTGACCTGTATCGACCCCATCTGTCGGATATCTGCTGGTGCAATTGGCATCGATCTCGTCAGCCGCTGGCTTCCTGTCATTCCACGCCAGACTGCTGCCTTACGTCATTCGCCCAACGATCGCCGAATCACTGGCATTAGGGTTAACGTGCATGACTGCCCTATTTCCCGTAAAATAAAAGCTTGTTTGAGAAACGTCACGCATTTGGGTTCTCCTCCTGTTCCGGTTCATGACAAGAGTTAGAACAAAAGAATTGTCTTGTGTGGGTAGGGTGTGGCACTTGAATCGTTAGCTTGAATGAAAAGGTGGGAGAAGTTTCTGTAGCCAGTCAGAGAATATCTCTACATCAACAATAAACATAGGTAAAAATAAAAAATGAAGTCAACTCACATTTATTTGATAATTTTGAGTATTTATACAGTGTTCTCGTTTGCCCGCGTCCCTGCCTCCTAGACGCATCATTTTTGCTGGGGACGCATAGTCTCAGATCAACCTTTTTGACACAAAATTGTCATTATTACCCGATTACATTTTTTTAAACAAAGATTTACCGCACTCCAATCTTTTCGTCAGGCAGATCCGCCATTGTTGTTTTGGTCTCGCGGTTCGAGTTTTCGTCCGCACGCCGATCACGAGTTGTGTGGTGAAAAGTCCGTCTCTTTTTAGAGAACCGGCTTTTTCGGCTCAACTCGTTCAAGAGAGCCGGCTCTCAAACGGCTCACTTGCTTTCATGCATTATATTACGAATTATTATGTCGTATAAAGAAGTTAAGAAAAAAGGAAGTATAAAAGGAGAAAATGAAAAAAAGACAGGTTTGTGGTTATCCCTTTAATCGGTATATTACCAACAATAATTTGATGCAGAAAATGAATTAATAATTTGATGATTAAAACTGAATGAATATATAGATTTTCATTATATATTTGTCACCGATTTACAATTCCAACCTCGATAACACAAAATTTTGGGGACCCATAGATTATTGAGCATGCGGGACTCATCACTTTTCACAGGTAAAATGAACACTGATTTATAGTTTGTGATCTTCCTTGTGCATTTTGGCACACCTTTTCCGGTAGCACTGCTCAGTACAGCGACATCTAGTGGTCAAATCCTACACACTGTCCATTCAAGTCAGCTTAAAAAGCATTCAAAAACATTCAAAAAAATAAGCCGAGGCAGCCCTTTTTTTTGCCTTTTGCATAGAATCATCAGTACGTTATCGTGACTGACGTTATCGTGGTCTCCCTTTCGCCGATGCGGGTCGTTTCAGGTACTGTGAATTGTTATGCGGGCCTCTGATTCAAGATAAGTCATCCGCCTTAGTGACCCATAATGGAAACATTGGCGAAAAATATAAGCCAAACCACGGTAATAGTTACACCCACTCACAATGAGAAACATCAATGAAAACTCTTAAAACTTTCTTGTCCTTATATAGTGTAAAGTACGTACATTTTTATGACTTTTAGTACCGGAGTAAATGCAAAAAAGGTGCCGATTCTTACAGCAATGAAAGCAACGGCGTCCTGTTATCTCCATAGTGTTTTATTAGTACCGTCGAGCCAAGTGGGTCAGAAGTTGGCCAGGAGGCATGGTGCCAAGTCCTTTATAATGATTAGATGAAATAAAAAAGGGCACATGTTATCTTTCTGTGAAGTTGAGCTTTGAACACGTTATTGAGAAATATGGATAAAGTGGAGTTGGTGGACTTTGTTGAAGATTGTTTGAATTCAGTGTCAGTGTTAAATATTAACCAATTGAAAAAAAATACATTCATTTAGGCCAGTGCTCCTCAATTATTTTCTGTCACGGACCCCTCGGAAGAAGAAATCCTCTCAATAATGTTCACTATTGATGGTAACATGTCACCTCATCCATGAAAAATTATGGATTTAAACTGTAAATAAGTTATTCTACTGTTAGCATACTGTGTATATTCTTGCTTAGTGTGCCATTCTCTCCTAGTTAAATAGTAGTAATATTGTTGATACGATAACATGTTGTTGTAAGTTTAAACAGGTGTTGATACGATAAGATGTTGTTGTGAAAACAGATCTCAAACTGTTTTTTTGTCACTCCCCCTTCCTTTAGCAGAAGAAACATGTAAACAAGGGCGTTCCTAATACAATAAAAAGGCAAGGACGAAATAAACTTTTTCAGAGTGTCTAGTCGACTGTAACAGGCAGTCTATGGTCATTCTCCTTGCAAGTAAGTCATATTCACGTCTCTGTGTCTTCTTTGAGTGCAGGTTTTTATTACAAGTGTTGGGGTTAACCTAACACAAAATCTAAGCCTTTCGCCACAATTTGGCTGTCTGATTGGGTAGTGATGCTTTTGAGTGACAGTTTAATTTATTTGCCCTCATGCTGTCCGCTGCCGACATTTTTAACACAGCAAGCACACAAGACTTTGCTCGTCTCCCTCCAAGGTAGCAGTGAAGTGCTACGGGAGATTTTTGTTAATCTCTTTATCCCGTCCCTGTTTGCTTGTTCCCGCATTCATTTCATTTTCATTTCATTTCGTATTGATTATTTTTTTCATGGGGTCACTTTAGGGCCTACTATACTTTGTGTCTACACTTTGATCTCAATACTCAACAAGAAACAATAAAAATTATAGTTATTATAATAGATACTCTATGCTGAAAATATGTGGCGGTAGCAATGATGATGATGATGATGTTAAGAACCGGAACAGGATCAGGACCCAAATGCGTGACGTTCTCACACAAGCTTTTATTTTACGGGAAATGGGGAGTAATGCACAACAAAGTGCAACAAGCAAAACAAGAATAAACAGGTAGCAACAAGTTTTCAACAAGGGTAAACAATGATCTGGCAAAGGGCAGTTCCAAAAAGCACATTTAAGTACCCATAGGAGTAATCAGGAAATGCAGGTCAGCCGGTGTCAAGGGACGTGAACAGCTGGGCGCGATGACAACCGTGCAGGACATGACAAGCATTGGTAAATCAAATATTAAATCCATCTATTTGTCTTTGCAGGACGTCAAGGTTTACTCATCGCATCCAACTGGGAGTTTATTCCATCTTATTCGTCAATTATTTGCCAAACTAGTCGACCAATTAATCGAAAATGTGCTGCAGCCATGTTTCGCCAAGCTTTACTGTCTCATCTTATCTCTCATTAGCTCCCATTCCAGCAATCATCGGGCAGTGGGCAGGGGGACACCCTGAACTGGTTGCCAGCCAATTGCAGGGCACACAGGGACAGACAACTCGCTCACTCATTCACACCTAGGGACAATTTGGACCGGCCAATTCACCTGAAATGCATGTCTTTGGAATGTGGGAGGAAACCGGAGTGCCCGGAGGAAACCCACGCAAGCACGGGGAGAACATACAAACTCTGCACAGGAAGCCCGATAGCTGGATTTGAACCCACACAGGAGGTTCCCAAGACCTTAGAACTGTGCCTGCACCGGCGCTTTATTGTATTTACCTTGAAATAAAATCTTCGTCGCGTATCCTCGCCCCCCCCTGCTTTGTCCCGCCGGCACCAAGTCCGCATTGACGCCGAGCTAATTGAGATCCTCTGCCGTGCGCTGGAACAGTTCCACGTCCTCATCATTTTTCTTCTTTTTTGAAAGCAGTGGAAGCCATGTGTTCCGTGCGTGTGAGTGTTTACGTCGTGAGATGGAGCAACGCAGTGAATCACTTCAGACTTTTAGCCTGGAACATAAAATGTACCGTTGAGAACGTTAACACGACGCTAGCCGCGGGCAGGCGTCGTTACGAAGGACTTTAATGAGCGACTGTGGATCGTGAACAAGTGCCTCTACATCTTCTATTTGCTTAGACTTGTCCTCTGACCTGGAATAGATATATCACTCTTTTTTCCCCAATAGTTTCTCCAAAGGAAGTACTTGATGTACTTAAAAGCAAATATGAAACGCGATCACTCGACTGTAGTACTGATACTCCCAAAAAATCTCATTGTGTTTATTTTTTCCCGAGCTGTTACTTTTTTCGTTTTGTTCTCTATTTACATTTCTTTCTTTTCTTTTTTTCTGTCTTTTTTCTTCATGGTATTTTTTTCTTTTTTGTTCTATTCCCCCTTCTTTTAAGTCATTTTGTGCATAGTTTTACATAATATTTGGTCATGTTGGGATTAAAGAAGCAAAAACAACCTGAAGAGCCGTTTAGGACCCGGAAGAGCCGGTTCCTTTTAGTGAGCCGAGCTGAAGAAGCCGGTTCTTGACAAAATCTACTAACTTTACTCAACTTCGTTCTACTTTGACTCGACTTCAAAATACCGCATTTAGGACACAACGTCAGAGGAACCCGTGTATTTTTACCTTCATGCACTGTAGCTTTGACTTAAATTGCTTCTTAATCCAAAACTTGACATCAAGTTATATTTTGCTGAGTTTCCGGCAATGCAAAATGATTTTTCTCTTTTGAATGAATTGACTCATGTACGATTGCAAAGGTTGTACGGCCTACAGACGTCGTTTGTTTTTACAATTCTTTCACAAGATATTCATTTCTTTTTATTTCTTGATATATTTTGTCGCATAATGTTAACATTTTTGGGGGCTTATTTAGTCAGTTGTAAGATACAGAACTGTATTTAATCACATTTTTTTAGTGGAAGTACAATGTTGGCAACAAGATTCACTTGATATCATTGGAAATTATTTTTCTTCTTTTTTCCGTGTTTTTTTTTCTACTTTTTTTTAATTCTTTTAAAAAAAATCCCAGTGTGTTTATTTTTTTCCGAGCTGTTACTTTTTTCTTTTTGTTCTCTATTTACTTTTTTCCTACATTTCTTTCTTTTATTTTTTTCTGTTTTTTTTTTCTAAATTCTTCCTTCTTTTCTTCTCTTCCTTTTGTTTCTTTTTTTTCCTCAGCTTTTCACTACTTTTTCATTTTGGTATTTTTTTCTTTTTTGTTCTATTCCCCCCTTCCTTTAAGTCATTTTGTGCATAATTTTGGGATGAAAGAAGCGAAAACAACCCGAAGAGCCGTTTTGGACCCGAAAGAGCCGGTTCCTTTTAGTGAGCCGAGCTGAAGAAGCCGGTCCTCGACAAAATCTACTGACTTTACTCAACTTCGTTTTACTTTGACTCGACTTCAAAATACCGCATTTAGGACACAACGTCAGGAGAACCCGTGTATTTTTACCTTCATGCACTGTAACTTTGACTTAAGTCGCTTCTTAATTAGTAATTTTGAGCCCTGATTTTTGTGCGCTGGCTTGATTTTCTTGTGCGCTGAGAATGTGCGAGCAGTGCACAATTGCGCACGCGCGCGGCTTAGAGGGAACACTGGTGCCTAGCGAAAGTATTGCCCCTCCCAAGAATTTTTTGTCATATTTCAAAAACTGATATATTTTCTAAGAATCAACATGTGGAATTGGATTGTGAATTGGAACCAAATTAATCCATCCATCCATTATCTGCACTGCTTATCCTCAGTTGGGTCACGGGGGTGCTGGAGCCCATCCCGGCTGTCTTCTGGCAGTGGGCAGGGGACATCCTGAACTGGTTGCCAGCCAGTCACGGGGTACACCTGGGACAATTTGGATTTGCCAATAACCTGACATGCATGTTTTTGGAACCTGGGAGGAAACTGGAGTGCCTGGACGAAACCCACACATGTCACGAACCAGGACATGGAGAACCCAATCGCGTAACTTACTCACAGTTGATTAGGGAGAGGAGGAATGTGCGCGCACTCCATCCGGGGATCGTTGGTTGCAGAAGTGGATTGAAATCCGAAAAAAACAGTTGTCAAAATCAAACAAATCAGGCCAAAAATGAAACAGAATCAAACAGAGGCAAATTCACAACCAGGCAGCTCACGAGACCGCGTTTAAGTAGTCCGTCAGCAATCTGTCAATGCGTTTCAGCTGGTGTCAGAGGGCGGGGGCAATTTGGGCGCCGTGGCAACCGTGACAGAACCTGGCGCCACACGGCGGGGACCAACTGAGCACTATGGTAACCGTGACAACGCACGCACAGTGAGGACATGCACACTCCGCACAGTAAGTCTGGTAGCCAGATTTGAATCAATGACCTCAAAAATGCGTTGCGAAGGCGCTAACCACTCAGCTGCCATGCTGCCCACAAATTAATCCAACATTTTATATTATATTTACAATGAAAAAAAAAAGAAAAATTGGTGTTGCAAAAATATTGGCCCCCTGTTCTTTCAGCGGGAAGATCTCTGTTGGGACCCATAGATTTTTGCAGGAAGTCGGAACTCATATGCGTAGAAGATCTGTCACTTTAATTAGGAAAGAAACGTTGTCCAACACACAAACGGACCAAAAACAAAACAAAACAGGTTCAAAGGCAATCAAAATTACAAACTAGGCACTACTCTGATCAAACAGGCATGAACTGGTCTTCAACAAGGTAGGGCAGTCCCAAAAGGAGCGTTTTAGTACTCCAAAAGCAATCAGTCCAATGCGTCTCAGCAGGTGTCGAGGGGTGGGGCCAGCTGGGCGCCATGACAACCCTGCAGGACTTGACACCCCGATGACTTCTGAATGATACAATGTCAACCTAAATGGCTTACAATGACAAACAAAGTGCAAATGTCTCGGTTTAAACACACACGGCTCTGTGATGAGTTCAGAGGTCTGTGAAAGGAGACAGTGGAGAACAGTCGGAATTATGAAGACCAAAGGACACACCAAAGCAGGTCTTGGATAAAGTTGTGGAGAAGTTCAAAGAAGGAATGGGATATAAGGGGATTTCTCAGCCTTTACACATCTCCCAGAGCACTAAGCAATAATATGAAAATGGAGAGAGGATAAAGGATCCTGTTTTGTTTATAAATTTTGGAGATTTTCAACTTATTGTAACTTTGTTTTCGATGATCAGTGGAAAAAATAAAAAGAATAAAATGTCAAAATGTCAAGGTTTGGGTTAGGTTAAAGGTTAGGTGTGGATCAGGGGTGTCAAACTCATTTTAACTCGGGGGCCACACGATAGAACAAACATTCTGTCGGGGGCCGGACTAGTAGATTAAAGAGAAAGAAAAAGAGAGATAAAACAATAAGAGAAAGAGGGTGGGAAAAGGAGAGAGGGCGGGACAAAGAAAGAAAAAAAGGGAGAGAGCGTGAGAAACAAAAGAGATAAAAAAGAGAAGTCGTGAGAGAGGGGGAAAGAAAGGGAGCGGAAGAAAGAAATCCAAAGAGAAATAGAAAGACAAAAGGAGAGCAAAGAGAAAAGAAAGTGCAAAGGGTAGGAAGAGAGAGAGAGGAAAGAGAGAAAAGGAAAAAAGGAAGTTAAAAAGACACAGAAAGAGAAAGAGACAAAGAGCAAGAAAGGAAGAGACACAGAGAGTGAAAGAGAAAGAGACAGAGTGGGAGAAAAGGGGTGGAAAGGAGGGAGAGAGAGAGAGAGAGACAGAGAGAGAGAGAGAGAGAGAGTGAGAGAGAGAGGGAGAGGGAGAGAGCGTGAGAAACAAAAGACATAAAAAGTCGTGAGAAAGGGGGAAATAAAAGGGAGCGGAAGAAAGAAATCCAAAGAGAAATAGAAAGACAAAAGGAGAGCAAAGAGAAAAGAAAGTGCAAAGGGTAGGAAGAGAGAAAGAGGAAAGAGAGAAAAGGAAAAAAGGAAGTTAAAGCAAAAGATGTTAAAAAGACACAGAAAGAGAAAGAGACAAAGAGCAACAAAGGAAGAGACACAGAGAGTGAAAGAGAAAGAGACAGAGTGGGAGAAAAGGGGTGGAAAGGAGGGAGAGAGAGAGAGAGAGACAGAGAGAGAGAGTTAGAGAGAGAGAGAGAGAGAGAGAGAGACAGAGAGAGAGAGTTAGAGAGAGTTAGAGAGAGAGAGAGAGAGAGAGCGTGAGAAACAAAAGAGATAAAAAGTCGTGAGAGAGGGGGAAAGAAAGGGAGCGGAAGAAAGAAATCCAAAGAGAAATAGAAAGACAAAAAGGAGAGCAAAGAGAAAAGAAAGTGCAAAGGGTAGGAAGAGAGAAAGAGGAAAGAGAGAAAAGGAAAAAAGGAAGTTAAAAAGACACAGAAAGGGAAAGAGACAAAGAGCAACAGAGGAAGAGACACAGAGAGTGAAAGAGAAAGAGACAGAGTGGGAGAAAAGGGGTGGAAAGGAGGGAGAGCGAGAGAGAGAGAGAGAGAGAGAGAGAGAGAGAGAGAGAGAGAGAGAGAGAGAAAGAAATACAAGTCCAGTGTCTTTGTTTGAGGCACCTTTCTTTGGCAAAATCTAGTTGACCTATTTCAACCTGCAGCTTGTTTTTCTCTTGCGCTTCTCTGAGTGTTGTCTCGCGGGCCGGATTCACTCCCTCAGCGGGCCTGATCTGGCCCGCGGGCCGCCCCTTTGACACCTGTGGTGTAGATAATCAGTTTTCATGGTTCGGGTTAGGGTAAGGTGCTAGGGAATGTGTTAAGTCAATGGAATGTGTCGGCTAAAATAGAAAAACAAAACCGTGTGGATGTCTGTGTGTGTTTTAAAAATGATTTGGAGTCTTCTTGTGTGATGGAATTTCATAACGTTGGAGAAGGAGAAATAGATTTTCAGTACACTTTAGTCGTAATTGGACAAAAACTCTCGAGTGGCACAAAAAAAGGCCACTTGAACTGCAAATACAAATCCCTCTCCTGTTTTTTCTGCAGCGTGGCTTCTTGAAATGTTTTTGTACACATGACACGCATGCCTGCCAAATTTCATGTTGCTGCGTGAAAACAACTTGGCGAGCAAAATCGCAGAGATTGTTGCAGCGGTTGTCTATGTCGAGTGCCAAAAGTCACGACTGGAGGACTCATCGGAGTGATAGGTCACATTTGAAATGAGATAATCAGACATTGATGTGTGTTGAGCCTGCAGAGAGAACAGGAGAGGACTGTACACAATTTTAAAGATGTACAATATCCAGCCTGTTCTCCAGGTCCTCCTCTGACCCCATCTGTTTTTATTAAAATCTCCTAGGTCGGTGTTCCCGATCCCTTTTAGCTAAGGCACACTCAAGGCGCAAAATCTGCCAAAAATATTTTCAATTGTACCGTAAAATCCGGACCATAGAGCGCACCTGATTATAAGCCGCACGCACTTTTTACGGGCATCATTGGTTTTGTCCTTGCACAAGCCGCACCTGAAATGAAATGATCTGCATTTATATAGCGCTTTTCAAGTCAAAACGCTTTACAATGTGCTCCACATTTCCCAATAGCGGCCTTGCAGCTATGTAAGGCGCTAACCTGCTTATTGGGGGTATTAGGGGTTCAGTGTCTTACCCAAGGAAACTTCGACATGTAACACGGACGAGCCGGGAATCGAACTGGGATCCCTTGATCCCAAGACGAGCGCTCTACCTCCTGAGCTACTGCCGCCCCACCTGTATATAAGCCGCATGCGCCCACATCAAAACATGTAGCAAAGTCAAAAGCTTATCTCGAATTGGACTAGGTGCTGCCGTTCTATCTATAAATGGGGGGGTTTTGTAGAGGTTTATTGTTCTATATTCTTTATCTATCATCCATTATCCGTTATCGGTCAAATCATAATACACTACAGAGCCAAGAGGCCGAGACACTTGCTCCCAGCCAAGAGGCTGAGTCAAGGTCCTAGCCACAGGGCCAAATGGGGGGATTTTTAAGGGTTATTGTTCTATCTTCGTTATTCATTATCCATTATCCGTTATCGGTCAGTTCATAATACGCTACAAAGCCTAGGAGCCGGGACACTTACTTTCAGCCAAAAGGCCAAGCTAAGGTCCTAGCCCTAAAGCCTTGCTGCGATCATTGCGAATGGGCATATAGTACTCAGTTCAACTACCATAGCCGGCATATAGTACTCAGTTCAACTACCATAGCCGGCCCCAACACATGCCGACGCTTTTAGAATCTCACGGTCGGCTACTACACTTGATCTTAGCCAAAAGGCCGGTTTTGATTTCCCTTACACACCACAGGGCCAAATAGTGATCATAGTATACAATCTAAACACCATATTCGGCAACACAATCGGAAAATGATACCTGTGATTAGAATTTAATGCAGACCTGCAGAGTCCGGGTCCCGTTGGAAGTAATCCAATGAAAAAAAATGTATGTTTCCAAAGTTAAGGGTGGGAAAAATATATACCGGTATCCACTATTGTCCGCTGCAACAACAAACAGATTTCACTCAGCTTCACCCCACTTCCCGTCAGCCCTCGTTTGCTCCGCCCCTTCTTTTTGATTCGCTCGTAGAAAACATATCACAATGAGTCTCTCCTTATAACTGCCGCCATCAAGGGCGACTTCCTCATTATCGGAAAGAACCTTTGTCAGACTGACAATTCGTACGCAAACTAAGAGGATGCCGTCTACCTCGGCGAACCTATTCCACCGGTCTAAATCTTACCTTTTGTACTCGAGTGCCGCTAGTGGCAGTTAGAAAAATTACATAAATTGGCCGCTTCACTGAATAAGCCGCAGGGCTGAACATTTGGGAAAAAAGTAGCGGCTTATAGTCCAGAATTTACGGTATTCCCCATCCCTGGTTCCAGAACCCATTTGCGGTGGTGCAGAAGCAAAGCTTACTGAGCTGGTAGCAACAGTTCGCATAACGATCTGGAAGCCGGGGGTTTAAAAAGAGAGCATCAGCCAATCATCTGTCCGGGCTGTTGGCGCCAATTAAGCAGTCGCAGGTGCTCCTAATCGGTAATCATAACACAGAACCAAGGAGACAGAGTGTTTAACACATTCAGTGCTATAACGTATAAGTGTGTTTTCAGAAGCTTTGTCCCTGGGGGCCAAAACATAAGGATATGAGTTTTTTGTGTATCATTTAAAAATATATATTATAATTGTTTTGGCGAGGCTGATCAGTAAGCAACAAGCCTATGGGAAAGATTTCAGTATGATCAGATCTTTGTTAACACATTGAAAGAAGCCCCCACTTCTTAGTTTTGCTTCCTGTATCCAGCGATCGAGAGTGTGAAGGCGACCCCCCCCCCCAAGTAGGCGTAGAGTGATGAGAAAAGTGAATACGTTATATGAGTGTGGACAGACACTTCAACAAAGATTTTGGTCTCTCTAAAAAGTCCCCTTGTCATCGTTGGGGCAGAGAGGGATGACGTTTTGCACACAGCTGCTGGAACATGATGGCCACAGTGACCGAAATTGCAAATACTACCAGAATTGCAGTGCATGGATGCAAAAACAGAGAAGTGACTAAAGAGAACAGGCTCTTTCAGCACCCAAATGGCTCTTCAAATTGCTTTTGTTATTTTGTAGCATTATGCTAAAAATGACTGAAAAAGGGGAAAAAGCCGCCCCCCCCCAAAAAAAAACTGCCAAAAATGAAGAAAAAAGGAACAAAAGGAAAAACAAAAGAAAAGAAGAAACAAAAAAATGAAAAAAAAACAGGAAGAAAGAGGAAAAGAGGAAAACGCAAGGAAAAAAAGAGGTAAAGGCTAGGAAAAAAAGAGAAAAGGAATTAACGGATAAAAGAAAAAAGGAAACTATAAAAGGAAAGAAAAAAGAAAAAAAAAGAAGTAAAACGCTGGAAAAGGGAAATAAAAGAAGAAACAAATAAAAGAATAAAGGGGTAAAATAAATAAGGAAAATAATGTTTTTGTCTGCTCGTGTTACATTTCTGTCATGTCCAGCATGGTCGCCGTGGCGACCGGCTGGCCCCGCCCCCTGGGCACCGGCTGGAGCAGATCGTCTTATTTGCGTGTGGGCTTCTAAAGGGTTGGTTGTGGGTATTGCGGGTTGCTGGTTCATTGCGTTTTCTGTTCTGCATTAATCTGTTCTGTTTGTCCTTGAGGAAACCTGTGTTTGCACGTTCTGAGTTAAAGCCTGTTTTGTTAGTATTCCTAGTCTTACTTCCTGTTTGCCTGTAAGCCTGTTTTTGTTTTGTTTTGTCCCTGAGTGTTGGACAACTTTTATTTTGCTGAATAAAAGTACTGATCGTTAACGCCAATGAGTTCATCCTTCCTGCCTCCGATCTGGTCCGGTTACCGTGACAATATCAAGTCAATCTTTTTGCCAACATTGTACTTACACTAAAAAGTGATTAAATACAGTTAGTTCTGTATTGTCCAACCAACTAAAATAAATACACAGAATTTTACTATTATGTAACAAAATATATGTTTTAAAAACTTAAATCTCATGTAATAGTTGCTGTAAAAAAATGACGTGTAAGCTGTGCAACTTTTCCAATATTACATCAGCAAACTAAAAACACGCTTCGTGATTCCTGGATTTTTCTTTTTAGTTTATCTCTCTCACAGTGGACATGCACCTATGATGAAAATTTCAGACCCCTCTAAGATTTCTAAGTGGGAGAAAAGGGAAAATAGCAGGGTGTTCAAATCCTTATTTTCTTCAATGTATAGCTTTCACAACAAAATTTTTTGTAGGCTTTCAAAATTGTGTCAAAATGACCCAAATTGGCGACGCCCGCTTTCCCAATTTGAGAGACTGGTATGGCATTGAATAGGTAGAAAAATGTTTAATTTGTGTCCCAATCAGATTTATGAGGAAATAAACTTTAGCAAGTTTGCTTCAATGCTAACCAGTGTTCCCTCTAAGCTGCGCGCGTGCGCAATTGCGCACTGCTCGCACATTCTCAGCGCACAAGAAAATCTAGCCAGCGCACAAAAATGAGGGCTCAAAATTACTAATTAAGAAGCGACTTAAGTCAAAGTTACAGTGCATGAAAGTAAAAATACATGGGTTCCCCTGACGTTTGGGTCCTAAATGCGTTATTTTGAAGTCGAGTCGAAGTTGAAGGAAGTTGAGGAAAGTTAGTAGAGTTTGTCGAGAACCGGCTTCTTCGGCTCGGCTCACTAAAAGGAACCGGCTCTTTCGGGCCCTAAACGGCTCTTCGGGTTGTTTTTGCTTCTTTAATCCCAACATGACCAAATATTATGTGAAATTATGACTTAGACTCAAAGGAAGGGGGGAATAGAACAAAAAAAGAAAAAAATACCAAAATGAAAAAGTAGTGAAAAGCTGAGAAAAAAAAGAAACAAAAGGAAGAGAAAAAAGAAGGAAGAATTTAGAAAAAAAGCCAAAAGAAAGAAAAGAAAGAAATGTAGGAAAAAAGTTGTCACGGGACCGGACCAGATTGGAGGCAGGGGGCAGGAAGGATGAACTCAATCGCGTAACGATCAGTAACTTTTATTAAGGAAATAAAAGTCGTCCAACACTCAGGAACAAAACAAAACAAAAAAAGGCTAACAGGCAAACAGGAACTAAGACTAGGGATACTCACAAAACAGGCTTTTACTCAAAACGTGCAAACACAGGTTTCCTCCGAATCAAACAAAACAGGACAGAGCAAAACAGAACAGAAAATGCAATGAACCAGCAACCCGCAATACCCACAACCCACCCTTAAGAAGGTGACCATGCTGGACACGACAGTACTTCAAGTAAATAATGTGATTAAGTACAGTTCTGTATCTCACAACCGACCAAATAAGTCCCCCAAAATGTTAATATTATGCGACAAAATATATCAGGAAATAAAAAGAAATGTATATCTTGTGAAAGAATTGTAAGAACAAACGACGTTTGTAGGCCATCGTACATGAGTCAATTCATTCAAAAGAGAAAAATCATTTTGCATTGCCGGAAACTCAGCAAAATGTCACTTGATGTCAAGTTTTGGACATGTTTGATAATGAATTATCTTGCCACACTTGGGATTGCCGTTGCTCACTGTTGTTTCAAGCGTTGCTCACCGACTTTGTGTAAACGCTCAGACCCTCGGAAAATTACAGGGAACATTGCTAACGTAGAAACAAGTCTCAGATGGCGAAAAAATCGAGACACTTTTCTCAGAGGGCATTATTTCTGGAGGCATTTTTTACAGCGGGTATTCTGAGGATCTTCCTATTAATTACATTACACAACTGAACATTGCAATGCGCTGTTCTCCATTGTGGGACTCATAAAACCTTGTTGTATTCCAGTCTGACGTTTCAAAGGTTTTAATCCTTGCCTCGGTCTGCAATTTTTACCAGTTTTTATTGGCGACTCTATTTTAAACCCTCTCATGAAACCCAAACCTCCACGAGCTGTTATTAACGCTGTAATGACACAATTGATCTCGATGTGATTCCCAAAACAGACTTTTTTTTTTTTTGCTTCTTGAGGTGGTCACAAATACCCCCAATCGCCCCCTCCTCGCGTAGCCTCCCCCCCCCAGCAAGTCTTTTATGTCCCAGCTGCAAAAATAAAAGCTCCCCTTATGGAAATGTGATCACTCCACGGGCTCACGTGAAGCGATTCGGGTCTGCTTTTCTTTAAAAGCGCCATGTTTTTTGTGGGCTTTGACAAGTTTCATTATTCTTTGTCATGTGAGCACGACTCCTAAAACCTTAGTTGGAAGAGGAGCTTTCGAAAAGTCGTTTTTGAGTAATGATTGTGTGAATTATTCTCTTGATTTCGTTTCAGAAGGATACCTTTGTTACCTATTGCTATCTATCTATCTGTCAGTAGCTCAGGAGGTAGAGCGCTCGTCTTGGGATCAAGGGATCCCAGTTCGAATCCCGGCTCGTCCATGTTACATGTCGAAGTGTCCTTGGGTAAGACACTGAACCCCTAATACCCCCAATAAGCAGGTTAGCGCCTTACATGGCTGCAAGGCCGCTATTGGGAAATGTGGAGCACATTGTAAAGCGCTTTGGGAAGTCATTGACTTGAAAAGCGCTATATAAATGCAGATCATTTCATTTCATGAACCGGAACAGGATCAGGACCCAAACGCGTGACGTTCCTCACACAAGCCTTGTATTTTACGGGAAATGGGGAGTCATGCACGTTATGTCACGAAACGAGTCGGGAAGCAGGAAGTTGGAACTCATTGGCGTAGACGATCTGTCCCTTTAATTGAGAAAGAAAAGTTGTCCCACGCACAAACGGACCAAAAAACAAAACAAAGCAGGCTCAAATACAGGCAAAACTACAGACTAGGCATTTAACGGGATTAAACAGAACTTGCAGGAATCTCTCAGAATGTTACACCAAAGTGCAACAAAGTCCAACAAGCACAACAAGAATAAACAGGTATCAAACAGGTATGAACAGGTTTTCAACAAGGGTAAACAATGATTTGGCAAAGGGCAGTTCCAAAAGGGCGTTTAAGTACCCATAGGAGTAATCAGGAAAATGCAGGTCAGCCGGTGTGATGGGGCCGGGCCAGCTGGGCGCCATGACAACCGTGCAGGACAAGACACGTTAGGCAGCAGTCTGGCGTGAAATGATAGGAAGCCAGAGGCTGACGAGATCTATACCAATGGCCCGAGTAGATATCGGACGGATGGGGTTGATACCAAACAGGACGGGACAGACAGGATTGATAATGAAACAGGATAATGAAATTAAACAGGACAGACTACTCGGGAACGAAAACTGGAAAGCGATTTTAAATTGGAGAAAAATAAACGGAACCAATACCAGACAGGAAATACCAACAGGAAACAGGACCGAGTCAAAACCCACATCTTGCGGGGCAGAGGTTCGTTGACTGACTGACAAGGGAAAAGTGAGAGCACTGAGCTTAGATAGATGGAAAGCCAAACTGTCAACGAGCCGCAGCTGGCGCCACACGGGCGGGTCCAATTGAGTGCCATGGCAACTGTGACACTATCTATCTATCTATCTATCTATCTATAACATTTGTATTTTGCACATAAAAATGAAAGATCTCTCACACCTGTTAACCTCAGCCAGTCGTTCCCCTTATTAATGATTGCTATTCCCTATAAGCGATGATAAATACACTGGACTGTGTGTACTGTAAGATCAAACATTCAGTTCGATCCACCATTTCTGTTCGTCCCTCAACCCCCTTATCACCCCCCCTCCGGAGGAAGCAGAGCCTATTACAACAAAGACAACAAAGACAGTTAAAACATGTTCTTTGTTCCTTTATCTCTTTGTTTCATTATCCTCACTTTAAAATGTGGAACTGGAGTCGTCCAGTTTCGTTGTTACAATATATCCCATGTTGTAACAATGACAATAAAGGCATATTCTATTCTATTCTATTCTATTCTAACCTTTTTAAACACAACGCTGCACCTATTGACTCACAGAAAGACAGACTATGTAAAAAAGAAACAAAGACAATTTGTGTAAAACAATCTTTGCTAAATAAACAATACAAAAATATTTTATCCGTCCGTCTGTCTGTCTGTCCGTCTGTCTGTCCATCCGCCCATACCTCTACCTCCGTCCGTCCGTACCTCCGGCCATCCGGCCGTCTGCCGTTCCGCCCGTCTGCTGTTCCGCCCGTCCGCCGTTCCGCCGTTCCGCCCGTCCGCCGTTCCGCCCGTCCGTCTGCCCTTCCTTGTGTCCGTCTGTCCGACTGTCCGTGTGTCTATCTTCACCCACCCATCCATCCATCCATCTATCCTAGAATAGACGACATAAATATAATTTTATGAAGATGAAGATCCAATTTAAATAATAATAACCATAATCATAAACCATACTACCTCATATAGATAGAATACAATCAAAATTAGCCACTGAACATTTTTTGGACTTTATTGCTTCGTCGCACCTTGATGTACATATACAACTCAAATCATCTTAAAGAAATGTTCACACACTGTCTTTCTTTTTGTGTGTATATATACCGTATGTATATATACATGTATATGTCACGACCAGAACAGAATCATGACCCAATTGCGTAACGTTTACTACCAATTATATTGAAAGAAAGAGGAAGGGTTGAGGCTACGATCCGGTGTTCGCTGGACGCGGGAAGCAAGTCGCTCTCCCACTCGGATTGTGACCCGAATACGAAAGACGATCTCCCGTAGCGATGGCGGTGTCGGGGACGGAAAAACAGGTCGGTAGCCGGGACAGGGGAGAGCAAGAACGTCGGGGTCCGAAACGAGTCATAAGCCAGGATGGGAGAGTAGACGTAGTCGGGGTCAAAACAGGTCGTAAGCCTGGACGGGGGAGCAAACGTGGTCGGGATCAAAACAGGTCGTAGCCGGAGACAAACGGGAGCAAAAACGCGACAGGCGGGAGTCAGGGTAAAAAAAGGCTTGCCTTGTATCAACAGAGCTTTGCAGACGGACTGACAACAGGAGAGTGACAGGACTGGGTTTAAATAGGGACAGGGAGCCAATCAGAGCCATCAGCGGTTGGCGACAAATGAGCGGGCACAGGTGATTCACATCGGTAATTAGTAGTCCTATATTATTTGTTGTATATATTTTCAATATATATTGACCTTTTTTGTTTGGCAGGCCGGATAAAAAAGCTTGGCGAGCCGCATGTGGCCCGCGATCCGAACCTCGAATCGCCCGTAATTTCTTCCCATTTCTGCTTTTGGTGTTCTAATGAAAGCGTTCGCTTCAGTGTTGCCTTCACGGCCAACCGGAAAGTGTAATGATATAAGTGGCCTCGAAGAGCAAAAATCGCTTATTGAGTCAAGTGTGGTGTTGCCTTCAGGGACGATCGGAAATCATAAGCTTTCTCTCCGAATAGTTCAGTGAATGTGCGGTCGCATGTTTTCCATGCAAAGGGTTAACGGTCACGTGGTTTCGACCACAAAACACTTGTACGCGTGTGTACTGTGATGATAGAAGAAGCGGCTCTTTCAGCTTGGATCACTGAAAAGAGCCGACTCTTTAAGTTTCATTACGATTGTTTTCATTTTTTTAAAAGGTGTATTATCAATAATTAAAAAAACATTATGCACAAAATTATGAATTAAATGATTTAAAAATGTACTGGTATTGTGGTATCCTTTATTGTTTCAATATAAAATATATAGCTTTTAGTTAATTTAAACTTTTTTGTTTATACTAAGCACACAACACAGAGACGAAGCCGCTCATGTTGACCAGTCACGAGCTCCTTCGCAAAAAGAGAGAGAGAGAGAGAAGGGGGGGGGGGGGGAGAGCGGAAGAGATATATAGACATAAAAAGATATGGAGAAACATAAGAAGAGGGAAAGATAGAGAAAGAAAAATAGACAGTGAGAGAAAGGGGGAGGGATAGAAAGAGAATGAAATACAAATAAAGAAATAAAAAAGTGAGACAGAGAAAGAGAGAGAGAGAGAGAGAGAGATAAAGGTAGACAAAAAACAAAGAAAATTTGAAAGAAAGAGGGGGAAAAGAGGGAGAGAAAGAGAGAGAAGGACAGAGAAAGAGAGAGAAAGCAAGAGGACAAGAGAAATATGGAGAAATAGAAATAAAGAAAAGTTGAGAATGACAGAGTGAGAGAGTGAGAGAGGAAAAAGAGGGAGATGGAAAAAAAGAAAGATAATGGGAAAAGGACAGCGACAAAAGGAGAAAGAGGGAGAATGGGAAAAGGAGAGCAACAAAAAGAGAGAGAGAATGGTAAAAGGAGAGCAACAGAGAGAGAAGGAGAGAGACAGGGAGAGACAGAGAGAGAGCAGAAGAGATGTATGGACATGAAAAGATATAGAGAAACATAAGAAGAGGGAAAGATAGAGAAAGAAAAATAAATAGACAGTGAGAGAAAGGGGGAGGGATAGAAAGAGAATGAAATACAAATAAAGAAATAAAAAAGTGAGACAGAGAAATAGAGAGAGAGAGATAAAGGTAGACAAAAAAACAAAGAAAATTTGAAAGAAAGAGGGGGAAAATAGGGAGAGAAAGAGAGAGATGGTCAGAGAAAGAGAGAGAAAGCAAGAGGACAAGAGAAATATGGAGAAATAGAAATAAAAAAAAGTTGAGAATGACAGAGAGAGAGAGTGAGAGAGGAAAAAGAGAGAGATGGAAAAAAAGAAAGATGATGGGAAAAGGACAGCGACAAAAAGAGAAAGAGGGGGAATGGGAAAAGGAGAGCAACAAAAAGAGAGAGAGAATGGTAAAAGGAGAGCGACAGAGAGAGAAAGAGAGAGACAGGGAGAGACAGAGAGAGAGAGAGAGAGAGAGAGAGAGAGAGAGAGAGAGAGGGACAGAGAGAAAGGTAGAAAAAAAGGAAAATTTGAAAGAAAGGGGGAAAAAAAAGAGAGAAAGACAGAGAAGGAGAGCAAAACAGAGAGAAAGCAAGAGGACAAGAGAAATATGGAGAATTAGAAATGAAGAAAATTGAGAAAGACAGAGAGAGAGAGTAAGAGAGAGGGGAAGAAAAGAGAGAGAGGAAAAAAGAGAGAAAAAGAGAATGGGAAAGGAAGAGTGACAAAGAGAGAGGGAGAGAGAGAGAGAATGGGAAAAGGACAGCAACAACAAAGAGAAAGAGAGAGAGAGAGAGAGAGAGAGAGAGAGAGAGAGAGAGAGAGAGAGAGAGAGAGAGAGAGAGAGAGAGAGACAGAGAGAGAGAGGGGGGGGGGGGAATGGCTTTTCATTGATAGGACCCGGCTCACTTTAAAGAGCCGGTTCACAGAGCCGTTTCGTTCCCCGACGAACCATCGCTAGTGTACGGAGCCCGGCGGAGAACAAAGAAGCTCGGGTGGCGCTATATAAAGCGCACGAAGCTCGGAAGGGGGGCATCTTGACGCGGCAGGCACTCAGGCAGGCGAGCAGGCGAGCAGCAGCCGGCCGAGATGCGGACGAGCGCGCAGGCGTCCGCCGGCCGCCTCTTCCGCTGGCTCCTCATCCTCACGCTCGCCCTACTCTGGCCGGAGTGCGCGCGCGCCGCCGCCGCTGGGCGCCACCAACACCACCACCAGCAGCACAAAGCCGCACCGGTGAGTTCGTGTTTTGCTTCCTTCACACTTGCGTGAACGTGTGACTCGCGTGGAGCGTGCCATCAAACAAACCAAAAGAGTAACTAGTTCCTTCCACGCCCGACGCGCACGCACTTCGCCATCTCTGCACGTGCATTCGGCGCACCCAAAATACTCAGATTAGCCAGAAATTTGAAAGTGTACTTTAGCATTCCCTGCGCCTTTATACACAGGGTTGGGTAGGGTTACTTTAACTGGATTACTTTCAATTACTTTTGGATTACTCCAATACCAAATATGCTAATAAAAGACAAAAGAAACTAAATACGAATAAAATGATGACTTCCAACACGTGGTAAGCTTTCTCTCCTGGCTTTGATCTCTTTGATTTCTGGCAAAACTAACATAAAATCAGGGTTGGGTAGTTACTTTAACTGGATTACTTTCAATGACTTTTGGATTACTCCAATACCAAATATGCTAATAAAAGACAAAAGCAACTAAATATGAATAAAATGATGACTCACAACACGTGGTGAGCTTTCTCTCCTGGCTTTGATCTCTTTGATCTGCGGCAAAACGAACGTAAAACGCGACAGAAACAAAATGAAAATAAATAAAGAAAAATAAATATACAGTGAGAGAAATGGGGAGGGATGGAAAAAGAAATAAAGACATATAAAGAAAAGAAAAAGAGAGACAGAGAAAGAGAGAGAGAGATAAAGGTAGAGAAAAAAAATTGAAAGAAAGAGGGGTAAAAGAGAGAGAGAAAGAGAGGGAAGGTGAGAGAAAGAGAGAGAATGCAAGAGAAATATGGAGAAATAGAAATGAAGAAAAAATGAGAATGACAGAGAGAGTGTGAGAGGGGAAGAAAAGAGACAGAGGAAATAAGAGAGAAAAAAAAGAGAATGGGAAAAGGAGAGCGACGAGAGAGAGAGAGAGAGAGAGAGAGAGAGAGAGAGAGAGAGAGAGAGAGAGAGAGAGAGAGAGAGAGAGAGAGAGAGAGAGAGAGAGAGAGATAAAAGTAGAAAAAAAACAGCTTGCCAACATCATTTTTGCCGTTCCGTGTATTCCGTTACTCCCCAAGCCTGCTTCTTTTGTCTTTTATTAGCATATTTGGTATTGGAGTAATCCAAAAGTAATTGAAAGTAATCCAGTTAAAGTAACCCTACCCAACCCTGATTTTATGTTAGTTTTGCCGGAGATCAAAGAGTTCAAACCCAGGAGAGAAAGCTTACCACGTGTTGTGAGTCATCATTTTATTCATATTTAGTTTATTTTGTCTTTTATTAGCATATTTGGTATTGGAGTAATCCAAAAGTAATTGAAAGTAATCCAGTTAAAGTAACCCTACCCAACCCTGTTTATATACCAGAAAATATAGTGAATAACATTGATAATGCATCGTTTAAACCAGTTCCTTTTCTTTTTAGTTTTTTTGAGAGAGAGCCATATAAATAATTCAAACTAATTTCAGCAAAACCACCAAACCCACTCACAGACAAAATCTAAATTTTCAGCTTTTCATTTCACTGTGTAACATGAGATCAGGGGTGTCAAACTCATTTTATCTCGGGGGCCACACGATAGAACAAACATTCTGTCGGGGGCCGGACTAGTAGATTACAGAGAAAGAAAGAGAGATAAAGAAATAAGAGAAAGAGGAAAGGAAAAGGAGGGGGGGGCGGGACGAAGAAAGAAAAAGAGAGAGAGGGAGAGAGAGGGAGAAACAAAAGATAAAAAGTCGTGAGAGAGGGGGGGAAAGAAAGTGAGAGGAAGAAAAAAATCCAAAGAGAAATAGAAAGACAGAAGGAGAGAAAAGAGAAAATAAAGCGCAAAGGGTAGGAAGAGAGAAAGAGAAAAGAGAGAAAATGAAAAAAGCAAGATAGAGCAAAAGAAGTTAAAAGACACAGAGAGAAAGAGTCAAAGAGCAACAAAGGAAGAGAAAAAGAGAGACGCAGAGAGTGAAAGAGACAGAGACAGAGTGGGAGAAAATGGGTGGAAAAGAAAGAAAGAGAGAGAGAGAGAGAGAGAGAGAGAGAGAGAGAGAGAGAGAGAGAGAGAGAGAGAGAGAGAGAGAGAGAGAGAGAGAGAGAGAGAGAGAGAGAGAGAGAGAGAGAGAAATAAGTACAAGTGCAGTGTCTTTGTTCGAGGCACCTGGCTTTGGCAACATCAAGTTGACATATTTCAACCTGCAGCTTGTTTTTCTCTTGCGCTTCTCTGAGTGTTGTCTTGCGGGCCGGATTCAATCCCTTAGCGGGCCTGATCTGGCCCGCGGGCTGCCTCTTTGACACCTGCGCATTAGATGATTTCATAACATACATAAAATAAAAATAATTCCAGAGCCTGTGTCCCATATCTACAAATAACTTGTATTACTTGTATTACTCGATTACTTAATATCGTTGAGGCTCATTTTGACCTTTGTATTCCAGAAATAACGGTTTCAAAACAAGGTGCAAGCAGAGTGTTTTGTAAAAATGTCACAAAATATTGCAAACAGGATACTGACGTATTTACCTTCGGTGCAGACGGCTCTGGGTATGTCCTGATTACTGATGTGGAACACCTGTGCCCGCTCATTTGACGCCAACTGCCTCGGACTCTGATTGGGTCCCTGTCCCTATTTAAACCCACTCCTGTCTGTTGCCTTTGGTCGGTCCGTCTGCGAACCTCAGTTTACTTTAGGCAAGCTTTTCGACCCTGACTCACTCCTGTTTTTGCTCCCGTCTGTTTCCCGGCTTCGACCTATTTTTTGATCTTGACCACGTCTACTCTCCTCTCCTGGCTTTTGACTCGTTGCTGATCCCGACCACGTTTTTTTGCTCTCCTGTCCCGGCTACTGACCCGTTTTTTTTTGTTCCCGACACCGCCATCCCTCGGAAATGCCACTTCCGCGTACAGAGCGACCTGCTACCCGTGACCACCGGATCGTGTGTGCAATCCTTTCCTTTCTTCCCAATAAAACTGAGAGAAACGTAACGCAAGTGGGTCCTGTCTCCGTTCTGTTCTTGACAGGGAAGACAGGAGTGCATAGCTCCGCCCACACCTACCGCTCACCCAATCAAATTGCTCTGCGTGCCTTGCTGGCGTTTTTTTTTCTGTTAACATTACTTCCGTGGGTTTTTATTATTATAAGTGCCTTAACTGTGTACTAAATAGAACAAACCATCCTTACACTGAACTTAGGCATAAACTTTACAAGAACATTTCAGGGCCTGATGCTCCGAGTGACGTGATCACATGATTTTGGTCACCATGGCGACTGCCTTCCTGTGGACTTGCACAAAAGGTCGTCGCTCTCTGACCGGACGATGACGACGGGACTTAGCCTTTTTTTTTTTTTTTAGGAATAAGTCAAGTCATGTTTATTAGCATAGTCCTAATCACAATAAGTCTCAAAGGGCTGCACAAACCAAAGGCTTTTACAGACTATCATTAAACTATCCCCTGATCTAAAACCTACATGAGGGCAAGGAAAAACTCAAAAACAATGGCGGCACGCTCTTCAGCTACTCTTCTATTTATTACTGTTCTCTTGTCTATTATGCTTTCTCTTCTGGACACATGCTTGGCTAATAATGCTAACAGTTGCCAGTTTCTTTTACATTTGGGGCTAAGTCTGAATTCCAGCTTTTTCGGGCAATTTTCATGCCACCTTTGATATTCCAAAAGAAATGTTGGAAGCTAGGGAAGCTATGTCGGCGGGACTGCTAAAATGATTTTGGAAACGGCAGAGAAGGACATGATGATAACAACTGTGCCTCAGCCGACCAATATCTCTTGGTGCAGAGTTTACTGCCATTAATATGTATCCATATCATGCAATTCTCACCAAATTGCTTCACTACACTGACTCGCCACACGGGGCCGCCTACACACACTCATTTCCCTGATACAGGAAGCAACTGTTGGAAGTCGGGCTTCCTCGATGTGTGGACAAAGATCTGTTCAAAGCCACTCCTGCCATATCATGGTGATTTAGCATACTGAAATCATTCCCAAAGGCTTGATACTTACCAATGAGCAATGGCAAACCCTTTATAACTTTTTTCAAAATAGATAAAGAAAAATGTATTTGTGTAATATGGGACAATGCTTCTGAAAACGTATGACCAGTATACATAATTATCACAAAACCAGAACAGACCAGTGGACCCTAGAGCATTCGTTTTAGTTCTTTTATTAAGGAAGCGTTCAGGCCTTGTGAGGGAGAGAGGAAAAAGAGAGAGAGGGAAAAAAGGAAATATTATGGGAAAAGGACAGTGACAAAAAGAGAAAGAGGGAGAATGGGAAAAGGAGAGCAACAAAAAGAGAGAGAGAATGGGAAAAGGAGAGCAACAAATGGCCGTCAGACGTCAGCAGCGGCGCCGGGGAGATAGCTTCGGATCGAGTGGGCAATCGAAGTGCGGAAATCAGGCAGGTCGTGTTTACCGGGGCTGGACAGGAGATCGAAGCGTGGGACGGAAACAGGTCGGATCGGAGGCAGGCAGAAACGGGTCAGCAGAGTTCTTAAATGAACGGGATATCAGGAGAAACATACAGAGTTACAAATGTACACTCTGACACTGAACTCTGGGCGCAGCGTGCTTAACAGAGAAGTGCCAGCCAATCAGAAGGCGCCCACATGATTGCTCCAGGTGATCAGAGTTAGTAATCATGACAATAATGGTACTGAATGAATTAAGTTACAGTAATTGTCTCACTTCACAAAATCCACTTCATAAATTTATTGAATGAAAGTTTAAATTCACATTTGCCGGGAACTATCGCCATCTACTGTTAGGGAGTTGAAATGACCCTCAGCTATTTTTTTCTTTGCATTATTTTGCCAATTGCATTATTTTGCCAAGGCAAACCCACTAAAAACAGGTCCGTGACCTACTTTTGGGTCCTAGCCCAGCAGTTGAGGAACACTGGTTCAATAGACACCTACTCCAAAGGTAATATTTTAAAACAGGGGTCTCAAACTCAATTTACTTGGGGTCCGCCGGAGCTATGGTTTGGGTGGTGTGGGGCCAAATCAGGTTTTCCACAAAAATGTTTTGACAAAAACAATGTTGATGACTCTCTGCAGGGTTTTTATTTTATTCTTCTTCTATTCGTTCGACTCAGAACTGTTGTCATTGATACAGGATGTCCCAAAAGTGAGTACCCCCCTCAAATTTCTGCAGATATTTCAATATAATGTTTAATTGAACAACACCGAGGAAACATCGCTTTGGCACAATGAACGGTAGTCTGTGTGAAGCTTATATAGCAGTGTCAATTTATTTTTCCCCCTCAAAAAGTCAAACGATTGCCATTAGTAGCTAAATCTCTGATAACAAAAGTGAGTACACCCTTAAGTCAAAGTTCCTGAAGTTCAAGATTTTGTGTGGCCACCATGATTCTGCACAGAACGCCCTTAATCTGCCTGGCCATTGATTTTACCAGAGTGTCACAGATTGCCACTGGAATGCTCTTCCACTCCTCCATGACAGAGCTGTCGGACATTCAATATCTTGTACTTTTCCACCTTTCGCTTGAGGAAGCCCCAAAGATGTTCTATTGGGTTTGGATCTGGATACATGCCGGGTCAGTCCCTACTCTTTACCCTTAGCCCCTTCAGAAAAGCCTTGGTCATCTTGCCCTGTGACCCAGTTTCTGGAGAAAGGGGATCATACTCTGCTCCAATATTTCCCAGTTCATGTGTTCCTCAATGACATGCAACTCATCAACTCCATTTGCACTCATGCAGCCCCAAACCATGGCATTCCCAACACCATGCTTGACCTTAGGCACGGCACAAAGATGTTTTCACTCCTCACACATGCTTCACACCCTCTGAGCCAAATAGATTAGTCTCCATCTCATCAGACCACAGGCTTTCTTTCCAGTGTGCCATGGCCTTTGCTGACAGACTTCTTTTAATTGTGCCAAAGCGATGTTTTTTTAGCAATCTTCTATTAAACACTACAATGAAATCCTTTCATAAATGTGTGGGGTGTAATTACTTTTGTGATATACTGTAACAACGTACTGGACATTGTTTACAGCAAAATACTTAGCTGTGGTATTGAAAACCGGCAATGTCCCCTAGACTGGGCAAGGGCAGCTGATGATATTCTGGTCTGTGTTGATGACTGTAATGTTTTTCTGTCATCCAAACTGTTATTTAATGCTCATCCTGGATTGCTACGTCTAATCTTGATGTAAATAATGTACACTATGTCGTTATCAATGACAATATACACTATTCTATTCTATTAGATGGGGCTTGTCAGTTTTTTTATATTAGTAGGGGTTTTAGAGAACGTCCATTTTAGACTTGTAGTTGAGCAGCTTTAACATAGACGTCTAAGTGACTTTAGATGTTTATTAGACGTTTTTTAGACAAAAAACACCGCTAAGTGGCAGTGTTCCCTCTAAGCTGCACATTCTCAGCGCACAAGAAAATCTAGCCAGCGCACAAAAATGAGGGCTCAAAATTGCTAATTAAGAAGCGACTTAAGTCAAAGTTACAGTGCATGAAGGTAAAAATACACGGGTTCCCCTGACGTTGTGTCCTAAATGCGGTATTTTGAAGTCGAGTCCAAGTAGAACGAAGTTGAGTAAAGTTAGTAGAGTTTGTTGAGAACCGGCTTCTTCGGCCGGGCTCACTAAAAGGAACCGGCTCTTTTGGGTCCTAAACGGCTCTTTGGGTTGTTTTGCTTCTTTCATCCCAACATGACCAAATATTATGTAGAATTATGCACAAAATGACTTAAAGGAAGGGGGGAATAGAACAAAAAAGTAAAGAAATACCAAAATGAAAAAGTAGTGAAAAGCTGAAAAAAAAAGAAACTAAAGGAAGAAAAAAAAAGAAGGAAACATTTAGAAAAAAGCCAGAAGAAAATAAAATAAATAAATGTAGGAAAAAAATAAATAGTGAATAAAAAGAAAAAAGTAACAGCTCGGAAAAAACAAACACAATGAGATTTTTTTTAAAGGAATTTTTAAAAAAGTAGATAAAAAACAGCAAAAAGAAGAAAAAGTTTGTGTTGCATTCATATAGTTTCCAATGATATCAAGTGAATCTTGTTGCCAACATTGTACTTCCACTAAAAATGTGATTAAGTACAGTTCTGTATCTTGCAACCGACTAAATAAGCCCCCAAAATGTTAATATTATGCGAAAAAATACATCAGGAAATAAAAAGAAATGGATATCTTGTGAAAGAATTGTTTGTAGGCCGTACAACCTTTGCAATAGTACATGAGTCAATTCATTCAAAAGAGAAAAATCATTTTGCATTGTCGGAAACTCAGCAAAATGTAACTTGATGTCAAGTTTTGGACATGTTTGATAAATAATTATCTTGCCACACTTGGGATTATGGTTTGCTCACTGTTGTTTCAAGCGTTGCTCACCGACTTTGTGTGAACGCTCGGACCCGTGGAAAATTACAGGGAACATTGCTCAGTGGGTACATTTACATGCAAAGTACGTGTAGTTTTAGCTATTTTCTGAAAAAAAAAAGTACTTATGTGATACAAAAATAAAATAAAATACAAATAACCACGGGGCAGCACGACGGCGCAGTGGTTAGCGTGTGTGCGGCACAGTTCTAAGGGCTTGGGAACCTCCTGTGTGGGTTCAAATCCAGCTACCGGACTTCCTGTGCGGAGTTTGTATGTTTGTATGCGTGGGTTTCCTCCGGGCACTCCGGTTTCCTCCCACATTCCAAAGACATGCATTTCAGTGGATTGGCCGGTCCAAATTGTCCCTAGGTGTGACTGAGTGAGCGAATTGTCTGTCCCTATGTGCCCTGCAGCTGGCTGGCAACCAGTTCAGGGTGTCCCCTGCCCACTGCCCGATGATTGCTGGGATGGGCTCCAGCACCCCCGCGACCCTACTGAGGATAAGCGGTGCAGCTCATGAGATGAGATGAGAGACAAATAACCACAGAGAACAAGAAGGAAGACGTCCTGTTTCCTTTATTGGCACACGCGGCAAAACATTAGCCACCGACTGACCTAATGCTCAAAATATTGTTTTTCACACAAAAGGCTCTGACGGACTAATCTGTTTTTTTTCTGCTTTGCTGAAAATCTAAAGTTGCTGACTCGTGGAGTGCGTGCAGGACAGGAAGTGGCAATCAGAGGAGGCCTTTAGTCAACAACATCATAAAAAGCAGGCAGACTGACTCAGGCATCTGCGTGTGTTATATCACGTTTACATGTAGTTCTTACCCACCCGGCCAAAAACTGCTTGAAATTATCGTAAAACAAAGTTGAAAAGAAGCCAAGATTCTAGACCTCTTTATTTTGGTGTCTAGGCGTCTTTTTCCAGACTCCGCAGGACAAGTTCTTTGAGGAACTGAATTTGGACAACATTGGCCCAGGCAAACTCAACGACAACTATTATTATAGACTAAATTTAGGCTAAAGCAGGGGTGTCAAACTCATTTTAACTCAGGGGCCACACGATAGAACAAACGTTCTGTCGGGGGCCGGATTAGTAGATTAAAGAGAAAGAAAAAGAGAGATAAAGAAATAAGAGAAAGAGGGAGGGAAAAGGAGAGAAGGCGGGACAAAGAAAGAAAAAGAGAGAGAGGGAGAGAGCGCGAGAAACAAAAGATAAAAAGTCGTGAGAGAGGGGGGAAAAGAAAGGGAGAGGAAGGGAGAAATCCAAAGAGAAATAGAAAGACAGAAGGAGAGAAAAGAGAAAAGAAAGCGCGGAAGGGTATGAAGAGAGAAAGAGAAAAGAGAGAAAAGGAAAAAAGGAAGTTAGAGCAAAAGAGGTTAAAAGAGAGAGAAAGAGACAAAGAGCAACAAAGGAAGAGAAAAAGAGAGACACAGAGAGTGAAAGAGACAGGGTGGGAGAAAAGGGGTGGAAAAGAAAGAAAGAGAGAGAGAGAGAGAGAGAGGAGAGAGAGAGAGAGAGAAATAAATACAAGTAAAGTGTCTTTGTGAGAGGCACCTGGCTTTGGCAACATCAAGTTAACATATTTCAACCTGCAGCTTGTTTTTCTCTCGCGCTTCTCTGAGTGTTGTCTCGCGGGCCGGATTCAATTCCTTAGCGGGCCTGATCTGGCCTTCGGGCCGCCTGTTTGACACCTGTGGGCTAAAGCAAGGGTGTCAAGCTCATTTGAGCTAGGGGGGCACATGCCAGACAAAAACTCTTACAAGGGGCATGACTAGGACTAGAAGATTAAAAAGAAAGCAATAAGGGGGAGAAATGAGAGGGAGAAAAATAAACAGCAAAAGAGCAAGAGAGAGAGAGAGAGAGAGAGAGAGAGAGAGAGAGAGAGAGAGAGAGAGAGAGAGAGAGAGAGAGAGAGAGAGAGAGAGAGAGAGAGAGAGAGAGAGAGAGAGAGAGAGAGAGAGAGAGAGAGAGAGAGAAAGAGAGAGAGAGAGAGAGAGAGGGAAAGAAATAAAGTACCGTAAAAAGAAAGACAGACAGACAGAAAAAAATAAGGGCAGGCAGAGATACAAAAAGAAAAAGAAATACAAAGCGAGAGAGAAAGGTAGCGATAAAAACCAAGAAAGACAGTATGAAAGAAAGAGAAATAAGGGGAGGGGGAGAGAAATACCAAGCGAGAAAAACAAAGAAATACAGTAAGCAACAAAGAAAACAAAGTGAGAAAGAAAGAGAAAGACAAAGACTGTGATATATAAAGAAAAAGAAAGAGAAAAGGGATGAGAGTAAAGACAAATAACCAAAAGAGAGAATGAGAGAAAAAAGCCGAGAAAGAGAAACAATGTCAGAGGAAAAGATAAAGGAGAGAGAAAGAAAGAGAAAATGAATAAGAGAAGATAAAGCGAGCAAGAGAGAGAAAAAGAGAGAGAGAAAGAGAGATGAGCAAAGAGCTATAGAAAGAAAGAGAAAAGTGAAAAAAAGGAGGGAAAATGGAGATAAAACAGAGAGAGGGGAAGAAAGAGTAATGGAAAGAGATAGAGAAAGAAAAAGAAAGAAAGGAGAAGACAGAAAGAAAGTGCACCAGTGAGAGAGAAAAAAAAAGAGAGAAAGCAAAAGTGAAAATAGGAGAGAGAGAAATACATTGTGTGGGTTAGAGAGCGAGTGAAAGAGAGAGACAAAGAGAGAGAAAATAAGACAGAGTGAGAAAAAAAGAGAGAAAAAAGGACATAAAGAAAGAGAGAATAAGGAAGGAGAAACAAATGGAGAGAGTGCTGATTTACTGGAAAGGAAGTAGAGATGAAGCAAGGCATTATCGCCCTCTACTGTTAAGGAGTCTAATTCACCCTAAGTTTTTTTTCTTCTTACCAATATTTTCCCGAGGCAAAGGCCCGCGACCCACTAAAAACAGGACCCCCTTTTGGGTCCCGACCGACCAGTTGAGAAACACATCTTGAAAAAGCATCAACAACTCTTGTTTCCCAGCACGTCTTATCAAACTTAACCTGGCAGGCTGACTTTGTTTTGTCTGCAGCGCGTCGGCAAGTCCGTGCAGGCCCGGCTTAAAAGTTACACGCCGGCTCGAATTACCTTCGCGGTTCGAGCGCCACAACAAGCAAGTGGACAACGAAGCAGTTTTCTTACTTAAGATCGAAGGCGAGCAGGCTCAACTGAAAAAGGACCTGGAACCAAATCTCAGTTAGTTTGCCGAGAGTAAAAGCTTTATAATAGGGCTGCATCAAACTATTATTTTCTCAATCGAAGAATCTGTCGATCACTATTTTGATGACTCTTTTGTGTCATTAGTGTCAAATAGGACAGGGGAATTAGCTCAAATGGTAGAGCGCTCGCATAGCATGTGAGAGGTAGTGGGATCAATGCCCACATTCTCCATAGTTTTTACTTATTGTTGAAGATGTAATGGATGGTTTATTATGTGTCATTACACATTGCAAAACAGGCGAAGTAGCTCAAATGGTAGGATGTATTTTTAGTGTTTCAGGTTCAGTTGGGTCAATGCCCATAGTCTCCTAATTATTACTCATCGAGTATATGCAATATATAGTTTTCATTTGTGTCATTAAAATTGAATAGGACAGGGGAATTAGCTCAAATGGTAGAGCGCTCGCTTAACATGTGAGAGGTAGTGGGATCAATGCCCACATTCTCCATTGGTTTTACTTATTGTTGAAGATGTAATGGATTATTTATTATGTGTCATTACACATTGCAAAACAGGTGAAGTAGCTCAAATGGTAGGATGTATTTTTAGTGTTTGAGGTTCCGTTGGGTCAATGCCCATAGTCTCCTAATTATTACTCATCGAGTATATGTAATGTATAGTTTTTGTTTGTGTCATTAGTATTAAATATGACAGGGGAATTAGCTCAAATGGTAGAGCGCTCGCTTAGTATGTGAGAGATAGTGGGATCAATGCCCACATTCTCCATAGTTTTTACTTATTGTTGAAGATGTAATGGATGGTTTATTATGTGTCATTACACATTGCAAAACAGGCGAAGTAGCTCAAATGGTAGGATGTATTTTTAGTGTTTGAGGTTCCGTTGGGTCAATGCCCATAGTCTCCTAATTATTACTCATCGAGTATATGTAATTTATAGTTTTAGTTTGTGTCATTAGTATTGAATAGGACAGGGGAATTAGCTCAAATGGTAGAGCGCTTGCTTAGCATGTGAGAGGTAGTGGGATCAATGCCCACATTCTCCATAGTTTTTACTTGTTGTTGAAGATGTAATGTATTGTTTTTTATGTGTCATTACACACTGCAAAACAGGTGAAGTAGCTCAAATGGTAGGATGTCTTTTTAGTGTTTGAGGTTCAGTTGCGTCAATGCCCATAGTCTCCTAATTATTACTCATCGAGTATATGTATTGTATAGTTTTCATTTGTGTCATTATCATGAATTAGAACAGGGGAATTAGCTCAAATGTTAGAGCGGTTGCTTAGCATGTGTGAGGTAGTGGGATCAATGCCCACATTCTCCATTGTTTTTACTTATTGTTGAATATGTAATGGATTGTTTATTATGTGTCATTATACATTACAAAACAGGCGAAGTAGCTCAAATGGTAGGATGTCTTTTTAGTGTTTAAGAGGCAGTGGGGTCAATGCCCATAATCTCCTAATTATTACTCATTGAGTATATGTAATGTATAGTTTTCATTTGTGTCATTATTGTTGAATAGGACAGGGGAATTAGCTCAAATGGTAGAGCGCTTGCTTAGCATGTGAGAGGTAGTGGGATCAATGCCCACATTCTCCATAATTTTTACTTGTCGTTGAAGATGTAATGTATTGTTTTTTATGTGTCATTACACGTTACAAAACAGGCGAAGTAGCTCAAATGGTAGGATGTCTTTTTAGTGTTTGAGGTTCAGTTGGGTCAATGCCCATAGTCTCCTAATTATTACTCATCGAGTATATGTAATTTATAGTTTTAGTTTGTGTCATTAGTATTGAATAGGACAGGGGAATTAGCTCAAATGGTAGAGCGCTTGCTTAGCATGTGAGAGGTAGTGGGATCAATGCCCACATTCTCCATAATTTTTACTTGTCGTTGAAGATGTAATGTATTGTTTTTTATGTGTCATTACACGTTACAAAACAGGCGAAGTAGCTCAAATGGTAGGATGTCTTTTTAGTGTTTGAGGTTCAGTTGGGTCAATGCCCATAGTCTCCTAATTATTACTCATCGAGTATATGTAATGTATAGTTTTTATTTGTGTCATTATTTTTGGTTAGAACAGGGGAATTAGCTCAAATGGTAGAGCGCTCGCTTACCTTGTGAGAGGTAGTGGGATCGATGCCCACATTCTCCATTGTTTTTACTTATTGTTGAACATGTAATGGATTGTTTATTATGTGTCATTACACATTGCAAAACAGGCGAAGTAGCTCAAATGGTAGGATGTCTTTTTAGTGTTTGAGGTTCAGTTGGGTCAATGCCCATAGTCTCCTAATTATTACTCATCGAGTATATGCAATATATAGTTTTCATTTGTGTCATTAAAATTGAATAGGACAGGGGAATTAGCTCAAATGGTAGAGCGCTCGCTTAGCATGTGAGAGGTAGTGGGATCAATGCCCACATTCTCCATTGGTTTTACTTATTGTTGAAGATGTAATGGATTATTTATTATGTGTCATTACAAATTACAAAACAGGCGAAGTAGCTCAAATGGTAGGATTTCTTTTTAGTGTTTGAGGTTCCGTTGGGTCAATGCCCATAGTCTCCTAATTATTACTCATCGAGTATATGTAATTTATAGTATTCATTTGTGTCATTATTATTGATTGAAACAGGGGAATTAGCTCAAATGGTAGAGCGCTCGCTTAGCATGTGAGAGGTAGTGGGATCAATGCCCACGTTCTCCATTGTTTTTACTTATTGTTGAAGATGTAATGGATTGTTTATTATGTGTCATTACACATTAGAAAACAGGCGAAGTAGCTCAAATAATAGGATGTCTTTTTATTGTTTGAGAGGCAGTAGGGTCAATGCCCATAATCTCCTAATTATTACTCATCGAGTATATGAAATGTATAGTTTTCTTTTGTGTCATTTATAATTAATAGGACAGGGGAATTAGCTCAAATGGTAGAGTGCTCGCTTTGCATGTGAGAGGCAGTGGGATCAATGCCCACATTCTCCATTGTTTTACTTATTGTTGAAGACTTAATGGATTGTTTATTATGTGTCATTACACATTGCAAAACAGGCGAAGTAGCTCAAATGGTAGGATGTCTTTTTAGTGTTTGAGGTTCAGTTGAGTCAATGCCCATAGTCTCCTAATTATTTCTCATCGAGTATATGTATTGTATAGTTTTCATTTGTGTCATTATCATCAATTAGAACAGGGGAATTAGCTCAAATGTTAGAGCGCTTGCGTAGCATGTGTGAGGTAGTGGGATCAATGCCCACATTCTCCATTGTTGAACATGTAATGTCATTTAGTTTAAACAGGATTGGGGAATTAGCTCAAATGGTAGAGCGCTCGCTTGTTGTTTATTATGTGTCAATACAATTAGGGATAACAGGGCAATCAGTTTAAATGGTAGAGTGCTCGCATAGCATGTGAAAGACAGTGGGATAAATGCCCACATGCTCCGAATTGATACTTGTTGTCAAAGATGTAAACTGTAGTTGATAATGAGTCATTACATTCAGGTAGACCAGGGGAGTTAGCTTAAATGGTGGAATGCTAACTTAGCATGTGAGCGACCGTAGGATCAATGCCCATAATTTCCATATGGTAACTTGTTGTTGAAGATTTAATGAATGTTTTAGGCAAAGTAGCTCAAATGATAGAATCTCTTTTTTAGTGTTTGAGAGGCAGTGGGGTCAATGCCCACATTCTCCTAATTATTACTTAGTGAATGGGACAGGGAGATCCATATTGTTATTGTTCGTCAAAGATTTAAAATATAGTTATTAATGTCTCATTACAATTTAGTAAAGCAGGGGTACTAGCTTAAATGGTAGAGGGCTTGCTTAGCATGTGAGAGACAGTTTGGTCATTGCCTACGTTCGAGTTAAATTTACTTGTCGAAGATGTAATATATAGTTTTTTTTGTGATATTAACAATTATTAAGAAACAGGAATTGGCTCAAATGGTTGACCACATGCTTTGCATGTGAGAGGCAGTGGGATCAATACCTAGTCAATATTTTTCTTTTGATTACATCTAAAATCCATTATCACTAAAAACTGTCTGGTAGCATTTTGGTAACAATGTGCCTGAAGGTTTGAGATCCGTTCATGCGCCAACTTGTCCGGTTATGTTCTGTTCCATAAGGCTTTCGTGTTGTAACACAATTTAAAAAAAGGGAAATGATGGATATTTTTTTTGCTTCAGGTTCTCACATAGATTGTTCATTTGTTAATTTGACACCGGCTACAGAAATACAGAAACTTTTCAACGTTTTTCTTGCATTAAAGATTTTGAAGTTATTTCTCCTTCTTAACTCATAGCCTCCCTCCTGATTTCTCAATATGTTCTGAATATTTGGTGGTACCTATGCTGTTAGACAGAGGGAGGGAAAGCTACAGGACTAGGTTTAGGTTTGATGAATATAGAGTAAAATCGAAGCAACACTGGATTCAAAAGTAATTTGAACAAGAGCCGGCAATTTAACACCTTAATGTTCCAACGGGCCCGCCAAATCTATCTATCTATCTATCTATCAGTCATTAAAATACATTATGCCACATGTCATTGGAAAGCCTAAACTCTAGGGATTCAAGATATAATGGCAAATACTTATCCCTGGTTACTCAAAGTTCTGGAGTCCACAGTAAATATCGAAGGAATAATCCAATTCCAACCGTGGCCTTGATGTGAAGCTCTGTGATGAATCAGATCCTTGTTTTATTTCTGGTCCGGGTAGCTTGTCACAAGGATCACCGAGACCTCCGATCGTCCATGGAATCGAGAAATTTTTCCAGGAGGCAGAAGAACCTGGCCTTGAATCAGACCATCAAAAGAAATATATTCAGTATTTTGTTCAAGATTAAGCTTTGACAACGTCGAGCCATCTACGGCTACGCATCCAGGAAGATGAAAGGGTTGACTACAATAGCCCAAGCAAGTTAAAATAACTTAAATTTACACAGAAAATAGGCAAGTCAGGTCACATTATAAAAATATAATCCATCCATCCATTATCTGCACCGCTTATCCTCAGTAGGGTCTCAGAGGGTGCTGGAGCCCATCCCAGCTATCTTCGGGCAGTGGGCAGGGGACACCCAGAACTGGTTGCCAGCCAGCTGCAGAGCACACAGGGACAGACAATTCGCTCGCTCAGTCACACCTAGGGACAATTTGGACCGGCCAATTAACCTGGCATGCATGTTTTTGGAATGTGGGAGGAAACCGGAGTGCCCAGAGGAAACCCACGCAAGCGCAGGGAGAACATGCAAACTCCACACAGGAGGTTCGATCTCACGACCTCAGAACTGTGCCGCTCACGCACCAACCACTGCGCCGCCGTGCTGCCCCTAAAAATATAATCAATACACATAAAATATTAAAAGAAGGCCTAATATATGATTTAATTGATATAATCCATTACCATGAGCAATATTTTCTTGTTGCATCAAAACAACCTTTTAAAACTACAATGAGAAACAGATTAAAACTCACCAAAACTCATCTAGATCCTTTTTTTTGTCCTTTGTGAATTACACTGTCACCGGGTGGAGTCAAAACGAAGAAAAGGAGAGAATTGGTTTACCAATTCCAGGCAACGTCTTGCTAACGATTGCCATCATAATAGCAGGTTCTGTCAATTATATTCTCTGGCGTGTTCTGCCGGCAGCGAGCGTTGACAAAAGATTGGCTATCGACCCTTGCTATGATTGTCACGGGGGACCGGACCAGAACGGAGGCAGGAGGCAGGAAGGGAGAACTCAATTGCGTTGACGATCAAAACGTTTATTTGGCAAAATAAAAGTTGTCCAAAACTCAGGGACAAAACAGATCAAAAACAGGCTTTAACTAAAAACGTGCAAACACAGGTTTCTTCCGACTCAAACAAAACAGAACAGGGCAAAATAGAACGGGAAATGCAGACGGAAAATGCAGAACAGAAAATGCAATGAGCCAGCACCCGCAAAACCCCCCTTAAGAAGCAAACGCGCAAATTAAGCGATCTGCTTCAGCTGTTTCCCAGGGGGCGGGGCCAGCCGGTTGCCACGGCGACCATGCTGGACACGACAATGATATTCAATGATATCTTTTATTTATGTCTAACTCGCTTTTTAACAGGGGTCACAATAGCATGTTCCAAAAACAGATATTCAAAAGAACTGGCAGCTAACCGACCATGGTGCCTACAGGTGTCCAACAAATTCCCCGAGTTGAAGAAACGAGTCAAGCTTCCTCTCGTCCACAATCTCCTTGAGGACGTCGCGCTGCCCAACGGCACCTGGAAGCCGGGCAAGCGGCCGCGCTGCGGAGTCCCCGACTTTCCTGATGGCCAACGGCGGCGTGTCTTTTCGCCGGGACACCGTCGCAGACGCTTTGTCCTCTACGGGGGACGCCTGGACAAAAATGATCTCACCTACAGGTTGGCAAAGCTAACAGGCTAAACGCTCTAAAGACTTGTACGAACTGAAACATCTAATTAACGTCAAGTTAGACACAAAGTAGGTGATTGGACAACGGGCTGGACAGCAAATTACTCGTCAAAGAATGTTGAATCCGTCGCAAAATATGGCAATCACAAACGTCTAATGCAATGGCAATCGAACCTGGGTCACGGCCATAAGAGCAAAAGAGCACAACAATTAAACACTAGAGCACGAGTGATAAGGCATTGGATTTTTCTCTCATGATCACACTATTTCTAGTCACGGTACCATAGTCGAATGTTAAAGAATGGAGAAAACAGAAACAACAAATAAATAAACGCAAAGAAGTACGACAAGGGAAACAACTATTTGGTGTATCTGATAATGAATCAGACTTTGATGGACATTAAATAAATACATCTTAAATTTAATGTTGGTATTGGATATGTAGTTAACGTTGTCAATACATTATTATAATTATAGCTTCACATATTCAACAATTTTGTTGCTAACAATGCTTGGATTGAGCTTAAAAAAAAAGCTGAACTAAATTTTATACCGATTTAAATCAAATATCAGTCAGAATGGACTTTACAGAAGGTCATTAAGAAAAGAAGGCTGCCTAAAATTAAACGTTCGTGGGGCAAAATTTGAAAAAAAAAATCCATAGTTTTGCATTAGCTGGGAATCGAATCCAGGTCAACTGCTTTGAAGGCAGCTATGCTAACCCACTATACCACCAACTTCCAAGATGGCCGCCTCCAAAAATAAAAAATAAAAAACAGGTAGAATTTACAGAACATCATTAGGAAGGTACCCAAATAGGGGCAACATTTGAAAAGAAGAGCCCATAAACCTGTATTAGCTTGTTATCAAACCCAGGTCAATTGCTTGGGGGGCAGCTATGTTTACCAGAATACCGCTAATTCCACGCACTTCCAAAATGGCCACCTCCAAAAATAAATAATAACAGGTGGAATTTACAGAAGGTCATTTCAAAACTCCCTGATCTTGCATTAGCTGGGAATCCAACCCAGGTCAAATGCTTGGAAGGTAGCTATGCTAACCACTATATTGCTAATGCCAAAAACATTGAAAATGGCCGCCTCCAAAAATAAATAAAAACAGCTGGAATTTACAACAAAAAATGTTCAGAAGGTCCCGTAATATCAAACATTCATGGGGGCAAAATATAGTCAGCATACTGCATTAGCTGGAAATCGAACCTAGGTCATTTGCTCGGAACAGAGCTATTCTTACCACTATATCGCTATTGCCAAAAACATTGAAATGGTTGCCTCCAATAATAAATAAAGACAGGTCCACTAGTATCAAACATTCATCAAAATTTGAAAGTAGTGGCCATCATTCTGCATTAGATGGGAATCAAACCCAGGTTAATTACTCAGAAGGCAATTATGCTTACCACTATACCACTAATTGGGTTCCAAAACCTTTATCCTCACTGTAAAATGTGGACCTGGAGTGCCATGTCCAATTTCGTTGTCACAATATATCCCATGTTGTAACAATGACAATAAAGGTATATTCTATCCTATTCTATTCTATTCTATTCCAATGCCATAAACCACAGGCTAGCTCAGTTCCACTACTACACCAGCTCTGTGTCTCACAATTTCATTTCTCAATCTATCAAATTTTGTCACTCCTAACATAAACTTCATCTCAAAAACATTTATTTTCCTTCTGAAATCTGCGTTCAGTCTCCAAGTCTCTGCACCATACAACAAAGTCAGCACAATCACACTCATACAGTCCCCTCTTAACATCCATGCTCATACTCTTATTATCATCATTTTTAAGCACTAAATTAGATATTTAGTTTTTTAGTAATTCTCTAATATTTCTGGTATGAATTTGTGTGGTTAGGATCGTGCGCTTCCCGTGGCAGATGGGCGAGGAGAAAGTCCGGCGCGTTTTCCGAGAAGCTTTGCAAGTTTGGAGCGAGGTGACGCCGCTCACTTTCACCGAGATCCGAACCGGAAAAGCCGACATCCGCATCGACTTCACCAGGTGCGGGGAAAACCCTTCCGAGCTCTTCCCTCCATGTGAATGCCGGGTTTTGTATTTTCACTTTTATTTTGAAAGATTTTGATTGACTTTTATGTAACAAGTGTTGGGAAATAAATACAACAAATGTACCGTTTACCAAATTGTTCGAATTACCGGGTAGTTATCTGACTCCATTGACCAAACGTAACCTAACAACGCATGCTCGTTTCCGGCATTTCCACACGGGGGCAGATTAAATTTCTTAAAGTATTTAACTAAGTAAATTCCATCGAATTAGCCGAATTAGTCGAATTAGTCTTTGTCCAGCCTCTCTCTCGATCGATCTTCTCCCTTCCTCTATCTTTTCCCGGCCCACGCCTTTTTCACAAGGTGGCGTGTCGGCTCCTCCCATGGGCGGGCCAGAGACTCCCCACGTGGACTCCACCTCGTCTCCTTGATGTCTGGACCCCGAGCGATTATCAAATCAGTGCCTGGCCTTCTCCGTCAGAGTCCTGTTATCAACAGAACTAAACAAAACATTCGTATTTGGAACGGCGTGACCTGTCATTGAACTTAAGCCTTCTCTGTGAAAAATCTTCATTGCATTCAAAAAAATGCAACTTGTATAAAATCCTTTATAGTAAAATGTATAAAATCCTTCACAAGCGAAAATGAAGATAGAAGATTGAAGGAAGTGGTCATTGGTTGGATGCTGCAGTACCCTATTGGGCGGCCAGGGGTCGTGAGAGAATCCGGAAAACAGACAACGCAAAAGCAGATGTTTAACTGTTTTGTCCATATTATTGTTGCCGCTTCGACACAAAACCTAGCTAAAGACAGTCAAAGAGGACGGAAGTACAACTGCGTAAATGTTTAAGAAATTTGGTTCCGCTGTTTCGAAGCCTATAAGTCACATACAAACACCCCACACGCAAATCGGGATTTAAATAGATTATCATTTGCAGGTACTGGCACGGCGACAGCCTGCCATTCGACGGCCCGGGCGGGATCCTGGCCCACGCCTTCTTCCCCAAAACTCATCGCCAAGGAGACGTCCACTTCGACTACGACGAGTCCTGGACGCTCGGAAATTACATGGGTAATGTCCATTGCTAATACTAATTCAACTTATCACAAAATGCGAATTTTGCCGCACTCAATAGCACAAACTAACCTAAAATAAATGAATAATTGAAAACATATATCCAGTTTTGAACAACCACGCTCCCCCAAAAATGAAATCCCGAGCTATAAGACGAAGAATCTCCTCTTAACCCCTGGTGGAGTGGTGTCTGTATCACCCTCAGACTCAGGTCCTGTACCAGAGGGTTCTGCGTATAGTATCTTAGCTGTTCCTAGGACTGGTCTCTCCTGGACTGAGGCTTCGCATGTTGTTCCTGGAATCTGTTGGAGCCACCCTTACCAGTTTGGGTGTTACTGATTCAAGTGCCCCCCATACCAGGGGGACCAAGCTGGCCCTAACCTTCCATATCTGTTCCAGCTGTCCTTGGTACTTCTCCAGTTTCTCTTGTGCCTTCTTCCTGATGTTGGCCTTGGCTGGGTTTGCTACATCTATCATCACCACCCTCTTCTGCTATTTGTACACCAGCACCATGTCCGCTTGGATAGCCTGGAGTTGCTTGTCAGTCTGATAGCTGAAGTCTCACAGGATCTTGGCCCTGTTCTTCTCAGTGACTTTATGTGGTATGACCCAATGGGATTTGGGTACTTCTATGCTATACGGGTTGCAGATGTTCCTGTATACTATCCCAGCTACTTGCTTTAGCCTCCAGCTAGCGTGTTACACCCTGCCACGATGTACTTGACTGTGTCAGGGGCATCTTTGCACAGATGTCTTGGGTCTGATCTACTCTGGTAGGTCCTGGCCTCTACGGCTCTTGTGCTTATGGCCAGTTCTTGTGCTGCTGGGTTTAGAGCTTCTGTGCTGTCTGTCAGTCCTGTATTTTCCAGCCACAGGTAGGATTTCTTGATGTCAGCCACCTCCTCTATCTGACGGTGGTACTTTCCATGTAGGAACTTGCCCTTCCAGGATGTCTGCTCCTCCTCTACACTCTCATCAGTGTTCTGCTGTCCCTGTCGGAGACATTGACTCAACAGGTCATCTTTTTGGCCAATTTGCTCTGGAATTTTCATTGTTAGCCAGACATGCTAATTCCCATTGTCAGGTTAGAGGAAGGATGCTAACAAAATACTAAGCATCCTGTCATTGAATGTGATAAATAACAAATAATTAGCCCAACGATATAAAAACAATCAAGCCATCGAAAGAGAAGAAGGGTAGGTAGAATAACATGCTAACAAAACATACCAGCTAGATATATATAAATGCTAATGGAATTATCATAGTTATCAAAGTTATAATGAAAACACTATTGATTATGATGCTAAAAGGTATTTTACTATGGCGTTGAAACCAGATCAGGTCATTGGCATGCTAAGTGTTAGCCAGACATGCTAATTCACATTCTGTTTCTCCATTTACATGAAAGATGACATAGAGCATGATAAAGGATCGGGAAAAAAATTAACCAATTATAAAAGAAAAAAATACCTGTGCAGTAAAATACCACAAAGGGTAGATTAGCATTCCAACAAAACGCCCACCCTGCTTGCTAGCAAGTTAAAACTCATAGTAGTTTGCTAAAAAACATAGTAAAATGATAACAAATGTGAAATAGCTAACATGCGGGCAAACATACTGCCAAAAAATAGCCATAAACCTAATATTAATAATGAGTGTTCTAAAATGCTAGCAAAGGTTGTACTAAATAAGCTAACAAGCTAACATTTTGTGGTTCAGGGACGGACCTGCTCCAGGTGGCGGCTCACGAATTCGGCCACGTGCTCGGCCTCCTTCACTCGGAGGTGCCGGGCGCCATCATGTCCGCCTACTACTCCTTCTCTTACCCGCTCAGACTGAGTGCCGACGATCGGCGAGGGATTCAATTCCTTTACGGCACAAGGCCTCAAACCACGCTACCGCCCACTATTCCACCGCGCCCGCCACCTCCACCGGACCATCCGGAGACCAACGAGATTCTCCCACATGTAAGTCTATACAATTTGATGCAAACGTGTTAGCAACATGATGATACTGTCATCGCTCGCTTCTTCATTTTGCGGCATCAGTGTTTATCACGGGTTGAAAAATATTCTGAGATCCATTATCCCAAATTTCGATCACATATTGTTGCGAGGGGGGGTCGGTAGAACACATTTTTATCCGGCCTGGCAGCTCTTTTTTTCCTGTTCTATCAATCAAAGAGTTATCTGCACCAGTGTGACCACGATCCATTATCCCCAATCACATATTTCTGCAAATAGGGCAGAGCGCATTTTAGTCGGGCCTGGCAGCTCTTTTTCAAGATTCAAAGTGTTTATTGTCATATGTACAGTAAAGAAATCACGATTCCCTGCACAATGAAATTATTACTTTGCTGTCCACACAGTTGCCAGCGTAATAAATCTAAGAAACTATATACACGTATACATAATATAATATTTCGAATATCAAAATGATGGAGGCAGCCTTCCTGTGGACTCTGTGGTAGTATATGCTCTGCAGAGAGGGCATTGGAGTCCTGGTGATCCTCAAAGCGTTCTTAACCACTCTCTGCAGGCGTCTGCAGTCCATGGCTATGATACTGCCGTACCAAACAGTGACGCAGCTGGTCAGGATGCTCTTCACGATGCAAATGTAGGAGTTGCTGAGGATCTTGCTTGGTATTCCAAACTTCCTCAGCCTCCTCAGGAAGTACGGTTGCTGTTGAGATTTTCTGACTAGCTGTGTGGTGTTGAGGGTCCCTGTGAGGTCCTTAGCGATATGCACGCCCAGGTACTTAAAGCTGCTCACCCGCACTACTTCAAGATGCCAGGTAAATTCCTCATGTCCACCATAATCTCCTTTGTCTTGTCCGTATTGAGGGTGAGGTTGTTGTCCCCCCACCATGTCACCAGACTTGCCACTTCCCTCCTGTAGAGTGCTTCGTCCCCCGTAATGATGTGACCTATCACTGCAGTGTTGTCTGCGAACTTCAGGATGATTTTTGTCCTTGTCGGAGATGACGCAAACGTGGTGAAGAGGGTGTAGAGGATTGGGCTGAGGACACATCCCTGTGGGGTTCCTATGTTGGTGGTGATGCTGGCTGATGTCCAATTTTCAATTCTGACAGACTGGGGTCTGCCAGTTAGAAAGTCCAGGAGCCAGTCACAGAGGTTGGGGTGCAAACCGATTGTGGATAGTTTGTGGGTGAGTTTATGTGGTGACGGTGTTGAAGGCGGAGCTGTAATCTACAAAAAGCATCCTGATGTAAGAGTCCTTGTTTTGCAGGTGGGACAGGGAATGATGAAGAACAGCTGTGATGGCATCTGAGGTGGATCTGTTGTTTCTGTAGGCATACTGTAGGGGGCCCAGGTTGTGTGGGATGCTTCTCTGGATGTTGGGTAGAACTATTTTCTCAAAACACTTCGTAATAATTGGAGTGAGTGCTACCGGTCTGTAGTTGTTCAGGCAGGTGGGTGGGGTCTTTTAAGGGACGGGGACTATGGTTGTGGTCTTAAAGCAGGAGGGAACTGTGCTTCGGCTGAGGGAAAGGTTGAAGATGGAGGTTTACTCTGAGAGCACAGAAAGGGATGTTGTCTGGTCCTGCTGCTTTGTGGGGGTTAATTTTCTTTAGGACTCTGCGTACTTGACCTGATGAAACTGTTGGTTGTGGTGAGATGAGTCCGGTGGTCCAGGTTTGTGTGCGTGTCTCGGTGTCGCTGTTTGTGGCCTAAAAGCGGGTGGAGTATGGATTGAGGTCGTCTGGCTGGCTGTCTGCAGAGCTGATTGTGGTCTTTTAGTCTGTGATGTGCTGCAAGTCTCTCCACATCCGCCCAGAGTCAGAGGTATAGTAAAACCCATCAAGTTTTTCTCTGTACTGTCACTTTGCCGTTGTATGGTTTTCCTCAGTCTGTACTTAGCAGCTTTATACTCAGCCTCATTGCCTGATTTGTGTACAACATATCGAGCAGGCAGCATGCGGCATACCTGAGAATTTATCCAGGGCTTCTGATCTGGAAACTTCCTGAGTCTTATGGTGGGTACGATGTTATCAACACAAGTGCTAATGTACCCAGCATACTCAACATAATCTTGCAGAAGAGTCATCCAGAGTGGCTACAGCTTTAAAAACAGTTGTGGCAATACAGTCATGCAGAGTGCAGTCTCTAAATTTGAGAGCTTGATTTGTTTTATGATCGGGTTTGTTTGTTTCCGTTTTTGACTGTAGGCCGGGTACATAAACAGAGAGATATGATCAGAGAGTCCAAAGTGGGGGCGGGGTAAAGCCTTGTATACATTGCGGACGTTACTGTAAATGTGATCGAGTGTATTTAGGAAATACAGTCCGTAAATTTCACTGGTTAAAGTCACCGACGGTGATGAAAACAGCATTGGGGTGAGCAGTCTCCAGCACACTGATGGCGCCGTGGAGTGCGTAGAGTGGGGGGGATGTAGACAGCGATCAAAAACACAGCAGTAAATTCCCTCGGATAATAGGGATAGTCAAAAACTCCACATCGGGTGAACAGCAATGTTCCCCCTAATTTTCCACAGGTCTGAGCGTTCACACAAAGTCGGTGAGCAACGCTTGAAACAACAGTGAGCAACCATAATCCCAAGTGTGGCAACTAAATCATGGTCAAACATGTCCAAAACTTGACATCAAGTTACATTTTGCTGAGTTTCTGGCAATGCAAAATGATTTTTCTCTTTTGAATGAATTGACTCATGTACGATTGCAAAGGTTGTACGGCCTACAAACGTCCTTTGTTCTTACAATTCTTTCACAAGATATCCATTTCTTTTTTTTTCCTGATATATTTTGTCGCACAATATTAACATTTTTGGGGGCTTATTTAGTCGGTTGTAAGATACAGAACTGCACTTAATCACATTTTTGAGTGGAAGTACAATGTTGGCAACAAGATTCACTTGATATCATTGGAAATTATTTGAATGCAACACAAACGTTTTCTTATTTTTTCCGTGTTTTTTTCTACTTTTTTTAAATTCCTTTAAAAAAAATCTCAATGTGTTTATTTTTTTCAGAGCTGTTACTTTTTTCTTTTTGTTCTTTATTTTTTTTTTTCTACATTTCTTTATTTTCTTTTTTTCTGGCTTTTTCCTAAATTTTTCCTTCTTTTTTCTCTTTTTTTTCTCAGCTTTTCACTACTTTTTCATTTTGGTATGTTTTTCTTTTTTGTTCTATTCCCCCCTTCCTTCAAGTCATTTTGTGCATAATTTTACACAATATTTGGTCATGTTGGGATGAAAGAAGCAAAAACAACCTGAAGAGCCGTTTAGGACCCAAAAGAGCCGGTTTCTTTTAGTGAGCCGAGCCGAAGAAGCCGGTTCTCGACAAACTCTATTGACTTTCCTCAACTTCGTTCTACTTCGACTCGACTTCAAAATCCCGCATTTAGGACACAATGTAAGGGGAACCCGTGTATTTTTACCTTCATGCACTGTAACTTTGACTTAATTCGCTTCTTAATTAGTAATTTTGAGCCCTCATTTTTGTGCGCTGGCTAGATTTTCTTGTGCGCTGAGAATGTGCGAGCAGTGCAGAACTGCTCACGCGCGCAGCTTGGAGGGAACACTGGTGAACAGTGCTTCTTAATAGTCTGTATGTCTCCACACCACGAGTTGTTGACAAAGACGCACACGGCTTACCGGCAGCTACTCTCCAAATTGTCCCTAGGTGTGAATGAGCGAGTGAGTTGTCTGTCCCTGTGTGCCCTGCGATCAGCTGGCAACCCGTTCAGGGTGTCCCCTACCCACTGCCCGATGATTGCTGCGATGGGCTCCAGCACTCCGGGGCCCTACTGAGGATAAGTGGTGCAGTTAATGAGATCAGATGAGATGAAATCCTGGTTCTCAGCTCATCTAGCTTGTTTTCCTGTGAGCACACGTTAGGGAGTAGGAGGTTGGGTAGCTCGGGCTTTTAGCCTTGCATGGAGACCTGCTCTTTTTTCTCGCTTGCATCGCCGTCTCCGGAGCCCCCTCCTCTGGATCAGCCTGCTCAATTGACCTTGGTGCAGCGGGGTGGCGGTGGTAGCCACGGGAACGAACAATGACTTGTAGCTCGGGTGAAATAAAGCCGGTAAAAAGCAGATGACTGTGTGAGTGGTTGAGTAGTTCCTGCCTGGTATATGTTCTAGTCACTTAAAAGAGAGGTGCACTCGTGCAGCGGCGATCCATTATCCCTGATCACATATTGCTGCGTACAGGAACTGACAGGGAGCACTTTTGTCGGGCCTGTATTTTCACTTAAAAAAACTACTTGTTTGGCCTCAACCCATTATCCTCAATCCCATGTTGCTTTGAGTGGGGACTAGCAGAAGGCATTTTTAAAACGAAATGAACCGTTGTTATCCCCAGTTGACTCGCTGAGACCAGTGGCTGGCAGAGCACTATTTTTCCTGATCGGGCTGCTGAAGCATGCCACAGTGGCCTGCAATTCTGGTCTGCCTAAAAGGAAGTGCAAGTTTGTGGCCGAAATCCATTATCTACGGTTGACCATTTCAAAGAACTGGGCTGCCAGAGTTCTTTTTTCCAGGTTCAGGCTGCTGAAGCGTGTCATTGTGGCAAGCCATAAATGCCTTGCACTGTTTTGAGCGTGATCCGTTATCCCCAGTTGACTATACCTGTGAGCGGGAGACGAGAAAGCGAGTTTTTGTCTTGCTTGGCCTCTTTTTTTGGGGGTTATTTCTGTCTGGAATAAACAGCACTCATGCAGTCGCGATCCATTATCTAATGTCAACCATTGCTGTGAGCGTGGGTTTGTAGAGCGCTACGTAGGTGCTACTTTGCAGTTTTTCTCATATTGTGAAGGGTTCTGGTCCCCATTCACCGTGATAAATGAGGGATTACAGTACATATATTACATTAGCTTCTGTGGCATATATTATCAATTACAAATACTAGAGATGAACCTGCCTAATAACCATGCTAATATTTTAGCATTAATACTACTTGTAGTATACAGTACATGCTATCAAACATATCATCTTAGCTAGTTGACAAGCAAATCAATGAGCAAGACAATTATCCTGGGATAGTAATATTAGCCCAACTAGAAAAAAAATTGGTGTATTAATCTGGCATTGCTTATAGCGATTAGCATGCTAATAGGCAGTTTATGTCATACGTGTTTGCGATCCAACTGACGATTATTCTTTTTTTTTTTCAGCCCGACGCGTGTCAGACGGATTTTGACGCGGCGTCGATAATCCGCGGCGAGCTATTCTTCTTCAAGTCGGGTTACGTATGGCGAATCCGTGACGGACGTCTGGAGAGCGGCTACCCGGCCCTAGCGTCGCGGCACTGGCGAGGCATCCCCGAAAACGTGGACGCTGCTTTCGAAGACAAGGCCGGAAACATTTGGTTCTTTCAGGGTGCGTTCCCTATCTTGACTCTTGTTAACATCTTAGCAACCTGGCCTCATCAACCTGCTGCCGTCAGGGAAATGACAGCAGAATCTCAGAGCCAGAACCAGCAGGCTCAAGGACATCTTCTTCTATCAGGCTGTCAGGACTCTGAACTCTCTCCCTGTTCTCTATCCGTCTTCTGCCACTTAATACAAAACTGCTATATTTAGATTCTGTCACATTTTTTTTATCAGACACCTTATATATTTTCATATGCATACTTTTTCTTTTCTTTTTTTTACTTGCTTCTATTTGTTATTTGTATTGTGTCTTAATTATTGCGTTTTTGCAGGGGGGAAGAGGAAGTAATGTGCTGTATGTTGTGCATATAGCATATTTGACAATAGAATGGAAAGTTTAAATGCAATTAAATATAATATTGTAAAACAACATGATAGGGTTTAAAAATAAGGAAAGTAAGATAATAAAAGCAAATTAATAAGAAAAATAAATCGTTAAAAATGGAAAACATTCAACAATTATAAATATATGTCTCTGCTGATCTCATTAGATGCACCGCTTATCCTCAGTAGGGTCGCGGGGGTGCTGGAGCCCATCCCAGCAATCATCGGGCAGTGGGCAGGGGACACCCTGAACTGGTTGCCAGCCAATCGCAGGGCACACAGGGACAGACAACTCGCTCGGTCATTCACACCTAGGGACAATTTGGACTGGCCAATCCACCTGAAATGCATGTCTTTGGAGTGCAAGAGGAAACCAGAGTCCCCGGAGGAAACCCACGCAAGCACGGGGAGAACATACAAACTCCGCACAGGAAGTCCGGTAGCTGAATTTGAACCCACCCATTTGTGCCGCACACGCGCTAACCACTGCGCCGCCGTGCCGCACATAAATAAATAAATTATTACAAAATCCAACAAAAAAGTTAAATCAGAAATTTAAAATCTGAAATAATTCTGAGTTATTTAATTTTTCAAAATGACAAATGATGAAAGATAAAAACCTCTTATAATGTGTTCTAACGTCCCTCTTCTCGTTGGCACCCAGGTGCCAGCTACTGGGTGTTTGACGCCGAGATGCAAGTTCGAGGACCGGAGTCCGTACAGGACCTGGGCCTGCCCCAGTCGGGGATCCGAGCGGCGCTACGCTGGGGCCGGGACCCGGACTTCGACACCTACGTCTTCGGTTCGGGCGGCTACTGGCGCTTCAGCCCGCGTCGTAATCGCCTGGAGTCGGCGTACCCGCGTACCATGAGTGACTGGGGTGCCATTCCCGCTGACGTGGACGCCACTTTCCGAGACACTTACGGTAAAAAATGAAAGTTGGGTGATGTGAATACAAATTGCCTGCGAAGACAGTGGCACCTCTTCATATAAACTAAAATCGTTCCAGGTTCATGCTAATACCTCGATTTGCTCATGTAATGAGCTGATTTTCACCATATATAATCATTAAACACAAATTCGCTTCCATCCGCCCAAAAACATTAAAGTGAACCCTGAATAGCTCTAAAAAACATCTGTCTGTCAAGAACCGGATAAGGATCAGGACCCAAATGCATGACGTTTCTCACACAAGCCTTTTTTTACAGGAAATGGGGGGTCATGCACGTTAGGCAGCAGTCTGGCGTGGAATGATAGTAAGCCAGAGATCGATACCAATTGCCCGAGCAGATATCAAACAGACGGGGTCGATACCGGACAGGACGGGACAGACAGGATTGATATCAAAACAGGATATTGAAAATAAGCAGGACAAACTAGACGGGAACGAAACTGGAAAGTGATATTAAACAACGGGACAGACAGGATTGATATCAAAACAGGATATCAAAATTAAACAGGAAAAACTAGACGGGAACGAAACTGGAAACCGATATTAAACAGGAGAAAATAAACAGGAACAATAACGGACAGGAAATACCAACAGGAAACAGGACCGAGTCAAAACCCACGTCTTGCGGGGCAGAGGTTCGTTGACGGACTGACAAAGGAAGAGTGAGAACACTGAGCTTAAATAGACGGAAAGCCAATCCGTCAACGAGCCACAGCTGGGGCCACACGGGCGGGGTCAATTGGTACATTTTGTTGAGTTTCCGGCAATGCAAAATGATTTTTCTCTTTTGAATGAATTGACTCATGTACTATTGCAAAGGTTGTATGGCCTACAAACAATTATTTCACAAGATATCCAATTTTTTTTATTTCCTGATATATTGTGTCGCATAATATTAACATTTTTGGGGGCTTATTTAGTCGGTTGCAAGATACAAAACTGTACTTAATCACATTTTTTAGTGGAAGTACAATGTTGGCAACAAGATTCACTTGATATAATTGGAATTTTTTTTAATGCAACACAAACTTTTTCTTCCTTTTTCCGTGTTTTTTTTCTAATTTTTTTAAAATTCCTTTAAAACAAATCTCATTGTGTTTATTTTTTCCGAGCTGTTACTTTTTTCTTTTTGTTCTCTATTTACTTTTTTTCTTACATTTCTTTCTTTTCTTTTTTTTCTGGCTTTTTTCTAAATTTTTCCTTCTCTTTTTCTCTTCCTTTTGTTTCTTTTTTTCTCAGCTTTTCACTACTTTTTCATTTTGGTATTTTTTTCTTTTTTTGTTCTATTCCCCCCTTCCTTTGAGTCATAATTTTACATAATATTTGGTCATGTTGGGATTAAAGAAGCAAAAACAACCCGAAGAGCCGTTTAGGACCCGAAAGAGCCGGTTCCTTTTAGTGAGCCGAGCCGAAGAAGCCGGTTCTCGACAAACTCTACTAACTTTCCTCAACTTCGTTCAACTTCGACTCGACTTCAAAATACCGCATTTAGGACCCAAACGTCAGGGGAACCCATGTATTTTTACTTTCATGCACTGTAACTTTGACTTAAGTCGCTTCTTAATTAGTAATTTTGAGCCCTCATTTTTGTGCGCTGGCTAGATTTTCTTGTGCGCCGAGAATGTGCGAGCAGTGCGCAATTGCTTAGAGGGAACACTGCTTGTGTATTGAAATTCTTGTATGAAGAGGAACCACTGTTTTTTTGAAAGAGTTCTACATATCGTTCTGCAGGTTACGCCCACTTCATCCGCGGACGGCAGTACTGGAAATTCGACCCGGTGGGCATGAACTCTCTGGAGGGTTACCCCCGATACGTGGGCGTCGACTTCTTCGGCTGTGCCAATTCTGCGTGATCGCTCTCGGGCTGCCATCCATTCGGGCCCCGGTTTGGATCAGGCGCCTCTCAAGCTCAGGTTTTCTCGCAGTGACACCCAAAAGCTGCTTATTTTCCCGCCGGCAAAGAATTTCGAGGCGGTCTCGCTGTGACTCGTTTGTGGACCCCACACACCGTGGTTGTCGGTGCAGGCCACTGACGAGCAGTTGGGTTGTCACGGCGACATTTACATCGTTATTAACCAATTAACACGTATGGTACATTTAGTGATTATTGTCATCATAGCAGGGCATATTTATATCCTCAAATTTTTTGTACATACCTTTTTTTATTATGTTTTTACTATTGAGAAACAAATGTTACTCGAATGCAAGACGTGTAACTGGTTAAAAAAATAAAGGTTTCCGACAAAATGTGTTTTATCTCTCGAAACCTCACGGATTCGTACGGGTGCTTGAAATCCTTGAAGATGCTGAAGTGCTTTTAAATGCTTCAAATTGCTGCCATGTTTGACAACAAGTCTGATTAAAAACGACACCGACACTGCTCTCTTGTGGCTTTGCTTTGCCATTGCATTTCTTCCTCCCTCGCGATTAAAGGCAGTTGGCATTAGTTTGTATGGTATTGTTATATGAAGCATCACGGGTTAGGTTTTAGGTTTGTTAGACTGAAATCGGACTCCGGATACAGTGTCTTGTCCAAACCCCTACAGTTGGAGCATGTTCAAAAGTCGGGGAGATATGAGCCAGGCGACGAGTTTAGTCCACAGTGCTAATTTATTTAGCCTATAAAAGAGTTGAACAGATATCGTGGAGTAGAAGACAAAGGAGCCCCCCCAAAGTTGCCCAGTTTTATAATACATTGAGATGAAATGTACACGCCCTATGACTAAGCTGCTGCCGATTGGTCCACGTTGTTGCCGAGGCAGACGGGTCTCATTACTTTTCCATGATGGGCTGCGCGTGTGAGAAACCAGACAGGAGGGGTGATGGGTCACCTTTATCTGCACAGAATGGAGCAACAAACATATTCCAACCGCAAAGCGCGGTTTACAACACACTTCTGCCAGAGTTCGCACTCCAAGGCTGGAGTCCAACTGAGGACAAGTATATTTGAGTATGTGTAAGATAAACAGCGTATAAAATTCTATATAACTTCAGCCCCTATAGGTCGCGCCCAAAAGGAAACAGGGCACTATGAATTGTGAATAAGTGCAAGGAATACGTATCAATATAGGACTTTTTTTATGGGCCATGCAAAAAAATAATGGCAGTTGGCATTAGTTTGAATGGCATTGTTATATGAAGCGTCATGGGCCCCTATAATCATGTTTATTTGTATAGCCCTTAATCATAAAGAGTCTTAAAGGGCTGCACAGACCACAGATTATTGCAAACCACAGACTATTATTACACCATCCCCTGATCTAAAACCTACATGAGGGTAAGGAAAAACTCAAAAACCTCACCATGAGGTAAATGAAGAAACCTCGAGAGGGGACATTTCCAATGAGGTTGCATGATTTTGTATACTACCTATAGGACAGGGGTCTCAAACTCATTTTAACTCGGGGGCCACACGATATAACAAACATTCAGTCGGGGGCTGGACTAGTAGAGAAAAAGAGAAATAAAACGAGAGAGAAAGAAAAAGGAAAAAGAGGGAAGGAAAAGGAGAGAGGGCGGGACAAAGAAAGAAAAAAAGGGAGAGAGGGAGAGAACGGGAGAAAAAAACAGATAAAAAGAGAAGTCGTGAGAAAGGGGGAAAGAAAGGGAGAGGAAGAAAGAAATCCAAAGAGAAATAGAAAGACAGAAGGAGAGAAAAGAGAAAAGAAAGCGCGAAGGGTAGGAAGAGAGAAAGAGAAAGGAGAGAAAAGGAAGTTAGAGCAAAAGAAGTTAAAAAGACACAGAGAGAGAAAGAGACAAAGAGCAAAGGAAGAGAAAAAGAGAGACACAGAGAGTGAAAGAGACAGAGAGTGGGAGACAAGGTGTGGAAAAGAGAGAGAGAGAGAGAGAGAGAGAGAGAAATAAATACAAGTACAGTGTCTTTGTGAGAGGAACCTGGCTTGGGCAACATCAAGTTGACATATTTCAACCTGCAGCTTGTTTTGCTCTTGCGCTTCTCTGAGTGCTGTCTCGCGGGCCGAATTCAATCCCTTAGCGGGCCTGATCCGGCCCGCGAGCCGCCTGTTTGACACCTGTGCTATAGGACGTGCCCAAGAGGGCAGGTGCATGCTAGACCTAAACAGGGCGCTATGAAATGAGTAAGGAATACGGTATCAATCATGGACTTTTGTACTGGCCATGCAAAAAAAAAAAACGATAGCACTACCCAGTGGTAAATTGGAATGGGACAAACTTCCTGCAACTGAAATTGTAGACTCCACCATTTTGACCCAACACCGAAAAGGGGAGAAAAGTGTCTCAAAAAACCCAAATCTTTACATGCATTGGTTGGATCCATTCAAGATCTATCAATCTTATGTCTTGAAAAAATGCATACACAAGAATAAAAATCGAATATGTGAATTTGAAAAATAAATGAGCCACACCAGGATTGTTTTAATATTACTGGAGGAATTGGATTTCAAAGTACTTTCAAAGTGCTGGATTTTGGCTGTGAAAAACGTATACAAACCCTGACCATCACTTTCATTTGAATACCTCCTCTGGAGGTAAAATTGTTGTATTGGAAATATTTCTAAGAGTGATCCCAAGAGCCAAGAAGAGATCCCCATTCGGGCCCCGGTGTTGTGAAATGCTCTACCCCGCGATTGGATCCATAATCGGGGGCGGCAGTAGCTCAGGTGGTAGAGCGTTTGACTTTGGATCAAGGGATCCCAGTTCGAATCCCGTGTTACATGTCGAAGTGTCCTTGGGTAAGACACTGAACCCCTAATACCCCCAATAAGCAGGTTAGCGCCTTGCATGGCTGCAGGGCCACTAATGGGAAATGTGGAGCACATTGTAAAGCGCTTTGGGAAGTCATTGACTTGAAAAGCGCTATATGAAATGCAGATCATTTACAACCTTAGTGGAACTGTTTAAATCCTTGTTTAAAACACACATTACATTTTACGACAACAGTTCAGGGGAAGTAGCTTAAGTGGTAGAGCGCTCGCTTTGCATGTGAGAGGCAGTGGGATCGATGCCCATATTCTCCATATTCTTACTTGTGGTTGAAGAAGTAATACATTGTTTATTATGTGTCATTACGTTAAGAATGACAGGGGAGTCAGTTCAAATGGTAGAGTGCTAGTTTAGTAGGTGAGAGGCAGTGGGGTCGTCACCTCCATTTGCTATGTAATTATGTGTCAAAGATGTAATATATAGTTTTTTTTGTGTCATTAATGATTGTTCAGACAGGGGAATTAGCTCAAGTGGTAGAACGCTCGCTTTGCATGTGAGAGGCAGTGGGATCGATGCCCACATTCTCCATATTCTTACCTGTGGTTGAAGATGTAATATATTGTTTATTATGGGTCATTGCGTTAAAAATGACAGGGTAGTCAGTTCAAATGGTAGAGTGCTAGTTTAGTAGGTGAGAGGCAGTGGGGTCGTCACCTCCATTTGCTATGTAATTATGTGTCAAAGATGTAATATATAGTTTTTTTTGTGTCATTAATGATTCTTCAGAAAGGGGAATTAGCTCAAGTGGTAGAGCGCTCGCTTTGCATGTGAGAGGCAGTGGGATTGATGCCCACATTCTCCATATTCTTACCTGTGGTTGAAGAAGTAATATATTGTTTATCATGGGTCATTATGTTAAGAATGACAGGGTAGTCAGTTCAAATGGTAGAGTGCTAGTTTAGTAGGTGAGAGGCAGTGGGGTCGTCACCCAAATTTGCTATGTAATTATGTGTCAAAGATGTAATATATAGTTTTTTTTGTGTCATTAATAATACTTTAGACAGGGGAATTAGCTCAAATGGTAGAGCGCTCGCTTTGCATGTGAGAGGCAGTGGGATCGATGCCTACATTCTCCATATTCTTACTTGTGGTTGAAGAAGTAATATAGTTTATTATGTGTCATTACATTAAGAAGGACAGGGTAGTCAGTTCAAATGGTAGAGTGCTAGTTTAGTAGGTGAGAGGCAGTGGGGTCGTCACCTCCATTTGCTATGTAATTATGTGTCAAAGATGTAATATATAGTTTTTTTTGTGTCATTAATGATTGTTCAGAAAGGGGAATTAGCTCAAGTGGTAGAGCGCTCGCTTTGCATGTGAGAGGCAGTGGGATCGATGCCCACATTCTCCATATTCTTACTTGTGGTTGAAGATGTAATATATTGTTTATTATAGGTCATTACGTTAAAAATGACCTGGGAGTCAGTTCAAATGGTAGAGTGCTAGTTTAGTAGGTGAGAGGCAGTGGGGTCGTCACCTCCATTTGCTATGTAATTATGTGTCAAAGATGTAATATATAGTTTTTTTTGTGTCATTAATGATTGTTCAGACAGGGGAATTAGCTCAAGTGGTAGAACGCTCGCTTTGCATGTGAGAGGCAGTGGGATCGATGCCCACATTCTCCATATTCTTACCTGTGGTTGAAGATGTAATATATTGTTTATTATGGGTCATTGCGTTAAAAATGACAGGGTAGTCAGTTCAAATGGTAGAGTGCTAGTTTAGTAGGTGAGAGGCAGTGGGGTCGTCACCTCCATTTGCTATGTAATTATGTGTCAAAGATGTAATATATAGTTTTTTTTGTGTCATTAATGATTCTTCAGAAAGGGGAATTAGCTCAAGTGGTAGAGCGCTCGCTTTGCATGTGAGAGGCAGTGGGATTGATGCCCACATTCTCCATATTCTTACCTGTGGTTGAAGAAGTAATATATTGTTTATCATGGGTCATTATGTTAAGAATGACAGGGTAGTCAGTTCAAATGGTAGAGTGCTAGTTTAGTAGGTGAGAGGCAGTGGGGTCGTCACCCAAATTTGCTATGTAATTATGTGTCAAAGATGTAATATATAGTTTTTTTTGTGTCATTAATAATACTTTAGACAGGGGAATTAGCTCAAATGGTAGAGCGCTCGCTTTGCATGTGAGAGGCAGTGGGATCGATGCCTACATTCTCCATATTCTTACTTGTGGTTGAAGAAGTAATATAGTTTATTATGTGTCATTACATTAAGAAGGACAGGGTAGTCAGTTCAAATGGTAGAGTGCTAGTTTAGTAGGTGAGAGGCAGTGGGGTCGTCACCTCCATTTGCTATGTAATTATGTGTCAAAGATGTAATATATAGTTTTTTTTGTGTCATTAATGATTGTTCAGAAAGGGGAATTAGCTCAAGTGGTAGAGCGCTCGCTTTGCATGTGAGAGGCAGTGGGATCGATGCCCACATTCTCCATATTCTTACTTGTGGTTGAAGATGTAATATATTGTTTATTATAGGTCATTACGTTAAAAATGACCTGGGAGTCAGTTCAAATGGTAGAGTGCTAGTTTAGTAGGTGAGAGGCAGTGGGGTCATCACCCACATTCGCTTTGTGATTATATGACAAAGATTTAATATATGTTTTTTTTGTGTCATTAACTACCCTCCAGACAGGGGATTTAGCTCAAGTGGTAGAGCGCTCGCTTTGCATGTGAGAGGCAGTGGGATCGATGCCCACATTCTCCATATTCTTACTTGTGGTTGAAGAAGTAGTATATTGTTTATCATGGGTCATTATGTTAAGAATGACAGGGGAGTCAGTTCAAATGGTAGAGTGCTAGTTTAGTAGGTGAGAGGCAGTGGGGTCGTCACCTCCATTTGCTATGTAATTATGTGTCAAAGATGTAACATATAGTTTTTTTTGTGTCATTAATAATACTTTAGACAGGGGAATTAGCTCAAATGGTAGAGCGCTCACTTTGCATGTGAGAGGCAGTGGGATCGATGCCCACTTTCTCCATATTCTTACTTGTGGTTGAAGAAGTAATATAGTTTATTATGTGTCATTACATTAAGAATGACAGGATAGTCAGTTCAAATGGTAGAGTGCTAGTTTAGTAGGTGAGAGGCAGTGGGGTCATCACCCACATTCGCTTTGTGATTATATGACAAAGATTTAGTATATGGTTTTTTTGTGTCATTAACTACCCTCCAGACAGGGGAATTAGCTCAAGTGGTAGAGCGCTCGCTTTGCATGTGAGAGGCAGTGGGATCGATGCCCACATTCTCCATATTCTTACCTGTGGTTGAAGAAGTAATATATTGTTTATCATGGGTCATTATGTTAAGAATGACAGGGTAGTCAGTTCAAATGGTAGACTGCTAGTTTAGTAGGTGAGAGGCAGTGGGGTCATCACCCACATTCGCTTTGTGATTATATGACAAAGATTTAGTATATGTTTTTTTTGTGTCATTAACTACCCTCCAGACAGGGGAATTAGCTCAAGTGGTAGAGCGCTCGCTTTGCATGTGAGAGGCAGTGGGATCGATGCCCACATTCTCCATAATCTTGCCTGTGGTTGAAGATGTAATATATTGTTTATTATGAGTCATTACGTTAAAAATGGCCTGGGAGTCAGTTCAAATGGTAGAGTGCTAGTTTAGTAGGTGAGAGGCAGTGGGGTCATCACCCACATTCGCTTTGTGATTATATGACAAAGATTTAGTAGATGGTTTTTTTGTGTCATTAACTACCCTCCAGACAGGGGAATTAGCTCAAGTGGTAGAGCGCTCGCTTTGCATGTGAGAAGCAGTGGGATCGATGCCCACATTCTCCATTATCTTACCTGTAGTTGAAGATGTAATATATTGTTTATTATGGGTCATTATGTTAAAAATGACCTGGGAGTCAGTTCAAATGGTAGAGTGCTAGTTTAGTAGGTGAGAGGCAGTGGGGTCATCACCCACATTCGCTTTGTGATTATATGACAAAGATTTAGTATATGGTTTTTTTGTGTCATTAACTACCCTCCAGACAGGGGAATTAGCTCAAGTGGGAGAGCGCTCGCTTTGCATGTGAGAGGCAGTGGGATCGATGCCCACATTCTCCATATTCTTACCTGTGGTTGAAGAAGTAATATATTGTTTATTATGTGTCATTACATTAAGAATGACAGGGTAGTCAGTTCAAATGGTAGAGTGCTAGTTTAGTAGGTGAGAGGCAGTGGGGTCGTCACCTACATTTGCTATGTAATTATGTGTCAAAGATGTAATATATAGTTTTTTTGTGTCATTATTAAATCTTCAGAAAGGGGAATTAGCTCAAGTGGTAGAGCGCTCGCTTTGCATGTGAGAGGCAGTGGGATCGATGCCCATATTCTCCATATTCTTACCTGTGGTTGAAGATGTAATATATTGTTTATTATGGGTCATTGCGTTAAAAATGACAGGGTAGTCAGTTCAAATGGTAGAGTGCTAGTTTAGTAGGTGAGAGGCAGTGAGGTCGTCACCCACATTCGCTTTGTTATAATGTGTCAAGAATGTAATATATAGTTTGTTTTGTGTCATTGATAAATCTTCAATCAGGGGAATTAGCTCAAGTGGTAGAGCGCTCGCTTTGCATGTGAGAGGCAGTGGGATCGATGCCCACATTCTCCATAATCTTACCTGTGGTTGAAGATGTAATATATTGTTTATTATGGGTCATTACGTTAAAAATGACCTGGGAGTCAGTTCAAATGGTAGAGTGCTAGTTTAGTAGGTGAGAGGCAGTGGGGTCGTCACCCAAATTTGCTATGTAATTATGTGTCAAAGATGTAATATATAGTTTTTTTGTGTCATTGATAAATCTTCAATCAGGGGAATTAGCTCAAGTGGTAGAGAGCTCGCTTTGCATGCGACAGGCAGTGGGATCGATGCCCACATTCTCCATGTTCTTACCTGTGGTTGAAGAAGTAATTTATTGTTTATCATGGGTCATTATGTTAAGAATGACAGGGTAGTCAGTTCAAATGGTAGAGTGCTAGTTTAGTAGGTGAGAGGCAGTGGGGTCGTCACCCAAATTTGCTATGTAATTATGTGTCAAAGATGTAATATATAGTTTTTTTGTGTCATTGATAAATCTTCAATCAGGGGAATTAGCTCAAGTGGTAGAGAGCTCGCTTTGCATGCGACAGGCAGTGGGATCGATGCCCACATTCTCCATGTTCTTACCTGTGGTTGAAGAAGTAATTTATTGTTTATCATGGGTCATTATGTTAAGAATGACAGGGTAGTCAGTTCAAATGGTACAGTGCTAGTTTAGTAGGTGAGAGGCAGTGAGGTCGTCACCCTCATTCGCTTTGTTATAATGTGTCAAGAATGTAATATATAGTTTGTTTTGTGTCATTACTTTTGTGGCAGACAGGGGAATTAGCTCAAGTGGTAGAGCGCTCGCTTTGCATGTGAGAGGCAGTGGGATCGATGCCCACATTGTCCATAATCTTACCTGTGGTTGAAGATGTAATAAATTGTTTATTATGGGTCATTGCGTTAAAAATGACCTGGGAATCAGTTCAAATGGTAGAGTGCTAGTTTAGTAGGTGAGAGGCAGTGGGGTCATCACCCACATTCGCTTTGTGATTATATGACAAAGATTTAGTAGATGGTTTTTTTGTGTCATTAACTACCCTCCAGACAGGGGAATTAGCTCAAGTGGTAGAGCGCTCGCTTTGCATGTGAGAAGCAGTGGGATCGATGCCCACATTCTCCATTATCTTACCTGTAGTTGAAGATGTAATATATTGTTTATTATGGGTCATTATGTTAAAAATGACCTGGGAGTCAGTTCAAATGGTAGAGTGCTAGTTTAGTAGGTGAGAGGCAGTGGGGTCATCACCCACATTCGCTTTGTGATTATATGACAAAGATTTAGTATATGGTTTTTTTGTGTCATTAACTACCCTCCAGACAGGGGAATTAGCTCAAGTGGGAGAGCGCTCGCTTTGCATGTGAGAGGCAGTGGGATCGATGCCCACATTCTCCATATTCTTACCTGTGGTTGAAGAAGTAATATATTGTTTATTATGTGTCATTACATTAAGAATGACAGGGTAGTCAGTTCAAATGGTAGAGTGCTAGTTTAGTAGGTGAGAGGCAGTGGGGTCGTCACCTACATTTGCTATGTAATTATGTGTCAAAGATGTAATATATAGTTTTTTTGTGTCATTATTAAATCTTCAGAAAGGGGAATTAGCTCAAGTGGTAGAGCGCTCGCTTTGCATGTGAGAGGCAGTGGGATCGATGCCCATATTCTCCATATTCTTACCTGTGGTTGAAGATGTAATATATTGTTTATTATGGGTCATTGCGTTAAAAATGACAGGGTAGTCAGTTCAAATGGTAGAGTGCTAGTTTAGTAGGTGAGAGGCAGTGAGGTCGTCACCCACATTCGCTTTGTTATAATGTGTCAAGAATGTAATATATAGTTTGTTTTGTGTCATTGATAAATCTTCAATCAGGGGAATTAGCTCAAGTGGTAGAGCGCTCGCTTTGCATGTGAGAGGCAGTGGGATCGATGCCCACATTCTCCATAATCTTACCTGTGGTTGAAGATGTAATATATTGTTTATTATGGGTCATTACGTTAAAAATGACCTGGGAGTCAGTTCAAATGGTAGAGTGCTAGTTTAGTAGGTGAGAGGCAGTGGGGTCGTCACCCAAATTTGCTATGTAATTATGTGTCAAAGATGTAATATATAGTTTTTTTGTGTCATTGATAAATCTTCAATCAGGGGAATTAGCTCAAGTGGTAGAGAGCTCGCTTTGCATGCGACAGGCAGTGGGATCGATGCCCACATTCTCCATGTTCTTACCTGTGGTTGAAGAAGTAATTTATTGTTTATCATGGGTCATTATGTTAAGAATGACAGGGTAGTCAGTTCAAATGGTAGAGTGCTAGTTTAGTAGGTGAGAGGCAGTGGGGTCGTCACCCAAATTTGCTATGTAATTATGTGTCAAAGATGTAATATATAGTTTTTTTGTGTCATTGATAAATCTTCAATCAGGGGAATTAGCTCAAGTGGTAGAGAGCTCGCTTTGCATGCGACAGGCAGTGGGATCGATGCCCACATTCTCCATGTTCTTACCTGTGGTTGAAGAAGTAATTTATTGTTTATCATGGGTCATTATGTTAAGAATGACAGGGTAGTCAGTTCAAATGGTACAGTGCTAGTTTAGTAGGTGAGAGGCAGTGAGGTCGTCACCCTCATTCGCTTTGTTATAATGTGTCAAGAATGTAATATATAGTTTGTTTTGTGTCATTACTTTTGTGGCAGACAGGGGAATTAGCTCAAGTGGTAGAGCGCTCGCTTTGCATGTGAGAGGCAGTGGGATCGATGCCCACATTGTCCATAATCTTACCTGTGGTTGAAGATGTAATAAATTGTTTATTATGGGTCATTGCGTTAAAAATGACCTGGGAATCAGTTCAAATGGTAGAGTGCTAGTTTAGTAGGTGAGAGGCAGTGGGGTCGTCACCTACATTCGCTTTGTTATTATGTGTCAAAGATGTAATAAATAGTTATTTTTGTTTCATGAAATACTTTTCAGACAGGGAAATTAGCTCAAGTGGTAAAGCGCTCGCTTTGCATGTGAGAGGCAGTGGGATCGATGCCCACATTCTCCATATTCTTACCTGTGGTTGAGGAAGTAATATATTGTTTATCATGGGTCATTATGTTAAGAATGACAGGGTAGTCAGTTCAAATGGTAGAGTGCTAGTTTAGTAGGTGAGAGGCAGTCGGGTCATCACCCACATTCGCTTTGAGATTATGTGTCAAAGATGTATTTTTTCTGTGTGTGTTTCATTAGTCCAGTAATTGTACAGGGCAATTAGCTCAAGTGGTAAAGCGTTTGCTTTGCATGTGAGAGGTAGTGGGATCAATGCCCACGTTCTTCCAAATTTTTCTTGTGGTTGAAGATGTAATATATTGTATAATGTGTATCATTACAATTAAGAAGGACAGGGGAGTCAGCTTGAATGGTAGAGTGCTAGCTTAGTAGGTTAGAGGCAGTGAGGTCGTCACCCACATTCGCTTTGTAATTATGTGTCAAAGATGTAATATATAGTTTTTTTTGTGTCATTAATAATCCTTCAGACAGGGGAATTAGCTCAAATGGTAGAGCGCTCGCTTTGCATGTGAGAGGCAGTGGGATCAATGCCCACATTCTCCATATTCTTACCCGTGGTTGAAGAAGTAATATATTGTTTGTTATGTGTCATTACATTAAGAATGACAGGGTAGTCAGTTCAAATGGTAGAGTGCTATCTTAGTAGGTTAGAGGCAGTGGGGTCATAACCCACATTCGCTTTGTGATCATATGTTAAAGATTTAATATATAGTTATTTTTTGGCATTGATGGAAGTTTTTGTTGAAACCCTCAAAACCTAAAAAGCAAAATCAGGCGCTAAAGCCTTCTCAGTGTTTAAAACTCTTCTTACAGTTTTTAGTTCCATAATTCAACTTTGAAGGCCAAAATAGGGCACTGAAGCCTACTCGTTTGAATGTTTAACTCATCACAAGTGTGGATTCAAAAGAGAGTTACCCACAACTAAACCTAAAATCATACTCATGCAAAAAAAATCAAAGTCATGGATGTTCACTCTTTTTTTATCCCTTTATTTGTTTTTTTAAGAATCATTCAAATGTACAAAAAGACAGCAAATACAACATAAATATATTATTTACTTCATGTCCTGTTGGTTTATTGGGAAAAAACTGTTAAAAGGGTGAGCCTTTCTCCTCAGAAGCAGGGCGCACATGTAGATGATGATGGTGAAGAGTTACGTTCATCTACCAGGCAGGCGCCGTGTTGGCGAGTCGCCTCATCCTCCTGAAACAGAAAAAAACAAAACTTGCTGTAACCAAATTTTACCCTATAAACTTTTACTTTTTTGGTTTGGATTATTATGACTTTAAAAGTGAGTATTCTGCTTCACAAATGCAAGAAATGAGTTAATGTGTATGTTAGTAAATACTATAAGACTGCATGATAAACCCTTATCGAATCGACATTGTGATGTAACCTAGTGCGATTGTGTAATCGCAAGACACTGCTTTTTCAAAGATCTATAGTTCCATGTTGGTGTTTTTCCCCCTTTGTAATTTGAGTGATGGAGTGTTTGGCCAACCTGAATTGTCACAGTTCGGGGCGCCGGCCAATCAGAGGCCAGTTTACACGGCACTAGCCGATAAAGGCTGGGCAAGTTTGCAAGCAGAACGCTACGCCCCACACACACCGTATGCGCCTCGTTGAGTCGTTGTGGCGGAATACCAAAACAAAATGTCGATTTATTTGAAAATTGTGTAGGCTCTACCAGATTTAAATGAGCTGAAAGTGCTATCTATTGCATTTTATAATAATAATAATAATAATAATTTCCTTGTATTGTCATTCTGTGTAACAATGTACACAGAACGAAATGTCGATTGCATCTGACCCGATGCAGCCGCAGCCAAGAGAGGGCGCCGCCGACCACTTTTTAAGTCTTAGGAATGACTCGGCCGGGGCGCGAACCCGAACCTCCCAGTCTCAAAGCGGGCGCCTTACCATCTAGGCTACTGAGCTGGTATATAGGTTGGTACTTACCATAAATTCTGGACTATAAGCACCCAAGCAATAACGGTATGTGTGAGACTTCTCGCATATGTGTCGAGGTTTGATGCACCGCAAAATTCGGACAACAGGGCGCAACTGATTATAAGCCACACCCATTACATTTTTAAAGGAGAAAAAAAACACCGTGTTGTACATACATAAGCCGCACCTGACTATAAGCCGCATGTGCCCACATTGTAACATAAGATATTTACAAACAAAGATGGTACACAGAAAGGAGTTTTAAACATTACATTGAACTTGCGTCTTCCTCAACACATATATTCCACGTGTTTCACTCTTATCTCTACTGCTCGGGCGCCCCCCGGCTGCCGTTGCATGAATTAGCCGCATCATCGCATAAGCCGCAGGGTTGAAAGCGCCGGAACAAAGTTGTGGCATATAGTCCGAACTTTACGGTTACTTTCCGCTTGGTGCGTGAATACAATTAGCGTGAGCAGACCTTCATCGTGGAAAAGGTATCAATTGAAATTTTACAAGTCTGTTTATTCGTAAACGGAAATAATTTGGCGAAACGAACAGATTACAAGAAGCAACGTCCAACGAAGGTGAAATGTTTTTGGTGGATTTCTATTTTTCTGTCGGCATAATCATGTATATTGGAGTAAATATTTCCTTGTCCTTGTTCAATGTCTGAAACTCATGACAAAAAGCGGACACAAGGGCAGACAACTCTGAAAAGTTGCCTGTCCAGCCATAAAGTTGCCTGCCCCATTTTTCACAAATTGAAGCACAATAAGACGACTTATCACCCCAAAAAAAAAACAACACTGTTGCAAAGTATTAAGGATTGATAATATATAGTATAACAGAAAAACACTTTAAAATTAAGTTTATTATAAATCTACTTATAACATTCATTGTATGTATATGGCATCGCTGTTTTCCATCTGCCATCAGTATGTACCTGTATTTACTCATCTTCATTCATGCAATGTTTGCGTTGCGACGTCTGCTACAAGCCACGTGAACTCCCTTTTCAACAATGCTTTTAAAGTACATTTACGTTTTGTAGCGTCATCCATTTTGTTAGCTTCTTTTGAATATTTCTTCTGGGACTTAGGTTTTGGCTTGATTCCAAACCACTTATTCATTTTTCTTGTGTTCTCTGTGCGTTTACTTTGGAAAATGATATGCAAATGCACGATCTTATAATGCTTGGGAAAGTCCAGAATCACAAAGTTATTCGATGCGGGCTTCTGATTGGCTGCCGAGTATGAAAATTGCCAAACGAAGCGAAATTCCGAAATTCCCAAACCGAACAAAGATTTCAAAATCGGGAAAAAGAAAATGTTTGATTTGAAAAAATGTTTTCCTCCCCTTGAAAAAGTTGTCGGCCACCCGGGCGGAGACGTTTTGTAAGTTGTACGCCAGACGTAAAAGATGCAGAAGTTATTTCAGACACTGCCTTGTTGTTTCCAAGCCATTTTTAAAGAAGTTAAAGACGGCAAGGGGACGTACTGGTAAGTTACGCCTGCTTTAAAGTTTTCGGGTATCTCGTTTAAGACTAATCTTGATGTTTCTCTGATGAGTATGTTTCAAAATGGTCATGATATTTTGAATCTCAGAGTGGAAGCTTTCCAATGATATGTGCCATGACGTATTTATGTGACTGGTGACATCGTACAGACACATATTTATCAAAAGTCCAGTGGCCCGCAGGCGGGCCGTCAGAACGTTAAGGGGTAAAAGTACTGTTTATTATTAAAATTCAAATAGTAAATAATGGTCAGCAGACAACAACTCTAACAAAGCTCCCCAGAGGAGGGCGCGGTTTACTTAAGGTTAAAGTATGTCACTATGAAGAAAAACTCCCGAAAAAAGAAACTAGCATATTTATTTCAAAATCGCAAATCGCATTGAAATTGCAATACTGGTCTGAAAAATCTCAATTAGGGTTTTAAAAAAAATTGTACAGCCCTACAGTAAGAAACATCGCAACTTTCAACATCTCCAGCTTTATTCCACAGGACTCGAAAAAGACAGAATTTTAATAAAGGAAAGTTTTATGTCCTGTCTGTTTCTCTTTTTTCTTCAGAATTGTATCAAATGATCTATCAACTGGGCAGCACGGCGGTGCAGTGGTTAGCGCTTGTGCGGCACAGTTCATGTCATGGGAACCTGTCGTGGGTTCAAATCCAGCTCCAGACTTCCTGTGCGGAGTTTGTATGTTCTCCCCGTGCTTGCGTGGGTTTCCTCCGGGCACTCCGGTTTCCTCCCACATTCCAAAAAAAACATGCATTTCAGGTGGATTGGCCGGTCTAAATTGTCCCTAGGTGTGAATGAGTGAGCGAGTGAGTTATCTGTCCCCGTGTGCCCTGCAATTGGCTGGCAAACAGTTCAGGGTGTCCCCTGCCCACTGCCCGGAGATGGCTGGGATGGGCTCCAGCCCCCCCGCGACCCTAATGAGGATAAGCGGTACGGCTAATGAGATGAGATGAGATCTATCAACTGGTAAAAATGCCCATGATTCCTGTCACGATGGGCATCACTAAGCTGGTGTGCAGGGAAGGAAGGAAACGTTTCTTGCTCTTAGTTCTGATGGGTGACGAGGACAAAGGCTTCTCGGGACACGTGTCCCCCGCCCCCCTTTTATTTAAACTTCCTTCTTTGATTTGATGTTTCCAATATGTGTACCACTTACGAATTTCGCATGCTGCCAGAAAGCGACTTGCGAAACAATGACAACAAATGGGACTGCCATTGCTTTGTCCAGTATCGGACTGTTAATTTATGCCAGTGAGACAATCAGACTCCATCATTGCTACCCACAGTCTTCCGGACAGAAAGGGATCATCGTCTCCTGTGCTGTTATTTGACATCTGCTAATCTTTCTTGACCTTTTCCAAACTGGCTCCCGACTCCCTGACCAAGAAGAATCCTGAGACATCTGGATCAGTTAGTTGATCAGATTATAAATTGATGTGATCGAGAGAAGAATAAGCTGGTTTCAATCACAACCAATTGCCAAATAGTTATGCACTGGTTAAATGCAAGTTTAAGCCAATTATTGTGTTCATCTATGATGTATTTCTCCACATCCCATATGTGTCTATCTTCCTTTAGCCCTCAATACTAATTTCTAGTCCTAGGAGTTGTTTCGCTCAATTTTCTTACGTAGAAGTGTAGTAAACAAATTCCCATGAATATTCGCGTTGCTTAATATATACAGAAACTTGCCGCAAAGAAGTCATAATGAAATTGTGCGTTTAGCCACACTTTATGAAAATTATTTTATGAGATGGATCACAAGGGTTTTAAGTCGTTTTTCTGATAAAATATTGAAAGACTGCTGTGGCGCTGCAGAAGGCGAGGCAAGTTTTATATAATACTTAATGAAAACATTAGGTTTGCCTCTACAAGTCATTTTTTTAAACGATTCATTCATGGAAATTATTAATTTACCTAAATATGTTACAATAGTTTATACTGTTAAATTATGTACACTTTTTTTCTGGTAGGATATTATTTAAGCTTCTGCAATTCTTTTTTTTAAAAAAGGGTGGAAAAAGGCTGGGGGTTCTGATGCCGACACCTACCTGGTGTTCCTGTCTTGATCCCTGATCTTCTTCTCCATCTCTGCGTCGGTGAGGGTCTCCAACAGGGGGCACCACTGATCGGCGTCGCCTGTGTTTCTGATGGCGATCTCCACTGTGGGCAGAGGGTTTTCGCTGTGGGGACATTGGGAGGGTTTTAGGTGAGATGGGTATCAGGGGAGGAAAGGCCCAGTGTTGTTTGGGGCCGTCAGACGGGCTCACCTGAAGGCGTAGGTCCTCTGGTGCCAGCTAAGCTGGCCCCTGATGCTGTAAGCGATGGTAGTGACAAACTCGCCTCCCAAGCCCAGCTCCGAGCACAGCTTGAGCGCAAACTTCTCAGGGGAGTTGTCCCTCTCTGACATATCCCACTCAAATTGGTCCACCAGCGAGATGTTGCCCACGTGGATGTTAAGCTGCAAAAGGCAGGCATAAGAATGAGTCGGGTGTTAAAAAGGTGAGAACGATGTGGAGGAAACGTCTTTATAATTGATAACAATGTAGTGAACATAGTTTACAATGAAATTAGACGTGGCGCTCTAGGATAAAAATATATAAATAAAAACTTTGAAGAGAAAAATAAGTATGGATAGGCAAAATTTGGATTCATCGCATTTGTCAGGAATCGAACAAGGGTGGCAGGCAAAAATTATTCGACTGAGCCATGTGAATCTGAAATAGATCATGGGGTCTGTTCAAGGAGGTCGTGAACGCGCAAATATCTCATATATCTTCATCCTGGCTCAGCAAAATTGCAACCAATGAGGCCAAACTGCACTGCCCTGACTAGTTCAAGTTTTCTTCCACTTTCATACAATACACTCCTTGGATTTACACCAGGGCTCGGGAACCTAGAATAAAATAGAATAGAATACACCTTTATTGTCATTGTTACAAAATGGGTTGAACATATTGCCACAACGAAATTGGGCGTGGCACTCCAGTTTCACATTTACCAGTGAGGATGAAAGAAAACAAATAAGATAAAGGTTATAATTTACACAATATAAAGGAACAAATAAGATAAAGGTTATAATTTACACAGTATTTACACAAGAAATGTGGGCATGTAGGATGTTACATACAGTTTTGGGATGGCTCTTTTCATGAGTACATATGGCTCTGAGATAAAATCATACTCATCCAAACCATATTTTGATCGAGTAGAGTATCGTGCATGCATTGCTGACGTAGCGGCGACAGGACAAAGTTAAGGACTCTAGGATGTACACTTTACAATCAAGGTATCACCCCAACAGAACCCGTTTTGGCTTTACGTCTCTAAGGATCCTTTATATGGAACCTCAATAAACAATTTAGGTTCACTGTTGAGACACTTATTTATTAAAACACCCACAGAAAATCTTGACAGAAATGCCAGCCAAGCGCACAGCAATTTGATTGGGTAAGCAGGGAAGGTTGGCGGAGCTATTGTAAGCCAAACGCTGTCTGCAATTAAGGTAAAAACGTCAGTATTCTCATTCGCAGTGTTTTGTGACATTTATAGAAAAGAGCTCTGCTTACACCTTGTTTAGATACCATTACTTGTGAAAAAATGAAGGTAAAAACTAGCCTAAACGAACTAAAGTATAGACAATTTATATGATATGGGACATAGGCTCTGGCATTACTATTTGATAAATGTTGTCATTTATTGTCACAAGGTGAAATAAAATGCCTGAAAAAAATTGATTTTGTCTGGAAACAAAATATTTTGCTATTATGGCTCTTTGGGTTGAATAGGTTCCCAACCCCTTGTTTAAGAGATTCATGTAAGTCACCCATTTTGACTTTAAAATGTCGACTTTTGCCATAAGGAGAGAGAGATGTTTCTCCCTAAAAATGGGTCAGTCGTTACAGGCAACAGATAGGCTGGACCAGGGGGCCTACCTTGATGATGACCCTCTGGTCCGTCTGCTCTTCCAGGATACTGTCGGTGGGATAAGATTCCATCTGTTGGCGGATGGCGGAAGCGATGGCGGGCACGAAGGCCAAAGGATTGAGGTCCAGGTCGTCGCAGAGGATTTCCGAAAACATCTCAGGCGTCATCAGCTTCTCTGCAGAGGACCACCACAGCTAATTTAAGATTTAAACCTTGCAAGCACATGTTTAAAAGCCGGAATACAACAAACCAAAACTCGGATTTGAAACTGTAACCCTAATTTGCGAAACCAATTTCAATTTGAAAATCTAAACCATGTTTGAAAACCTAACCTCAAACTTATCTTAATTTAGAACCCCAATCTGTCTTGATAACCCAATTTCAAACCTAACAATATTTTGAAATTTAAAACCGTTAACCTTGGCTTCAAAACATTCAACACAAAAATTCTTGCCTGGAAGTCAAACCTTTAACTTGAAACCAAACGTGGAGAACCACTCTGGCTTGGAACCCTATCTGAAATGTTGACATCAGTGTGACATATCAAAGCGGCGCTGCCACGAGCGGCTGCCTTTTCCAGCAGCTGCCCTATTGTTTTATTGTCTGCTCCTATCTTCGGTGTCTTTTCTTCCTGTTTTGACAACTACACTATGGATTACTTCTATCCTATGGGAAATGGGTTTTAGCGCACAAAAATGCGTGTATTCAAGGAATTTCAACTCCTTGCCCTGAAGAATTCTCGTGCCGGCGTGATGAAGGGGCCTATTGTGGAAGAAGAGCCGGAGCTAGCGAAGCGGCTAGCGGCGTTATAAGTCTTCGGTACCATCCGTAATCATGGTAAATGCGAACTCACGACCAAATAAGATCATCGCGTGCTGGTGGAAAACATCGAAGAGCACAGGGAGCGCAGTTGCTGTGTTTTGCGGAAACGTGGCTCACGTTTAGCATTCCGGACGCTAACGTGTAGCCACCCGGAGCTACCCGGAGCTATCCGGCTTCAACGCCGCTATACAGAGACAAGAAAGCCGGGGGGAATCGGAGAGGAGGCGGACTTGCTAACACGAGGTGGTGTGTCCCTGGATTTTCACAAAGAAAAGATTTCCATCTGCCGCGGGGATGTCGAACTTTTGGACTGGCGTGGCGTCATCCACTCCGCTACAAGCACCCCTAGGGCATCATGTTCATCTGTTAATAAACAACGGGGTAGACTGCTGGAAGTGTGAATTTCCCTACGGGGATGAATAAAGTATCTATCTATCTATCTGAAATGCTAAACCTTTTTTTATAAGGAACCTCTTTTTAATCATAGAAATTCTTGAAATCCCAGTCTGAAGCACCATCCTTGATGAAATTCAATTTAAAGCCCCAATTTTTCAGAAAACCCTAATTTCAAAACCAACAATATTTCGAAACCATAATTTAGAACCTTTGAAAAAAAAGCCTTGCTTAGAAGACTAACCTTAACTTAAAACTCTACTTTGACAATCACTTTTCAATGAAATCTGAAATTTTGTTAGTTTGAAACTTAAATACTTCTTTCAACTGCCTACAAGCTTTACAACGTTTGAAACCCAGAACTATTTTTCAAAAACTAACCATAACTCGATATCCTATCTGGAGAGTCACTCAGATTTTGAAAACTTGGAACCAAAGTTAAGTTTGAGACACGAAGCCTCAAGTTTTTTCCTGCTTGATAATACAACTTTGAACTTTTGCCTAGAACTCTATCCTTATCTTAAAACCCTACTTTGAAACGTAAACTTTAAAATCTCAAAAATTGGCTGGAAGTTTATCTTTTAAAGTAACACTAAATATCTACCCTAATATGAAACACTAACGTTTCCTTAAAGCCCTGAAACCTCAAAAGTTGTGCATACTTGTAAAATTTGGCCCTAACTCCAAATCTAATCCAAAAGTAAAAACTACAACCGACTTGGATTTCCCAAGACAAGCTTGAAACCCTAATTCACAGCCAACTCCCTAAACTTGGATGGAATGCCCCTCGTATTCTGCATGGGTGTGCAACGTGCCGTTCATGTTCCACGTGAAGGCATCTCGGAGCTTCTGGCCCTCGATCTCCATGTCCAGACGGATCGGCACCAGGACTTCTGACTGTGTGGCGTTCTCGTGGATCACCGCCGGGTCGTGGTCATCGAAGCTGAAGCGCAGACATTGACAAAAGAAAATGGGTCAGTGGTTAAAAAGGTGAGAACGGTGTGGAGAAGATATGTTCAGGTGCACTCTACAACCCAACAGAATATTTATACGTTTATCATCTTGGCTCAATTTAGTCTCATGTTGCTTGTGTGGAAGCATGTTGATTAAATTTAGCTTAGCTCAGTTACGATTTATACTAGCCTGCTCCTGACCAGGCTAACTACAAGGCTAAGATTATCCCCTGAAATACATCTGACACTTCTACTGTCTTGCATGTGAAAAATTAAAGGGTTTCATAGCATTTTCGTGAACTTTCATGATATGTTGCATTATTTTAACTTCTGCATTCAAATGTATGTAGGCTATACTATATTGTAATTTCATGAACCTCTGTTAACTGTATGATTGGAACAGTTGTTTTACAGCCATGTGTTTTTTTGCTATAACGATTAAGGATGCTTGTCAAATGGCCATGAGAGCTGTTTGCAAAAAAAAAAAAAAATTCCAAAGGGTGCATCCAGTCAAGTCACATTTTTTGTATAATAATAATAATAATAATAATTTCCTTGTATTGTCATTCTGTGTAACAATGTACACAGAACGAAATGTCGATTGCATCTGACCCGATGCAATAGCACTTAATGACAAAAAGTCTCAAAGGACTGCACAGGCCACAATTACATCATCCCCTGATCTTAAACCAGAAGCGGGCAAGGAAAAACTCAAAACCTCAGTACGAGGAAAAAAAACCTTGAGAAGGGGCCTCACATGTGGTAATCACTGTTCTAGGATGAACAGGGTGCAAAAGATTTAGCATTGGTACACAAAACACAGCGAACATCAATAAGAAAAACATAGGTAACATGTAAAAATTGTCCACAAAGACAGCAACTACCTTCTAGCCTGTAAAATTGGAACAATGAAGTTTTTGACAAGGTTCATTGAGGATATATTAGTTCCAATTCCTATGTCTGTTCCCTTAGTAATAGAGAGAAGTTCGTTCTTTATGACGGATTAAGGAAATAAAACCAAAAGAAAAAAAAAAGACTTGAACAAAAATAGAAAGGCCAAACATGCAACCGATTAAGCCAAAACTTGCCGACCAGACGAGTTGAAGCTGCGCTTAATCAGTTAGCCTGGAATATTTATGATCCACGGGGCAACATCACACCAACTTACTGCAACACACTCTGGTTGCCTTTGTAACCTTGTCACATAGATCCGGGTACCAAGAAATTAAAAATACACACTCACCAAATAAATCAATAGTGCGTTTGTTTCAGTTCTCAAAGTAGGCATTTTCCATTAACTGCAATGATCGTTATTCCTTCTAGTTTTTCAATTATCTAATGCAGTGTTTTTCAACCTTTTTTGAGCCAGGACATGTTTTTTACATTGGCACACCACTAACCAAAAATGTTATAAAATTACACTGAACAGTATGTTTAATTACAATATAATTTATAATACCCCAGTTTTTACAGCACAGACACTTAACAATGACACAATATTTGCGAAAAATGATCCATAAATGTTTTATAAAATTCTAAAAGGTGACATTGGATAATTTCTCACGGCACACATGACGATCTCTCACGGCACACTAGTGTGTCGCGGCACAGTAGTTGAAAATCACTGATATAATCAATGTATCACGGGGTGCAGTTACCCATTCTCCACCCTGGTTGGGTAAAAACTAAAGCATTTGGTTTGATCCATTCGGGATCCTCAACTTTTAACGTAACAGTTGTACAGCCCAACATCATGCCTGCCCAAACGCAGCGCTTTGAGCGCCCAGTTTATTCTCTGGGGAATATCACAAACCCCACCCTTCTTTCTGCCCCTCAAAACATTATCTCCTGGATTTACACAATTCACATAGGCCACCCAATTTTTACTTCAAAACGGCAAAATTCTCCAAAAGGAGAGATATTTTCCTTCGTCGCGGACATGAGGACACAAACAAAGTGGGTTTGGCGCCTTACCAGAGTGGAAAGGTCCTCTTCTTGTCTCTGCCCAGACGGGTACGGTTGATAGTGGTGGAGCAGGGTACGGCGTCGAGGTGGTGGGAACTGTTGGGCAGCGTGGGAACCCACTGGCTGTTCCTCTTGGCTTTCTGTTCCCTATGTGAACAGTCAAACACAAAAGTCCAGGACATCACTCAACCGCTAAACCAATACTTCATACCCACTACTGTCAGGAGACAGATACAGACCAATAAGATTTCAGGAGGGCCCGCCTCGGGAAAAGAATGATCCCCTCTGCCAATACCTTTGTAAACAACAGGCCCTGCTGACCAATCAAATTAGTCTGCTGGCATTGTCCCAACACCAAGTATCTTTTTAATTCTGCTCTGTTTTCCTGAATAATGTAATTTCTGTTATTTTCCCCCGGTACAGTAAGTGGGAGTGAATTTCCTCAAGGGGAACAATACATGAATAATCTTTAAGCAGACATGGGCCCAGCAGTCCTTGAGGGCCTCATGTATCAGGTGATACAAGTTATCAGCTTGTTGGTAAGCTGGGAGGAGCTTGTTAACGATCCTAGTTATAGGAATCACCAGTATTGGAGTAGAGAAATCTCAAAAATCAACCAGGCTCTCGAGGACCAGAGTGCCCAGGTCTGCTTTGAAGTCTTCCAACGCGTGCCGTACCTGAGGTAGGCGGGGGGCTCGGTGCTGATGGAGACGGCCTTGTACTTGTCGTCATTGCCTTCCAGAATCTCGTCCACCTCGCAAGCCTTGAGGAGTGTCACGCTGGTGGCCAGTTGCGTGTAGCCGTGATCTGAGAAAAAAAAAAAAAAAAAAGCAGCGGATGATTGGCCGAAGCCAGCGAAACCGACAACAGGACCCACCAAAGCTGTACTCACCATGCGACGACTCAACAATCTTCTTACGCTCCTCTACCGATGCCAACTTTCTCCATAGGGATGGATAGCGCTTGTAGAGCGAGCCACGGAACATGCGCAGGTAGTTGCCCACCTAAAGGCATAACAAAATTTCAAACGATTAAATTGTCTTTAAGAGCAAACTTTAAAACTCAGTTCTTTATTATGACAACACGAAAAAAACATTAAACACTTGATGCGCTAATGTAAAGGTGTTTTTCGAGACCCCAAAACATGCTTTTAACTATACTCTGAAAAGGAACGGCTTATCTTCCTCCATATGAGGCGGTCAAAATAAGAGCTAGATATGAGCAGTTCCTGGGAAGGTTTGACCACATAATATTTTGGGTATGAATGAGTTAAAGGCCTTGGTAGTAATTCACAAATTCTAAGATTGAAGGGTTTGGCCATGATTCTCTATCAAAATAGGCTATCCATAAACTAAGTGTAAATCTATTAAGTTCAACACAGGGTTCGAACACCCTTTTCATGTCCAAATTCAAGCAATTTATCAGGACTTTCAAAGACAATTTATCAATTTTCCAGCACCATTAAAATAAGAAATATAGTGTGAATCATGTATTTCGCAGAATCACAAATATATCTGCGATTTACATACGTGATTTTTAATCTTGCGTGTGCATTATAAGGGCATTTGATTTGTAGATCTTGAGTAAATCGGCTAATATGTTTGTGGATCGGAACAATATGCTTGTAAAAAATGTTGAGACAATTCTCGCCCCATATAAGTGTTGGGTAAAAATTACAGTAAGATGTAGCTTACATTTTCAATTGCAGGAAGTTCTTGCCATTACAATTTACCACTGGGAAGTACTACCTTCATTTTCTGCATGGACCATAATAAATATCCATAAGTGATACATATGCCTTCCACTAATACTATCATCTATACTACAGACAAGCATCTATATAAATACTGTAACTAAACTAATACATTATGAATGAAGAAATCACGACTAAATATAGGTAGTGGCGTATTTCAGTCTCACAACTACTTTCAAACCTTAAATCTATTTTCTTTAAGACTTGGCACCTGCAAGTCAAACTCGAACCTTTGCCTAAAACCCTAAGCCAAAATGATCTTAAAAGCCTTACTACATACTTGAAACCATACTTTGAACCTTTGACTCTGAATTACCAACTGCATTAAGAATCCACACCCAAACGTAAAGCATAACACTCTAAAAAATTCTACATTGACAAATGTAATATCACCCAGAGTGACTCCGTCAAAAATTTAGGTGTCATATTTGACCCCGATCTGTCCTTTCAAACACACGTTAAGAATATTACTTTTTTCCCCATCTTCGCAACTTTACTAAAATTCGCCCTATGCTATCTCAGTCGGACGCAGAGATTATAATTCATGCGTTTGTTACCTCCCGTCTTGATTACTGTAATGCACTACTCTCCGGTCTCCTTAAGTCCAAAATCAAGAGCCTTCAGCTGGTACAAAATGCTGTAGCGAGGCTTTTTTTAAGACAAGAAAGTTTGATTACATTACCCGATTTTAGCTCACCTGCATTGGCTCCCTATTAGCTTAAGATGTGATATTATTGTTCTGTTGGTATTTTACAATATCATGCATTGACTTGCTTTCAGATATCATTTCCCCATATGTTCCGATCCGGAGCCTTCGCTCTGAAAATGCTGGTCTACTAGAGATCCCAAGAGCAAAGAAGAGATCCGCAGGTTCGAGAGCGTTCTCCATTCGGGCCTTGGTGCTGTGGAATGCTCTTCCCCCTGAGATTTGATTTGAAACCTCAATGGAACTGTTTAAATCTAGACTTAAAACACACTTCTATTCTATAGCCTATGAATAACCTATATTTTATGTTGACAATATCTGTGTATTATTTGCCATCATGTAGGTTTTAGATCAGGGGATGGTGTCATAATAGTCTGTAGTTTGCAGTAGTCGTTGATCTGTGCAGCCCTTTGAGACTCTTTGTGATTAAGGGATATACAAATTAAAATGACTTAAAAGCAACTCTACTTAAACAGCCGCTGAGCTAGAAACATAAAAATTAGCACACGATCGTCCATGAGAAAACACTACAAGCATTTTCGAACATTTCATGGCTACATAAGATATCGGAACATTTAAAAGAAGTAACAAAACTCTTAAGGAATAAAGCACAAGTGGACAGTAGAGTCTTTCCCAACTTAGCTTAGCAACGTTAGCATGAAAGCTAACAGCCGGCAAATAAGTATCATTAATAATTGTTTACGTAAAAGAAGATAAAGGGAATATTCGTATAGAGACACACCGACCTCTGAGCCGATCATATAAAAATCTCCGTCATCTTCGAGCTGGAATCTAATGGGTTTTTGCCCAAACGTTTTGCTCAGCGCCATACTGGAATGAAATGAAACAAAAGCGGCACGATTGCGCAAGCGCGGCACTGGTGGGAACTGCGTCGCGTAGTGATGATGACACCAGAGGTAGCTTGTAAAATGTAAGAAAGCTAACAGCATTATTGAAACATACACAGTATTGATGATTTCATTTAAATTTTGATTTATTCAAATGTGCCAAAAATGAGTAAAATCAATGGCATACAAAATCGTACACTTCGTTTAGGAGAACTGGGCCTTGTGCGCTTGCGCTTCGAAATTTTGGTCGCGTGCCTATGACGAAATTAAAAATGTGAAATTTCAAATAAATGTAATTTTAAATATAAAAAAGAAACAAGGTTGTCCACAAATGTGGATTTGCGGTTAAAAATTTAAACATCTATATTTGTATTTGAAAACATACAATATTTTATTGATTTATGGTGTCTACTCTATTTTGTATTTGCTATTCTATTAATCTAAATAATCAGGTACTTCCTGCTCTGTGTTTTAACATCATCATCATCTCATCAGCCGTACCGCTTATCCTCATTAGGGTCGCGGGGGGGCTGGAGCCCATCCCAGCCATCTCCGGGCAGTGGGCAGGGGACACCCTGAACTGGTTGCCAGCCAATCGCAGGGCACACAGGGACAGACAACTCATTCGCTCATTCACACCTAGGGACAATTTGGACCGTCCAATTCACCTGAAATGCATGTTTTTTGGAACGTGGGAGGAAACCGGAGTGCCCGGAGGAAACCCACGCAAGCACGGGGAGAACATACAAACTCCGCACAGGAAGTCTGGAGCTGGATTTGAACCCACGACAGGTTCCCATGACATGAACTGTGACATATTGTACTTAAATTTTGATTTTACATGTTAGATGTTAGTTACATGTCACATTTTCAGCTAACCAAATCTGTCCCTCTTTCTGAAGTTTGGACACCCCTGCTTTACAATGATGATGAAGGTGCTGTATCTGAGTCAGAAGGCTCCTCCTGCTACTAGTATCCATGGAAACCAATGCTATCTGTTTCATGGGGGGAGAAAACCCTTATCCCCCCAAAAAAAATCAGCCTGGAGAGGGATGGGCTTCACCAGGCTCTACTTGCCCAAGACACACCACATGAAGTTGTGCCTCGACGACCAACGGCATCAAGGGATCTGTGAACTTAACTACTTATGATTTTTGAGTCGCATTTTAAAATGTTGTTCGTCAAATATAATTTTAATGCTATACTTTTTCATATCATTTTCATTTTACATGATTACATTCACCATTAATCAAATTAGTCCCGATTTTATTGCTGTTTTCAAACTGTAATACCATAAATACACAGTAGAAAGTGCAAGCTGTAGTCTTTATAAACGGTAAGTTTATTCATATATACAATAATATATTAATCTATAACCAAGAGAGGGGGCAATGTACAATGCAAAGAAGTAAAAAAAAAATGTATATACAAATGAATAAATAAAGAGTGGTGAAACTCTTTGTTGCCTACACTGTTTTTGAGAGTGGGACGAGGAAATCGCTCAAAAAAAGACACTTTCGAAAACATTGTCAGTCTTTTAGTTGGGGGTTGTTGCAAAGAGCAGGGCAACAAACATCAACACACAAAGATACAAATGCATTAACACGCACAACATCCGCGTACACTAACCTCTTGGTCACATGAAGCCGGCTGCACAGATACAACACAATAAGCCTTTTCTTCTTAAAAACTCTCACGCGCACACACACAATCTTGTCCGAGGGGGAAGGAACCAGCTCTAAACTGGCATGAAAAATAAAAGAAAACAATTCAAAGCGAATAAAAACACATTGGCTCAACTGGAAAACAGAGTACAACGAAATGAAGAGACGTGAACCAATTTGTCAGGTTATGTAATGCAGTAAGATGAAATGTTGTCAAGCATCAATCTTAACGATTTGACACAAGTCACTCGTAACGGTGACGTGTTGCAACCTGCGGCATGTCTTTCTGAAGATGCCATTTCTGCAGCTCATCAACACAGGAAAAATTGGACAGCAGTTGCAAATCTGTCAAAAGTTGTCAGCGTTCCAAGAAACAGATGTGACATTGGGGTGGAAATTCACCCCAAAAAAAAAGGGAGGGAAGAAGGTTTGTACTGGCGCAAAAGGCAGATGACATTTTTGGCAACTTTTTGTTCATGTAGTTCACAATGCTCAACGTGGAGCTCACAGTGACACCGCCTTCGGGAGTTTTCACTTCATACTAAAAAATAAAAAAGACGGACTGAATCGGCAGTGGCAACAGGCAAACTGTTTGTTTTGTGGCAGTGATATAAAAACGAACGAAACCCACAATTTTCTGTTTAGCATCTTCCACAGGTCACATCCTCCAGTGCATCCTATCCCAAGCCTTCGTTTTGAATCTTTAAAAGGTCAACTTTCTCAACAAGCTCTCAGCACAAATGACAACAAGCCAACAAATAATTATTTGAGGGGGGGATGATTCTTTTTTCTTATGGTACTCTCAGCAACTTAAAATGTTGCTACTATTTGCTGCCATCTCCTGGCTTAAAGTCATGGTTGCAGCCCCAGTGCGCTCATTCCTCGAGTACTGACATATTTTTCTGTTATCATCTTTTTGGCGTTTTCGGGTTGGCGTCTAGACTGCATTTGAAACGGGCTTTTCCTTACTATTTTCAGGCTACTTTAACAAAACAAAAATGAAACGGGAAACAAATCACAATCATGGACTGACAAACCTGGCTTGTTGTCACTTATATCAACTTAACACTGAGCCATTTTTCAAAAGTGCAAAGCAATGAGTTAAAAAAACATTTTTATGAAAAAAACAAACAAACACAATTGACATCTGAGGCCTGCTAGTGGTCAACAATTCAAAAACCGTCTTTGTTCATGATGGTTAATCGCTTCAAATTGCAGCGTAGGGGGAAATCATAAAACCCTTGAGAAAACCAAAAACAGCAGCAGCACCATTTTATACATGCACGCACAGAAACACACACACACACACGCAATCACACAAACCCATATTTACATTTATATACTATACACGAAGCAAAAAAAAAATAAAAAATACACTACACACTCTAAAACCAGCTGGGTCAAATATAACCCAATTTGGGTCAAGATAGGACTGATCCATAAATTGGGTAATCCAAGTCAGCTACATGGGTCATATTGTTAAAAACAACCCCAAAAATGTAGCGGGCTTGTACAAAAAGACTAACAAACATTGGATCTTTTCATTGAGAAAAGAACTCGTAGAAATATACCATTTAGTTGAAAAAAGGGTATGTTTTGACACTATCCCACCCCCAAAGAAATAGTGTTTGTCAAAAACAGCCACAAAAAATTGCGTGATTTGGTTAAGAACTCCAAAGAATTGTGGGATTGATTTATAAAAACCCTACAAAATGGGTTACATACGAAGAAAACACTGCAAAATAACTGGGATTTTGTTAAAAGGAAAAGTCAGTTTTATACCCAACCCCAAAATCAGATTGAGTTTCTCAATCCTAAAAAAAGGAGTAATTTTAAAGCCCTCAATATTGGGATCATTTGCTTCAAACAAATAAAAAGGTGATCCTTTTTTAAACCCCAAAGGACAGTGTAATTTGTCTATATTAGGTTGGCAACCCAAATAATAATAATAATAATAATTAATAATTTCCTTTGTATTGTCATTCTTTGTAACAATGTACACAGAACGAAATGTCGATACACCTGACCCGTTGTAGCGAGCCGATGCAGCCGCAGCCAACAGAGGGCGCCGCCATTTTACCAATTAGGTATGACTCGGCCAAGGCGCGAACCAGCGACCTCCCAGTCTCAAAGCGGGCACACTACCATCTAGGCAAATCTTACGAAGTGGAGTTTGCATGTTCTCCCCATGCTTGCGTGGGTTTCCTCCGGGCACTCCAGTTTCCTCCCACATTCCAAAAACATGCATGTCAGGTTAATTGGCATAACCAAATTGTCCCTAGGTGTGAATGAGTGAGTTGCCCTGCGACTGGCTGGCAACCAGTTCAGGGTGTCCCCTGCCCACTGCCCCAAGATAGCTGGGATGAGCTCCAGCACCCCCGCGACCCTATTGAGGATAAGCGGTGCAGTTAATAGATGGATGGATAGGTTGGCAACCCATAATGTTGAAAAAGCTATATCGGGCCAAAAAAACAAAACCAAACCCCAACAGCATACGGTTGGAGCCGCAAAGAACTAAAAGCTCTATATAAGGAAGGCAACTTATTCTTTATATATGTACTTTTTATATTTATAATAATTGGTAAATATTAAGAATGTTTGGGTCATACAGAAACAATATCATTTTCCATTATCTAAAGCTTTTGAAAAAACACCAGGGAGCCACTAGGGAGCTCCAAAGAGACACATGTGGCTCCATAGATACCTGTTTCTGACACACGGTCTATAACGACCCAAAAAACAGGTTGTATTGTCAAAAATCTATTTTGTCGATATATTAAGTCATTTGGTACAAAAACCTCAGTAAGTTGGATCAAATTCATCCAAGTTGGGGATTGTTCCATTTTGGAACCAATTTGGGTTATTTGAGACCCAAGTGTTTTTAGAGTGAACAGCTGAACTATGTACAATACACAATGTTGGGTCTCCTATCAAGCGCCACATCACATACGGTCTTTTTGAGCGCATGTCAGCCCTTGGGCTGACGATGGGCATCCAGGAAACCCCACACAACACCCATAAGATGTCTTTTTTGGCCACGGGTCAACTCCGCAGCCATCTGCAAAATCCAAATCCTGACCACAGGACCGTAACGAGTATCCAGAACATCTCTGTAAAAATAAGATCCATTCTTGACAGGATATCAAGAGAGGGTATCCGGGCATCAGGATCCTGCCCGTGAAACGACATCATTGGAGGGTGTAGAAAAATCCAAAGTGCGAGCGCCAGCTCTGGTTTCCTGATGTAAACAAGGAGCTGACTCGGCCTTAAAACGAAGGTCCACTGCTAAGTGCTAAGGTGCTCCAGGTGGCGTTCTCGCTCCCTTTTCTCAGAAAATTCCTTTGGCGATCTTGAGTCCTTTCTGCTTCATGCGGGGCAATGTAGAGCTCGCCACAGTCTTGGCGCGCACCGGCCGTGCCGGCCCGCGCTTCTTCAACACAAAGTCATAGTTGGCGCTGGAGTTCATGGCGTAGAAGACGTTGGCGTTGTCTGGGATGCGAAGCTCTGAGCACAAGGGTAAAACAGACACAATGGATCAGAGGTTTAAAAAGTGAGAATGAAAAATGTGTTCCGGTACTCTGTACAACCCAACAATGTGTTTCAGTGATCTGCAGGAGGCACCTCACACATACACCTTGGGGATATTGCACGAAACTGAGAAGGATTAGGCCGAAATATACACGAATAATGTAGGACACCTAGACTAGGTTCACACTGCAGGGAAATTGGATTTCTTTGCACAGACGCGACTTAAAGTCCTTCTGAACAGCACAAATAGGATTTTTCTCCACCACACATTCTGTCATGTCTGATCCTTTGGAGAGCCACTTCGGCGTGAACAGTTGAGGCGCTTTCATGCGACCAGCACGTCATTGATAGAAGAGATGAAACATAGAACTCAACACTCTGAAATCAATTAATGGAGGGAAAGTGTTGGATTTAATTCTTATTTGGGGGGACAACTATGTTCAGCTTACGGTAGCTCAATAACATTCAAATTGCTAGATACGCTACGCGATTAGCATCCATGAATACTTCCGCAAACAATGAGCGTAACACGCGTTCACGCATGAGACGCATAAAAGTCACAGGAGATCGCATACAAGTCGCATTTAGTTGGAAATGCGAACAATCTCACAAAAACATTGGACTTCACCGGAACTGAGGATTAAGCTCTGCAGTGTGAACCTAGCCCTATTCTGACTGAAGAACGGGGAATATTGCCAAAAGGCGACGGATTTTCATGTCTAATAAAAGGACAGAAATTGTGGATGCAATGGGCTGTCGTCAAGGTGATGGCGCTGCATCCCTTACCTTTGTCCTCAGAGATCTTCTGCACCAGCTCGTACTCTTCTGTTTTCTCCCTCTCCAGGTTGTGTTTGATCATCGCTTTGCGGATGACGGCCGGCGTCTTGTCCTGACTTGTTACCTGCGCACAAGGACAGATGTCAAATTGATGGAGATACAGCAAATTATTATTTTAAAAGGACACTGTAATATTCAACTACTGGATGTTGCTTTATCATGTAGTGCAACCGAAAGTGAGTGCCACAAAGTACAAGGAAGAATGCAAACTGCGTGACCAAACCGCACCATTCTTTCTATTTTCTTGCCCTCCCTCTTGGTCAGTGTTTTTCAACTAGTGGGTCAGGGCCCAAAAGTCGGTTGCCGACCTGATTTCATTGAGTTGCAGGCCCAATAATAAAAATAAATAAATAAAGAGTGTAATTGACCCCTCTGTTAACAGTAAATAGCGACACAGCCCGACAAATGCAAGTTGACACCCGCCATTTCACACCACAGAAAAAGATGAATAAAGTTTGTCTACACCGATACTGTAATCTGTTTATCGCAGTTAATGGGGACCAGCACCCGCAGGGTTATGCGAAAATCCACCCCGTAGAAATACACGCCCCTTAATCCCCACCACCCACACACACACAATTTTAACAGCGCTCGCTTGCAACAACAGTCGTATGGAGATAATGGATCACGGCTGCAAAAAGAACGGAAAAAAGAGCCGCAACGCATGATACACATTTGCTCTGTTAGCCCTGCTGTGGGCAACAGTCAGTTGGGGATAATGGATCCCGGCCATAAACGTGTATTTAATTTTTGGGCGGACAAGAACAGTAATAATAATAATAATAATAATAATAATAATAAATCGTACGTCGAAGCGCCTTTGAGGACACCCAAGGTCGCTGTACATATTAGTAACGAACAACAATAGGGGAAGAATAAAACAAGAATAAAACAAGGAAGTAATAAATAGGAAATAAAAACACAGAAGAGCGGTCTGTGAGGCAGATGATCAAGAAAAGGCAAGTCAGAAGAGGTGAGTTTTGAGTCCGGATTTGAAGGTGGACAGGGTGAAGGAATTCCGGAGGTCAGGCGGCAATGAGTTCCAGAGCTGGGGGGCAGAGCAGCTGAAAGCTCTGCTCCCCGTGGAGCTGAGACAGGCAGCGTGTATAGTGAAAATGAAGGGAGGAGGATAATGATCTGAGGGTACGGGATGGCGTACGCCTCTCGACGAAAGTGCCGGTGACGGTTCACAACAATATGGGATTAGGGATAATGGATTATGGTCACACAAATGCAATTCAATTTAGGCAGAAATCCAGTAATGTCAAAAAAGTAAAGACCGGGCCCAGCAAAAGAGAGCGAATTTACTTTTGAGAAGCTGATTTTCCGAGCAATTGGAAAAATAGTGATACATGAGTAAATCGATTGAAAATATTCAAAATATGTAAGCTGGCGCCTTTACCAGGATGCTCTTGTACATGTTGCCGTTCTCCACGTCCAGGCTGACGCGGATGATGCAGCAGTCGTCCACCTGCTGGTTGTAAAGGGGCAGCGATAGCGTGGAATAGTTGGACACAGCCGACACGGAACGCTTATGAGAGCGTGATGCAGATGGCAGCGACAAGGCAGCACCCGAAGACGACACCGATGAAGACGAGGCGGTGCTTGAGCCTGAAGCCGAACCTGAGCTGGAGCCCATGCCCGATGTGTCCAGCGATGACAGCGACGTGCACTCCCAGAACTGACGCACACATAAGAAATGGTTTTAACGTTTTGAAACGTGTTTCTTTGCTTAAATCCTCATGAAAGTACAGAGCTCCATTGGTTATTGCAGTTAATGTGGACCATAACCACCTGCTAAATGTCAAAATCCGCCAAGTAACCTTCATAAAAAGCCCCAAGGGGCAAACTTACCTCCAGATGACGTTATTACGACTGAGAGTACATGACTATAAGAATATAACAACTATAGATCTACAAATAAAAACAGAATACAGAATTGCAGTTGAATAGATTGTCTTTTTTGTCATTAGACCAAAGTACAAAAAAGTTGGAGGGCTTCGTTTTCCAGTGCAAGACAGCGCTTTAGAGAGTGGCAGGCTAGCTGCAAGATAAAATTGGATAACCGTGACTTCAACAAGGTCTCCGCGATGATTAAAATACAAAAGTCACAAATGTAGCAGATTCCTGCAAGTTGTAGCCCCACCTAATCCGTTTCATAGGAAATGGATATAGCGTTGGCGACTAAGGCTGCGATAACAATCCACAGACCACCCGCTGGTGATCACCATTGCTATGCACTCGTCTGACTTTCCTCCGATTTAATTAATGAATTTCTTTTCATTGTAATCAGCCGCTAAAAGCTAGTGGTCGCTAGCTTGTTTTGGATCAGAGACGTTGACCTGTGCGCCCACTCATCCCAGCAGTTTGACTGATGGCATACAGCAGCCTATCCCAGTCGCGAACCCAACATGCACACATACATACAACCTGCCCCACGTTATAGAGTCAAAAAAAATTAAGTTGATATCAATGACGACTAAGTGGAATTCAAAATCTGCAAAGGAGTGAAGCAGCAATAACGGAAGTGCAGGGTAGCCAGAGGTCTCTGACCCGTATTTTCCAGACCATAAGGCGCACCAAATTTGAAAATGCGCCTTATAACCTGGTGCGCCTTATAAACCACATACTATGGTGGATAAGTTGCAAAAACATTGTAAAACACAGGCTTCAAAACCGGATCGTTGCGGTTAAGGTACAGATAACATATGAAACGACATTATCGCACTATTTTTACTCACAGTGCCAGAAACACTGATTTGCGTAGTACATTCTGATAGGTTAAACTATCCACTTCTTGAACTGTGCATCAAAAAACCCTAGATTTAATATGTATACATACGTAAAAGATCTGTTTTCCGTTTCTTTCGCAATGTTATTGATCCATATATATTGATTGGTCTATAAGGCCTAGTGCCTTTTCCTATGTCATCTGAAAAAAGAGCCGATTGGCTCCCCGAAAACGGGAAGAAAATATGGGACATAAAAAACGGAATGCAAGGTGACATCCATTGTAAAATTAAAGGAAAATTGATTCACAGGTTTATAAATGTAAATCAGATTAGGTAAAGGGAAATTTATTTGACGTAGCGATTTTTTTTTACCAAGCCCTGGAAAAAGGCCATGTGGAAATGAATAATACTGCAGAAACATCATCTTTAAAGAAGCAGTATTCAAATGTCGCCAGATGAGATCAAACATTTTCAGGAAAGAAGTACACCCTCAGATATGTGTATGGAGAATTCATACACATTTTCCATGGCCAAATTCAAGCACATTTTAGGGATTTTCCAACTTCTCCAGTTCCACTAAAAGAGGAAATCTGGTATCAATCATGTTTTTTGCCGATCCCCAATATATTTAAATTACCAATCTTGCATTTAACTAAACATAAAATTTCCAGATCTTTAACAAATCGCGAATATATTTGTCGATTTCATTAAACATTATGTGTATGAATACTTTTGAGAGAAATCTCTCGCCATAAGGTGTTGGGAAAAAATTAAGGTAATATGTAGCTTAGATTTTAAGTTGCAGGAAGTTCTTGCCATTACAATTTACCACTGGGAAAAACTACCTTCTTTTTTTGCATTGCCCATAATAAATGTGCATATTTGATAAGTAATCATTACAAATAATTTCATATTCCCCTTTTTAGTTGTAGCATGTGCTTGTCCTCTTGGGCGCGACCTATAACCTATGACGCTTCACATAACAATACCATACAAACTAATGCAAGCTGCCGTTAATCACGAGGTAAAAAGAAATACAATGGCAAGGCTAAGCCACCACAAAGCAATGTCGGCGTCCTCTTTAAGCAGACTTGTTGAGAAACATGGGAACAATTTCAAACATTTACAAGCACTTGTCAATCCTTGAAAACACAACATTGAATTCAAGCATCTTCAAGGATATCAAGCACCCGCCATTACATATTTGAAAGTGGAACTGAAAGTGAGACATACTGTTGAGGTTGAGTCTGCGGCAGAAGCTTCTCTTCCCAGCGCCAAGACAGAAAGTTTCACAGAAGGCGTGGATGTCTTAAACCAAAAAACAAACTTTCATTACAAAGAGTCCCCCCCCAAAAAAAGACAGAAAAGGGCATTCAAGCCCCGCCCTCACCTTCCTCTCGTGTCCCTCGGGTGAGTCGGAGAGAAAGCTGGCATTGACGTCCTCAAGGTCGGAGCCACTGGAGCTGATGGAGGTGACGCTAAGGGCGTCCCCGCTGTCGCCTCCCCCGCCTTGGTAAGGCCGAAAGTGGACGTGATCGAAGGACTTGGAGTGGGAACCCACCGCCCCGCCGCTTCCGCCCACAGAGCAGCCGGAGGCGCTCTCAGCCAACTGCCGGCTGCGTGCATAAGAGAAGCCACATCAATGCCCCTGCGCTCACTTGCCATAAAGGGGCAATCCTCAATATTTCCCGAATAAAAGACATTGATAATCAGAGGGCTGCGATTGGCTGGCAACCAGTTCAGGGTGTCCCCTGCCCAATGCCCGATGATTGCTGGGATGGGCTCCAGCACCCCCGCGACCCTACTGAGGATAAGCGGTGCAGCTAATGAAATGAGATAATCAGAGGGGAGTTGGTAAAGGGGTCATTATTTTACATAACTGGCAAATTTCAATGGTTACAACTTGATTTTAGATTAGATTGAATTCATTGGCCTAATTAGGGAAATTCACTTTCGAGGAAAAACAACAGGTATTTTTTTACATTACAAAAAAATCTATCCATACATTTCCTGCACCGCTTATTCTTACTTGGGTTGTGGGGGCGCTGGAGCCTATCCCAGCTGTTTACGGGCAGTGGGCATGGAATATATTGGTAAAAGCAAGAAATCTAAAAAAAATTCTAATGAAAGATGATGGTTCAAGCTTTCTTTTGACATGTCCTAGCCTATATAGCTACAGACCTAGTTTTCTGTGGGCCTTTGAAGATAAATCAAAATGATAAAAATCTTCTAATTGAAGAAAAATTTCCGGCATTGAAAGAGTGTTCTTTTCCAGCTGCAGTATGCGCGTAAAAAGTAGAACGCTAAGCTAACATGGCTAACTCACTCGCTCCATCGCTTCATGATACCGCCGTTCTTCTTGGCCCGAAGCGTGTTGCTAGCCGACTCTGAGAGAGGCTCGATGTCGCACGACAGCTGGTAGCTGCGGAATGAAAACAGATGAGATCAGCGAAGTTCGACAACAGACCCGATGCATTTCGTACCTCTCGGCCTCACTGAGTTTCTCGGCGGAGGCGAACCACTCGCGGAAGTGCGTGTCCTGGGTGAAGCTGTAGTTGTTGGATGCCAACTGGAGCAATTTTATTTGCGCGATCACTTCGAATTCCTATAAATGAGACCAAAAAACAGGTCAAAACTAAAATACTTATGCATTCATCTTAATATATTTTAATCGTGTGGTTTTTATGGTCTTTTTAACTCATACAATGCCATAGCGTACAAATACATTTTCAGAAGAGCTGTCCCATAGTGACAAAACGTAAAAAAACTTTTTTCATGTTTTAGTTTAAAACACTATTACAAAGGGGTTTGGGGCTGCTCATGAGTAAGATTTAAACCTCCGGGAATAGTTTCAGTATGATAAATCACCAGGAGTGGCTTTGATCAGATCTTTGTCCACACATCAAGGAAGCCCAACTTTATAGTGCAGGTTCCTGTATCCGGCGAATAAGTGTGTGTAGGCGGCCCCATATGGCGAGTAAGGGTTGTAAAGCAGTGTGGTGAGAGTTGCGAGATATGGACAAATAGTAGTAGGCAGTTAACCCTTTCACAGAGGTTTTTTTCTTTTGAAAAAAGGTGAAAAAGTCCCATCGTCATCGTCTGGTCAGAGAGGGATGGCGTTTCACGCACAAAGTATTGCAGTCACCCGAGGAACGCAATTGCCATGGTGACTGACATTGTCAAAGTTCTTGCATAGTTTATGGATCAGTTCAGTGTTCTTGCAATATGATGTTATTTTGCAGGCAAATTGTCCTTGTGTTTATGGAAAACATTGTTTAGATATTGGAGGAATCACAAATGCAAAAAAGCATCGAAGTGAAAGGTCTGCTTGAAATACATTATTTTACAAAAAGCTGTTTTTCTCAGTTTTCTTAGAAACAAATATTTTCAAGAAACTAAGCAATGTTCAATTGTTGTTTACTAAACAATGATAAAACCTACAAACATTATTTTTTATAACAAAAGATGAGGGTTCAAGCTTTATTCTGATATGTCCTATGCCTATAGCTACAAAACTAAATTATTTTTTCTGTAGGCCTTCAAAAATGAGTCAAAATAGCAAAAATTGTCTGGCACCGGCTCTTCCTATTTGAGAAAAACGTCTGGCATTAAATGAGTTCATCTATATGCATCATTTGTTTTATATTGTGTTGCAATATAAAAAAAGTTGAAAATTAGAATTAGCTAAAAGTGCAAAGGCAAAATGTGTAAAAAATAAATAAAATGGCAGTAAAAGTGCTACAATGGTAAAATACACTTAAACACCACATAACCAATTTAAAGCAAAACCACATTACCATGCTAACTAAGCTAAGTAAGGGTTAACTATTTGTACCTTTCGCCTCTTCTCAAAGTTGATCAGACCACCCTGAAAAAAATTAAAGGCAACAATAGTTTAGAACTGAGGAGCAACTAAACAAAAAAAAAATTACAAAATGTAATGAATAGGGCTTACGCTGACCTCAGTGTAGTCCTTCATGGCCGTATCCATCATGACCAGATCAGTCAGGAAAGTGCCCAGGTAAGGAATGGTGCCTTGCATCACTCCCTGAATAGAGATAAAACCAATATAGTAAGTGGAAATGTGAGATCGTGCCACCAGATGGCCCAGTGTTGCACCAACCAGGTCTCTTTGCTGCTGGTGCCGCCTTTGAGCACGTTTAGGGTTCATTTCCAGAGTGGCAAACTTGGAAGTTCCCTCCTGAGGAACCACAACAACAACACAAACATGTTTTAATCCGTTGAGATTACACTAGGATGTCCCATGACATCCTCTTATTGGGAAAAATACAGTCAAAGGAAATTAAAATTAAATATTAGTCATTTTAAATATGATAACCATTATCATAATAAGTTGGAAAAAGTGGTCGACTAGAATTTTTTTGAAAATTATCAAGCAAACACGGTTAAAACAACCAGATATCTTTGCATTACGTTAAATGTGTTTACTAGTGCACTAACTCCATTAACTTACGACCAGGGTTGGGTAGGGTTACTTTAACGTGATTACTTTCAATTACTTTCGGATTACTCCAATACCAAATATGCTAATAAAAGACAAAAGAAACTAAATATGAATAAAATGACTAAATTTTGTGCAGGCTTGGGGAGTAACGGAATACATGGAACGGCAAAAATGATGTCGGCAAGCTATTTCGATTTATTTTCATTTTGTTTCTGTCGCATTTTATGTTAGTTTTGCCGAAGATCAAAGAGATCAAAGCCAGGAGAGAAAGCTTACTACGTGTTGTGAGTCATAATTTTATTCATATTTAGTTAGTTTAGTTTGTCTTTTATTAGCATATTTTGTATTGGAGTAATCCAAAAGTAATTGAAAGTAATCAAGTTAAAGTAACCCTACCCAACCCTGCTTACGACTAGGATCAATTCCAATTCCAATCTATTACGATGGTGCCATCTAGTGCTGAAATTATATCTAGTTAATGTACTAAGAATTGAGGTAGATAAATTGCTGTACCGGCTGGCTGCCAACATTGCCGCATACATTGACGGGCTGCTAGTTCTAGTGATTCCAGGCATTGAACTAAAAAAAAAAAAAAAAAAGAGAGATTTCTGCTGGAAAAAATGAGCATCCGCTGAGAAGCATAAGCATATGCTTGAAAAAATTAGCATCTCTTGGCTGTGGTCGTAAGTATGGAAGGTCACTAGTCGAGCAGGTCGTAAGTCAGATGTTACCAGGAGATGGTTCCAGCGAGCTTTAACTTTACATAATAATAGATACAATTATAATTAATGATGAAGATATTTGTCATTACCTAATGTATTTCAAGTCAATTTCAAACAACTCTTCTTTTCAGAATACAGGGATTGAAAAGAATAGCACTTTTAATCTAAATAAATAATTGAAAAATTAAACAAAATTGCATGATCGTTTATTGCAGCACTTAATGCGATAATACTTTCAAGAAAGAGAACCCTATCTGTTTAAATACCATATTTTTCGCATTTTAAGGCGCACCAAATTATAAGGTGCATCCCGTAAAAATAGTCTTTTGTCAAATATTTCATAAACACAAATCGCACCGGACTATAAGGCATATGAAATTGAGACTCCAGTAGGAGCTATTGTGTGTGCGCACATACAATTTATCCTTATGGATTGATCAATCATTGCACAGATACAGTACTGTAAAACCTCATATGGGAACATATACCTATAATTACTGTATGCAAGACTCGTACATCTTTTTCATAGACAAATTCAATCACTTTTGAAGGACTTTCAAAGCCAATTTTCCAATTTCCCCTGTACCACTAAGATAACAATGAATCATCGTGGGTACCATGTACTTAATGAGATTTTTAATCTTGTGTGTGCAAGACATATGAGTTTGAGATCTTCAGTAAACAGCAAATATATTTGTTCTTGAGACAAATCGTTCCCCATATAAGTGTTGGAAGTTGCGGGAAGTTCTCCCTGTTACAATCAACGACTGAGAAACACTACCTTAATTTAATTGCATGGCTAATAATAAATGTCCATCATTGCTACAAAATCGTTGCACTAATACACATTTGATAGTGACCTGTTTAGTGTAGCATGCACCTGTCCTCTTGTCTATGACCCGTAGGGGGTGATGACGCTTTATAGGACTATGCCGCACAAACTAATGCTGGCTGCAGTTACTTACGAGGGAAGAAGAAGTGAAATGGCCAAGCAAAGCCACCAGAAAGCAGGGCCGGTGTCAATTTTAAGCAGACTTGTTGACCAAAATGGCAACTCTTTCAAGCATTTACAAGGACTTTACCCAAAAAAACATTAAAATTCAAACGCAAGGATTTAAAACACCCGTACAAACCCTTTAGATGTATAACCAATCTTATCTATCGTATTCTGCAGTATCTAAAGCGCACCGGATTATAAGGCTCACTTTAAAATTTTGGTTCAATTTGGGGTTTCTGGGTGTGTCTTTATAGTCCGGAAAATAAGATGCTCAGTCCTTATTATGAGGTATCAGTACATGAGTCTAAAAATATCAGTGCCAGTAATGCCTCTCATTAATGCAACAGGCACGTACGTAACTCAAGCCTGCTGGTGGCTGATAGGACAGGCCGACGCCCCGGGGTGTCCCCTGACACTTATCTACCCCGATTAAAAAGCATGTCACCCTTACGTCACGGGGGTTTCCCCACCCCGCACACACGTAATGACACCCACAGAGTCTATGTTCGGTCGAGTATCTCACCTTCACCAGCAGCTCCCGGCTGAGCGAGTAATTGTTGTCGTCAGAGAAGATCTCGGATAGCTCGCGAAAGGTGCGGAAGCTCTCCCTGTGGATAACAAACGCCATTTAAAAGTGTATTTGGACTGAACCATTTGATATTTATGGGGACAAACCGAGAGACTTCATCCCAGGTCCTCTTCAGGCGGTGGACGGCGTTGCACTGCAGAGCGGACAGGATTGCTCGCAAAGACGAAAAGTTTTTCAGGATTCGACACTCCTGAAGGCAGCATGAACAGTGTTAGAGATAAAACATTTTTGTCACAATGCACTAGGGTTTCAAATTGAACGTTGACGTCCGAGTTAAGGTTAAGTCTGAGTTTAGGTTTCAAACGAGGATTGGGGCTTCAACATTACAATTTCAAAAGAAAGGTTAGGAAGCAAACCTTTAAATCAGAAATAGGATAAGAGAAATGAGAGAAGATAGGATGAGAATAGAAGATCAAGAGAAATAGAATAGGTTTTAAAACATAGTTTTAAAGTAGGGTTTCAAGTTTGAGTATCACGCAAAGTTTAAACTTTCAAACTCATATCAAGTCAAGTCACATTTATTTGTATAGCCCTTAATCTTAAAAATGTCTCAAAGGACTGAAAAGGATTACAATGACACCATTGCCTGATCTTAAACCAACATGCAGGCTAGGAAAAACTCAAAACCTCAGCGTAAGGATAAAAGAAACCTTGAGAAGGGGCCTCACAAGTGGTAATCTCCCTTCCAGGAGGACCAGGGTGGAATAGATTTAGCATTGGGTAACAGTAAACAAACATAGTAGACATCAAAAAAAGAGAACACTTGGTAACATGTTGAAATTTGTCCAGAAAGTATACGTCTTAATGTTTTCGGAAATGGTCAGAAAGGTGATTCTTTTTTTTTTTTTTTAAATTGAATTAGGTTTAAAAACAAGGGGTTCTGAGGCAAGTCGGTTTTTGGATATTAAGCAAGGGCAGAGTTTCGAACATTTGTTCTAAGTAGGGCTAGGGTGTCTAGTTACGGTTTTAGAAGAGGGTTAAGGTTCAAATCCAGACCAAGGTTAGGTTTTGAAGTTAAGGTTATTAACTAATCATAGATTAGTCTGTACAGACCTTTGAGACTTCTTATGATCAAGGACTATACAAATAAACATGCATTGACTTAATTAAGTTTAATGTCTTTACAATATTTAAGAATTACAGTATGTTTATTTTATTTGATAAAGTAAGGAAATGTAATAAAGAAATCCAATTTTGATGTCAATTTCATTTGATCTATCTATCTATCTATCTATCTATCTATCTACCCTCAAGAGGGGTGACCGACAGCAAGACAAACACATACAACAACAAAGAAAATAAAAAAGGGAAACAAATAGAAAAATAACACATTTGAACATTTTTGGACCATGGCCAACCCAAATGCCCAAACACCCAAACAAGTTAGGCACCTTGGCACCTAAGTTGGTCATGCTTTTGTCCCTCCAGATGAAACGGGACACAAGAAAGCGGCCATGTCAATCGGGTCAGGGTGCCACAGCTCACTCTTTTGTTCAACAGCAGGGCCCGACAACTTTCACTGGTTTACCCCTACCACATCATACAGGTGCCCTGCCCATCCCTTAGAACGCGTCCAAACATCCTACTATGCTTTTACAAATTTCATTTTTTCATTTTAAGTATTTTTAAAAAAAATCTGAGCAACCAAAAGAGTGCACTAAACCCCGGAATGCATTTCTGAAAAAATAAAACAGCAGCCTTTGATAAGGTAAACTAGATAAAATCACATTAATGCAGTTTTAGATTGATTTCTGTGCAGATGTCAGTGCTTGGGTAAAACACAGCAGCATCCTGTCTTTTTTTCTCTTTCTTCTCCTGTCTTTCTTTAGTTCTCTCTGCTCTTTTTCTCTCTTTCGTCTTTCCATCATGCAGCCCTTTCAGACACCATGTGATTAAGGGCTAGACAAATAAACATGACTTGACTTAACAGTGGTTCTCAACTTGTCTGACTTCAAGAACCACCGTCCCACCTTCATTACAAGCAATCACCTAAATCAAGAAATAAAATTCCACTTCTCAAATTTACTGAATGAAAGGAGTTTGTACAGTTTAAACCATAGATATTAGAATATATTCTACATTTAAAATAAATACCAACAAATCAAAATGACTTCAAGAAATAATATTCCCTTTAATTCTGTCTTAACTGCATTCTTAATTAAATCCAAAATGCTTCACTCCTGTGGCTTTGTCTTTAAGATATTTAATTCCATATCTTATATATATTCTCTGCTGTATCTTACCATGTGTAAAAGACTATCTGTGTTTTTCTGTTGAGTGAAATGACCGGTGGCGCGCATTTGCAGGGTATTATCAGCAACTACTAGGAGTTTTGAATGACCATCTTTTAGTCGTATTTTGACCAGGCAGAGGGCCGCAACCCACTGAAAAGAAGTCTGCGACCCACTTTTGGATCCCGATCCATTAGTTGAGAAACACTGGATTAAGGTGTCAAATATAAAGTTTAAATGTTTAAATCTGAAGTCCAGGTTTGAAGCGAGAGTAAGGGTATCAACAGAAAGTCTAGCTAGTATTTCAAATTAGGGGTTTAAAAAAACATCTATTCTATTATCTGCACCGCTTATCATCACTAGGGTCGCGGGGGTGCTGGAGCAAATCCCAGCTATCTTCGGGCAGTGGGCAGGGGATACTGGTTGTGCGCCCGTCGCAGGGCACACAGAGACAGACAATTCACTCGCTCATTCACACCTAGGGACAATTTGGACCAGCCAATTAACCTGATATGCATGTTTTTTGGGGACTGCCCGGAGGGAACCCAGGCAAGAATGGGGAGAACATGCAAACTCTGCACAGAAAGCCTGGTAGCTGGATTTGACCCAGACGCGCTAATCACTCAGCCCCCGTTCAAAATACAATTATAGTTTAGTATTAATTTTTAAAAAGGGTAAAGGGTATTGTCATGGTGGATAAGTTGTCAAAAATAAATATTAACATGCATTAAGGTGTTAATGCTGTAGTCTGAAAGGGGTTGGCTAGAATTTATTTATTTTTTAATGGTATTTAGTCCTGACCCGTGCCACGTCGATCCAGCGCTCCAGGAGCCGAGCCCTTTGGTTGTGCTTGAGCGCAGCATTGCCCAGACTGGTGCTGATTACACAGTTAGCCACTGAGTTGAACTGGGCTACAGTGGCCCTGATGGTCGGCGCCAGGTGCTCTTTGCCCTTCTTGTCGCGTTGGGACCAGATGCCCCCCAGACAGTGGTACGGGACCACTTTCTTGAAAAGGTCCTGGGCACAAAAGCAGATTTATGAAGTTATAAGGGATGGTGTGACGAAAATTGTATTTTGGGGCGGCGGGTACCAATTTGAGTCCATGCTTCCAAGCACTGCTTCACATAAAATCTATTAATATTTAACTTCTGAAACACAGCTTTCTGAGCTTAAACTAAGCGTTATAAGAAGAGTTGGAAATTTTCAGTGTCGTTCTTGAACGCATCATTGTACGAACAGTAGTGTATTGTCAACACTCGCTGTATTTACAGATTTTTGAAAAATATATTGCCTCAAACAAAAGTACTAAAAAAATAGATACCAAACATTTCCAGAATGGATTTGCAAGTACAGTAATCCCTCGGTTATCGCGGTTAATGGGGACCAAAACCACCCACGAAAAGTGAAAATCCGCGAAGTAGCGACGCCCCTTCAAGAATTTTTTTTTTTTTTTATTATTTTATTTAATTATTATTTTTTAGACCTGCGAAACTCTGAACCCGCGAACGTGGAACCACAAAGTAGCGACGCCCCTTCAAAAATGCTTTAAAAAATATATATATATTTTTTTTTTATTTAATTATTATTATTGTTTAGACCTGCAAAGCTCTGAACCCGCGAACGTGGAACCGCGAAGTAGCGAGGTCCCACTGTACCGTAAAAATTAAAAACTGATCGAATACAAACAAAGTTTCTATTTTCTTAAAGATAGGGTGCGTCGTTTGAGGTGTCACTAAAAATTTGAAAGTTGAATATTTACTCTATTAAATATGTGTTAATAATGCCCAACTAAGTTAAAAAAGATCTTATGCTTTCTACTGCACCTCTCTGCTTTTAGCAGAGGTGTTTGGGGTGGAACACGTTATGTAGGAGGAATGTGGTCCAGGGGGAGTGCTGGAGAGTGACGTCATGCTCGCCCCCGCAGGTCTTTTTTCTCCATTTGTCAGTGTAGCATGAAAATGGTGAAAGTATAAAAAGGCCTGCCTCAAGTAAAGTCCAAACCCCAACTCAAACCCAAAGATGAAAGAAGAGTTTATTCAAGTGCATCTAAGAAATGTATGTATTTGCATCCTGCATCATGAATAAGTTGACTGAGTCTCCAATGAAGATGGAAGTCAGAAGATGGCGAGGCAACAGAGAGTAACAAAGTTCCAAATTCCGCACAGCTCTTTTAAGGACCTATTTTCAAAAACCTAATCTATTGCGCTTTCTTGAACTAGACTTTACCATTAAGATATTAGTGACTTAATCTTGAAAAAAAAAATATATTTCTCTTATGACAGTCAACCTTATTGAGCTAAACTTGGAAAAAAATACGTCATTCTCTTAAGACTGTGATTGTTAATTTGTCAAGTAACTAAGTTCTTGTCATGCTAAAAACTTGGGAAAAACAATCTTTTACAATTCCAATTAACATTGATAATTGTTGCAGGTAATGGCATTTTGTCCCTATCAAATTCAAAACAATGAATTTGTAGTGACAAAAAAAATCATTCTAGACTAAATTGTTAGCTTTTTTTTTAGCTTTCAGTTGTCAGACAGTTGTTTTGGCTCATTTTTAAGGTTCATTTTCATGGGTTATGTAATCATGCTCACCGCGTCCATGAGCGTGAACTGCTCGGCCACCATGATGGGATCGAAGGACAGGAAGCTGAAAGTGGGCAGCTCATCTTCGAAGCCGCTCTCTTCCTGCGTGGCGAATGGGCAGCCCAGGTGGTCGCCTGGAAAGTTTAAAGTTGTTTAGAAATTTATATTCTTTGACGAAAGCAAAGTCAAGTCATGTTTATTTGTATAGCCCTTAATCACAAAGAGTCTCAAAGGGCTGCGCAGACCACAGATTATTCTACAGACTATTATAACACCATCCCCTGATCTAAAACCTACATGAGGGCAAGGAAAAACTCAAAAACCTCAACATGAGGAAAATGAAGAAACCTTGAGAAGAGACCGCACATGAGGTAATCCCCCTTCCCCACAAAACAGAGAAGGAATGTGAGAAGTAAGGGTAGGGTTTTCGAGACTTTTTCCGTCTTATTTTTTCTCAATTTTACAATAATCCTTAAAGATACTGTAAAATAGAATTACGAAGTTTTAAACCGTCAATGGCAGTGAACAACCTAATCCCACCAGGAGCTATCCAGCACTTCCTTACCATCGGTTTCCGGTTCACACTGCTGCCGCCTGTGGAAGTGCGCCAGCAAGTTGCGAGCACGACGCTCTAGGTCAGAACCGTGGAAGTGAAGATGGAGGTAGGACAAAAGCTGGTGCAGGCAATCGTAGCCCGGAGGGGTCCAGAAGTCTTCAGAGTACTGGTCCAGCCACGCGCCCAAGATGGACGACAACGTGCTTCACAAAAAACAGAGGCGCACGCTAACATTTTAGCATCCTGCTATTAGTTCGTATCCCGTAGATATTTTTTTAAATAAGGGGGGCAGAGAAACGAAGGTCAAGGGGGTCTCACTTTCGAAGCTCGGTGCAGTCGTCGTGGCAGACGCGATGCGCGGTCGCTGCTGGAACATTCTGGAGCCTCGCGTACCTGACGAGGTTGGAAAAACACTTCTTAGACCACAAAAAATGCAACAACAACAAAAGGATTATGGGAGAAATTTCCTTTACCATTACAAGTCATGAGTATGTATAAACTAATGCATGGCATTCAGGCTTAAAAAGTTTTATATTTTCACTCCAAACGAGTCATAAGGACACTGGTATTATCTAGCGCCTCCTATTGGTAAAGACAATCTTGATTAATTAAAAAAAATATATATAAACAATATAAAAAATACATGAACTATTATAGAATTTGCTTTTTTAATACTCGTAGATTCAGGGATCAGAATGGAGATTTTCATTTTCAGCTGAAATAGCCAGCGTCCAGGAATAAACCAGGGCGGAGCACCCCCCCCCCCCCCCCCCCCCCCACCCAAACCTGGGTTTTAGGCAATTTACTTGTCCAAAACCATGCTTATATTTATCATTTAAGTAACATTTTTAGAAGATTAAAATAATTTGCCCACATGACTAATTATTTTGTAAATACTGCAAGATAAGTTCAAATGCAGTTCAGTCCCTGCAGCTTGTGCGACAATGCGGCCAATTTTTCTAACGGCCGCCAGGGTGCGCCAGAGCAATAAAGGAAAGAGTGAGACAGTCGGATTTTGCATTTGTTTGCTACGCAAGAGAAAAAGTGAAAAAGTCGGAATGCCTTTGGGGTTCAAAAACAGCGGAAATCCGCGGATCCGCGGAAAATTCTGATCCCTGTAGATTGAGAAATAAGCATTTATTTCACATAAAATAAGCCTGACCTTGAGGTACTGACTAATTGTACGCTATCTTGCTGCTACAGGTACCGAAAAAATCATCAAAAAGGCATTGCAAAAATGAGAAGATAAAAATGGTGCTGTTTGGTCATTTTTAGTATCCGTAATTTGTATTGTTCCGAACGCTTTAAAGCACTCATTTTCAGTTGCCCTAGACCAGTGGTTCCCAAAGTGGGTGGTACCGCCCCCCTGGGGGCGGTAGAAAGATCTGGGGCGGCGGTGAGGAAGAAGGGGGCTGTAGGGGGGTGGTAGTCCGAAGTAGATGTCAGAATTTTCATATTGTTTGACGATTTGTACACAGCATGTTAGGGCTGCACGATTAAACGAAATCGAATCGACATCGCGATGTGACGCAGTGCGGTTGTGAAACCGCAAAGCACTGCATTTTTTCAAGGTTTTGTATTAAGTGATGGAGTTTTGGCCAACCACAATTGTTACTGTTCGAGTTTTAAAAGCGCCGACCAATCAGAGGCAAGTTTTAATAATAGCACAGGCCAATTAACGCGATACAAAGTATGGAAGCACCACACTATGTCACACCCACCACGGGAGCTCATTGAGTGTCATGGCGGACTCCGTAAACATAGTCCCAGAGTCAACAAACGGGCTATGAATTCACTGGGGAGCCGAGGGGGCGCCAGCCTGCAAAAGTTTGGGAAACATTGCACTAGACCATTCTGCACTACACCATGCTGTGACATCTCTAGTGGTGCAAGGTTGAAAGAAGAGATATGGTTTCAAATTCATATGAGGGCTGGGGTCCGGTTTAAGGTTTAAATTTAAGTTCAAGATCTTAAGACAAAATTCGATTTTTAAATAGATATTCAAGCAAGCGTTAGATTTTGAAAGATGGATTCAAAATGTTATGGTTTGAGATATTGTCTAACCGGGTGTGACTTTAACCTTGGGTTCTAAGTGATAGTTGGTTTTAAATAAAATTATAAAGCTAAATGTCGATCTTTTGGCACAAGGCTTGGCAATAACTCTAATCAATTTGAATAGTTCCTTGATCTTGAAATCGTGTGGCTTATGCGTTATTTTACAGGACCTATTTTATTTTTAATCAGAAAAGCTGTTCTGAAACTATGTTGGGTTATTGTTTAAAATTGAGATTTGCTTTTTGTGTTACATGCCCACACTATAGAATTAAGGTTTCAAACATTTATTAGGGTTCCAATTTGGGGTTTTAAGATGGTTAAAGAGACAAAGCAGGCCTCTAAAAAAATGGCGTTTGGGTTTTGATGTGAGTAAACGGGTTTCAGGACAGGGTTCCTATAGCGTAAGGGAAGTTAAATTCAAGACTTTTTAATGCTTTCTAAAATCAAATTTAATATTAGGTCAACAAAAAACAGAAACCTACAAAACAAAAACAAAAAACACATGAATTAGCGGCTATTTTAAACAGTTGTATTTTGTTTCTTAAAATCACATTTTGGTCCAGTTGAAACTTTCCATCTGATAAACATAACATTCTCTAAAGTTTTAGAAATGGACAACTATAAATAAAAAGGATGTACAGTACATCATGGATCCTCAGTCAAAACTGGCAGATGACTAAAAATGACAAAGAATTCTTCTGCCACATTCCTGAAGTATTTTTATCATGATGCATGAAAAGTGACCTTTTTTTTTTTACAAAATCTCAAACAAATATAAATCTTATTAATGTGCCTTTTGAAAATTGAATTTAAGACCTTTTAATGCCAATTTCTTCCCGTTTTGACAACTACACTATGGATTACTTCTATCCTATGGGACATGGGTTTTAGCGCACAAAAATGCGTGTATTCAAGGAATTTCAACTCCTTGCCCTGAAGAATTCTCGTGCTGGCGTGATGAAGGGGCCTATCGTGGAAGAAGAGCCGGAGCTAGCGTGATCATGGTAAATGCGAACTCACGACCGAATAAGATCATCGAGTGCTGGTGGAAAACATCGAAGCGCACAGGGAGCGCAGTTGCTGTGTTTTGCGGAAACGTGGCTCACGTTTAGCATTCCGGACGCTAACGTGTAGCCACCCGGAGCTATCCGGCTTCAACGCCGCTAAACAGAGACACGAAAGCCGGGGGAATCGGAGAGGAGGCGGACTTGCTAACACGAGGTGGTGTATCCCTGGATTTTCACAAAGAAAAGTTTTCCATCTGCCGCAGGGATGTCGAACTTTTGGACTAGCGTGACGTCATCCACTCCGCTACAAGCACCCCTAGGGCATCATGTTAATCTGTTAAAAAACAACGGGGTAGACTTCTGGAAGTGTGAATTTCCCTACGGGGATGAATAAAGTATCTATCTATCTATCTATCTATTTGTAGAATAATTAATTCAATGCCTTTTAAGACTTATCAAGGATCCGCAAAAACCATGCAAGACGATTTTGCGGTTCGGAATTTTCACTTCAAACAAATATAAGGGCTTTCAAAGAGGAACTATAAGGAGCATTTAGTACCTGTTGAGCAGCAGGTCCAGCACCTGCTTGGTGGTGGCGAAGGATCGATAAGTACAGAGGAAAATGGTGACGTAGGTGGAGTCTTTGCCCTTGAAAGCAGTGACCATGTATTCCACCAGCCTCTCCAGGGTGCCCGCCTTGATGGTTCGCACCTTGCAGGTCTCGTACAGGCTGAGGGCCGAGTCCGTCTCCACGCCCAGCCAGCGTTGGCCCTTGCTGGATGAGTGGTGCAACTGCACCTTGCGCAGCGTGATGGTGAAGATGGCGTCGTCCTCCACCTCCTCGCCGATCTCCTGCATCGAGCTCTAATGAAATGAACACGGCAAAATCATTTTTTGTCAATAGAACAAACGAGACAACTGTAAATATATTTACCGTATTTTCCGGACTATAAGATGCATAGAATTATAAGGCCCATGCCTCCAATTATTTTTTAAGTACAGTGGAACCTCGGTTTTCGAACGCCTCTCAGTCCGACCAAAAATTTCGAGAAATTCTTGCTTCGCTGTTCGGTCAAAAAAATCGGAGTTCGAACGCCGGTAATGCGTGAGTGCGTACACTAGGGAGCGATGCTGAGCGGCGTACGGGTGAAGATGGCTCTTTTCGTGACCGACTGTTATCGCGTGCGGACGTGCTTCGTTTTGCTTTCGCTTTTAATATAGGTGTACGGAGTGTTTTAGCCCCTAATATGCCTCCGAAGAAAGTCAGTGCAAGCAGCAAAGTTGCTACAGGTGAAAAAAGAAAAGTAGTGCGTACAACTATTGCATTTAGGGAAAGAAATAATAGCAAAATATGAAGGAGGTGTGTGAGTTTCTGATCTTGCTAGGGAATACAGCATGCGCCTTCTGCTGACCACCACAAAGGTAAGAAATCCTATTCATAATTCTTTTCTTTATCGTTTTTTTTATTTTTACACGTTCATGTTAGCGTAATCTTTCGTACGGAAGATTACGCTAACGCGAACGTACGATTAGCCTGGGTTAGCTTTGTTTACGTTAAACATTCAAGGTAAACATTCAGGGTGTTGGAACGGAGCCCAACATTCAGGGTGTTGGAACGTAGCCCCCTTTCCAATGAACCGCTCACCACTTGTGGTGGAGACCCGGGTGCTAAATGACTTGTAAACGACCTGATTTTTTTATTTTTACACGTTCGTGTTAGCGTAATCTTTCGTACGGAAGATAACGATAACGCAAACAAACGATTAGCCTGGGATAGCTTTAGTTTACGTTAAACATTCAAGGTAAACATTCAGGCTGTTGGAACGGATTAAAACGATTTACATTCTTTTTAATGGGAAAAATGATTTCGGTGATCGAACAAATCGGTTTTCGAACAGGGTTCTGGAACGGATTATGGCCAAGGTTCCACTGTACCATATTTGTGCATTGAATCATCAGTTGGAATATATCACTGATCACAATTGCATACATTTGGGAACAACGGAAGCTAAACCCCGGAGCGCGTTGCAATCCTTTCCCTTTAGGGATGCAGATGACACATGAAAAGGCATTAGTTTTATCTCATCATTACATCATTTATAGTCATGGCGCTAATTATTGGTGTCATTATTGGGCTGGGCGGTGAGAATATTGACAGACATGTAACCAATCCATGGTACCGAAAAGGTTGGAAACCACTGACCTACAGTATAATATCGCCGACTTGCAAAGTCTTTGTAAAGTGCACAAGATTCTAAACTGAATGAAGAGAAAGGCGTTGTGGGAAGTATTTTAGTTATTCTGAACTGAACGAATAGAAATGTATTGTGGGAAGTGACCCAATCGACCTGAAATATCTAAATAAACGCATGAAAACACCTATTCAAAAAGATTGTGAATTACAATGCTTAGTTTGAGCTGAGAAAAAGTGAAACAAAATGTTAATACTAATTTTTAATCACTTTCTGTTTTCTCATTTCTCTAACATGTCTGGTCCTAAAGGTAATATATTAAGCCTGAAATCACAGTTCCTCCAACTGAGTCCTCACAAATAAAATGCGAAAATTCGGGTTTTCTTTCAAGCTCGGTTTCTCAAATCAAGTTGATTGGTCGGGCTCGGGCTGGTTCAGGCTTTAATACCTGCATGGCCCAGGTCGGGTCGGGCTGTTTTTTTTTTTTTTTTTTAGGACTGATCTTACTTCTATCTGGCATGGTGACTAAAATGGTGTGCTAATATGATAAGACCTAATGCCTTTCATGTGTCGTCTGTATTCCTAATAGTCTAGTGCAGGAGGTCTCCAACGTGATGCCGGCGGGCACCAGATGCCCCCTAAGGACAGTTGAGGCGCCTGTGCACCTGTTCTGAAAATAGCTCACCACAGTGCTGGGTCATTTTCTTTTAACCTACTTCCAGTAACTAACCAGTTAATAACATAGTAATAACATAATGTGTTGTTATTTTAGAAATGCATATCAAACTGGGTGCCCTTTGTACTAATTATTAACAAAAAGTAGCTCTCGGCTTGAAAAATGTTGGAGACCCCTGGTCTAGTGGATGGGATTTTGTGCTATCCCTGCCACTATCTTGGTTCGATTCCCCTTGAATCCAATATATTGCAATTGTGAACAACCATCTATGTCCCTAGCAGCTTGGTGGTTAGGATTTGGATCTCATCCCATTGCAATGCAGTATAATTACTCAAATATGGTAGCGCGTTTCCAATTTTGTCCACATATAAGGCGCTCGTTCAAATTTCTGGCCAATTTGGGAGCTTTGGGTGCACCTTATAGTCTGGAAAATATGGTACATAGTTGAGTGAGATCTAAGAGATCTAAAAGTTAAACACAGACAGACTTATATTTTGATGGTGTATTTATGGTCAGGACCTGTTACATTATTTTAGTGGCTCATATTACCCATCCCCCCACCAACGGAACAAACACTCCCGTCCCCGTGTCAAGTGACGTCCAGCGGGACGCAGGGAGAAAAAGAATGCCTGCCATTGAGGAGGAAACCCTCCGCCTCAGCCGCTTAGCGCTTACGTAATCCTCTGATTATTTGTGTGTGTTTGTGTCTGTACATTGGGGGGGAGGCACGATTAGGGGCGCGAGGTGAGGGGGTCAGACAGAGCAAAGACGACGCCGATTTATCAAAAACGACAGAAATTGGATGCGTAAGGTTGGAAATTAACAGAAAGGCATGTTGATTTGAGACCTTGAGGGCCTGTACAGTATATACTCTTTGGATACTTCTATTCCTTTTGATCGATGAAACGTTATCTAACACAAAGACATAAACATTTTGGAGGCCCACACTGGTAGGGTGTGGTTCAATGGCTAAAATCCTGAGGCCATCTGCTGCCATCCCTATCAGTGTGGATAACCCTCCTTCAGGTCCTTTTCCTCACATGGTTAGTGTGTGCCTTGTTGGGGCGGCAGTAGCTCAGGAGGTAGAGCGCTCGTCTTGGGATCAAGGAATCCCAGTTCGAATACCGGCTCGTCCGTGTTACATGTCGAAGTGTCCTTGGGTAAGACACTGAACCCCTAATACCCCCAATAAGCAGGTTAGCGCCTTACATGGCTGCAAGGCCGCTATTGGGAAATGTGGAGCACATTGTAAAGCGCTTTGGGAAGTCATTGACTTGAAAAGCGCTATATAAATGCAGATCTTTTCATTTTCATTTCATTTTGTCATGATCACAATTAATGTTTATTTTGGTTTTAATGTATTTTCACCATTGTGTGTCTCTGTCTTGCTTCTTTCTGGTTGTTGGGCGGGGATAAAAGAGGGGATTTTATTGTCTTATTTTACAGTGCATGTTTTTACACGGCACTTTGAATGGCAATACATTGCTTCAAACGTGCTTTACGATTAAATTTGATTCGATGAAAATAAAAAGATTTTATCTGCGAGAAGCATCTGGGGCTAGTATCGGATGCCCTCAAGGGTATCATTACTTTCAAGTCCCTATTAAAGGTTTAAAAGCTACAATATAGAACAAGAGTTGCCAACCTTTTTGAAGCTGAGAGCTGCTTTTTTGCTTCAGATTAGCGCAACGGGCTATCGGTTTGATATGCATTTCTAAAATATGTTATTACAATGTTGTTATTATGTTTTTTCCAGGTTGTAATTATTAGAAGTTTAAATAAGCTAATGAAACCACGAGATATCATGCCAGTATGAAATTAAATTTCATAAAAATTTAAAATGACACATGATATATCTTTAGAACTGGTCCGCGGTCTTAAGGGGCAACCTGGCATCCACGGGCACCACAACGGAGACTCTTGGTCAAGAATATGATACTGACAAAAACAATGGCTAAAAATATATATATACAGGTACACCAAAGAAATATTTTGTCTAAGGCCGAATTACGATGCCAAATGTAAAATAATAATAACACATACAGTACCCGTTCAACCACATAAAATTGCTCCCCATACTGAATGTAATTCCCTTTATTAAGCAATTATAAACCTTCCAAACACAACAAGGCTCCTATTTACTCAAGACAGACTATGTAGAATAAAATAGAGATCATTTGTGTAAACAAGTAAACAACACAAACAATTATTTTAGCTTCTGTCTTAGTTCTTTCCTCACTTGCAGTAAATTTACTGTTGCTTACTATACGTAGCAATATACAATATATATACAATAGATATATATAGATATATATTAGATACATATTTAATAAGCTGATTGGCACTCCGACAAATATAAACAATCGTCTTGCGTTTTAATCTCAGGGTTTCTGTCAGATACAAGGTATTTATTATCAATATTTATGTTTTGAGTCTATATTATTGTTACTTTCCTGAATGTTTTTACAATCAAATACAACCAATAATAATCGTGAAAAATAAACAGAATAAACATTTTTAGGATTCTGTACCACAATTGGCATCTAAAGCTCTTATGGAGCTGATTGAAATATAATACTAATCATTATTTTTTTGAAAACGAGATAGGAAATATCACATGACATGATTTATTTTTTATTTTTGTGAGGTTCTTTGCTATTTGCTTCCTTTCGCTTTCCATTTTTTTAAAATTTTGGATTATTTAAAGTTGAGTTGCTTCAAATGCACGTTATAGATAAGGTTACCAAGCACATTTTGTACAGAGTAATTCACATTATGTGCAGGGTAGGGTAGGGTTATTTTAACTGGATTACTTTCAATTACTTTTGGATTACTCCAATACCAAATATGCTAATAAAAGACAAAAGAAACTAAATATGAAAAAAATTATGACTCACAACACGTGGTAAGCTTTCTCTCCTGGCTTTGATCTCTTTGATCTCCGGCAAAACTAACATAAAATGCGACAGAAACAAAATGAAAGTCAATCCAAACAGCTTGCCAACATCATTTTTGCCGTTCCGTGTATTTCGTTACTCCCCAAGCCTGCACAAAATTTACTAATTTTATTCATATTTAGTTTCTTTTGTCTTATATTAGCATATTTGGTATTGGAGTAATACAAAAGTAATTGAAAGTAATCAAGTTAAAGTAACCCTACCCAACCCTGATTACGTGCGTGTCAATTTTTCATTTATTGGAATTGTTTTATTGCTGATCTTGTGAGTTTTGTAATGCTTTTAAAGGAGCTTGTAGATGAATTTGTATTGAATGATGTTAACATTATGGATGATGTTTATTTTTTATTTTCTGTTTTGCAATTGTGTTAGGCAGCATCCCCGCAGATGTCTTAAAGAAGTGTTCCTGAATAAATATCCTAAACATCCACATGAAACAGGACCGAAAATCTGGGCCTCACCTCCAGCAGAGGAAGATCCGGGTCTAGCTGCGTGAAGCTGTGCAAAACAACCGGGCCGCTGCCGTCGGACGCTTCCAGCCTCACCGCGTCTAACACGCCCCGCGCCCGCCACGACGACTCGAACATCTCGGCCGTGTTCGGCTCCAAGGCGCCTTCGAAGCGCACCATGGGAGCCCCGCGGAGGCCGGGAGAGAAAGCCGCTGTCACCGCGGCGGAAGCGACATTTCGGCGGCTTGGTTCGCTCGCGCCGTCAGCTACTAAAAAGCGGAGGTTTTCTACGATGGACGACGATGATGGTTGCGGGGTGATGATGGTGCGTTTATGGGAATCGTGACTCAGACTGGGGCTTTGCTAGGCCACGCCTACAGAGGCACGGTGCCTTCTAGGCCGTCGGAGATATCAGTGTGGTATGTAATCAGTGGCGGAAGTAGCTTGGAAACAACAATGACTGCATGAAACGGATGTCATACATGGTAAACGGATATTTTCTTCGGTTAAGTGGTTCTCATTGATTCACAACAGCTCCTGCATTTACGACAATTAAACAAGAACAAAAAGAACGTATTCAAAGGGCAGCTTTAGGGCATTAGATAGAGCTGTCATTTTACACCAGTTCGAATATACAACATGGATATACATTGACATCGTATAACTGACCAATTTATCTTACACTATTCTTGTTCATCAATAAACTAAAAAATGAATGTGAGCAACATGCGGAAATGCCTGTAGACATCCATGACTTCGACTTTTTACCACAAGAATCAACCAGAGTCAACCATTCTTCATCAACAATGAACTACAATCAAAAACAATTAATATGGACAGCTACCATACCATTCATCAATGAGATCTTATTGCAGAAAATATCAAAACTTAAATAACACCAACAAGGCAGAAGGCTACTTGAAAATAAGTGCAACAGAAATAACAGCTGATTTGGTCTCAGATATAAATGGTTTTCCGTGCTTGTCTATGCAGTGAGCAATGTGATAACTTGCTTCAGTGGTGGTGTTTTAGAAGTGACAAAGGTTTATAGGGTCTGTGTTTGTTTGCCGTACCTGGACACAGCACATTTTAATGTCTACGCCTTGAATTCATGTTTCGTCTCGTCATGACGTTTAACACTTGATGTGCGAGGTACAGCGCTCTCGAGGCATAGTGCACAAACAGCACAGTCATTTTTTGCACAAGCCCCAGTCGTCAGTCAAAGAACCAGATTTTTTTGCTGAAGGAGCTGTCATTATTCATTTATTTATCGCGCGCCAGTGTTTCTGTGGCTGGGTCAAAACACGGATTTCTCCTCTTCTGCGAGTCGCTGTGCAGACACACACTCGCACACGGAGCAGAAGAAGAGGGGAACTACCGTAAAGCCACTAAACAACACGGCGAGCAACTGAAAATGTCTAAATTTCAGGTAAAAATGCGCATTTTCTAAAAATAATCATTAATTCTTTGCCCTGCGCTCGCCTGCCACTGGTTAACCCTTCGAGTGCCACTGCTGGCACGCGCGTCATAGGTTGCCAACCCCTGATGTAGATAGACATATGGATAAATATATAGATAGACATAGAGATTAGATACAAGGTAATATTTGGACGATAAGCCGCGACTTTTACCCCAAGCTTTCAAGCTTGCTCTTATGCAATGATGCGGCTAATTTACGATATTTTTTCTAACGGCCGCCAGGGTCGCCCGAGCAGTAAAGGTAAGTGTGAGACAGGTGGAATATATGTGTCGAGGTTTAATGTAACATCGCTCTTTGTACATGAATAAAACTAGCATGAACAGACCCAAATCTTGGAAAAGGTGTCAATCGAAAGAGTAGGGCTAACTACCGATTTGGCACTAATTTTATGAGTCTGTTTATCTGTAAACGGAAATAATGTGGCCAAACGAAAGGATTAAAAGAAGCAACGTCCAAACGAGCAGAAATGTTTCAGGTGGATTTATTTTCCTCGGTTCGCATTATCGTTTGTTTTGGAGAAAATATTTTACACAATTGGATTCTATGGATTGTCTTTGATGTAAAGAAGCCATTTTCACAGACATTCGAAGACGTCGAAGATGGCCAGGGGTCGTACTGGTGAGTTACGCCAGCTTTATAGTTTTTGGGTATGTTGTTTCAGACTGATCCTGATGTTTTTCTGATGAGTATAATTCATATCCTGAATCCCAAGAGTTTCAAAGAATGTATTTCTAAATTAGAGTGAAAAATTAGTTTTTGGTTACCAACAAAAGAGCAACATCTATGGCTGTCAAAGAGTTCCAACTTCTTCAAACTAGGTTTAACTACCGTAAATTCCGGACTATAAGCCGCTTTCCCAAACGTTCAACCCTGCGGCTTATTTAGTGATGCGGCCAATTTATGTAATTTTTCTAACGGCCGCCAGCGGCGCTCGAGTACAAAAGGTAAGATTTAGACCGGTGGAATATATGCGCCGAGGAAGACTGCAACTTCTTGGCTTGACAGGCGGCGAGAAATCTTTCACTAAAACTGGCCGCATGCGAAAGGCAAGTTTTTCGCAAGTCTGTCAGTGGATCCTGACAGCGTGGGGCAGCATAAAAAAATCCACCATCACCAACGGGTTCCGAAAAGCCAGTTCTGCTGCGTGACGGAGAGGAGGGCACAGAATCAGGAGTGGATGAAAGTTCCAGCGAAAGTGACAGCGCGAGTCCGACTTTGATGGCTTCAGTTGTAAGGAGGAAGATGAGGACGGTTTACCGTGATTTTTACAAGTACGGTATGTTTTTTTAACAGACTCGTTTACTGTGTTGCGAGCGTGATGCTAGCGTGTTGCTACCTGTCACAGGCATCGTTTGGGATGAAATTTATATTATTATTATTAAAGCTTTGAAAACTCTCTCGGTGTACCGTCTTTCTTTGTAAATATGTGTAACCATGTATAATATGTATTTGCAACTGTATATTTTTGTAATGTATTTATTTTAGAGGCTTATTCTGATATGTTTTCCACGGGCGAAATCAAAAAGAAGGGGCGAAAACAACGGGGGCTGACAGGAAGTGGAGTAAAGGTGAGACGTGTTTGTGGACGCGGCGGACAATAGTGGATATATATGTTTCCCACCCTTACCTTTGGAAATATACACTTTTTTCCTTGGATTACTTTCAACAGGACCCGGACTCTGCAGGTCTGCATCAAACGTTAAATACCGGTAACATTTTCCGTTTATTTTGCCGGCTTTGAATTTTGGACTGTGTACTTTAATGAAGGACACTGCACCCACCCGGAGGGGGGAGCCGGAGCTACACTGTGGGAGTCCCGGCAGCAACGGCCTGGGTTGTGGAACCCAGAAGGGAGAGGACCCACGCAGAAGGGAAAGGACCCACACAGAGGACTGGAAGAATGCTGCTTGGGAGGGTGGGATGGCAGAGCTATGCCCTTGCACAATAGTATTGCCTTTTACACGCTGGTTAACTACTGTTAAAAGAAAATAACTCTGAAATTGTTTAATTGATGTTGAAAATGTCAGGAAAAAATGTTAAAACGTCATATCGTCACGTCATATTGTCAGATATAAAAAAATTGTGAATATGCTTGATGGCTGTGTTTTGCTGCTGTTGGTGTCGGTGGATTTGTTCAGACCGAGGACAATCGACTTTGGCCTGGACGGATCTATTGACACTAACAAAGATGTTATATAATGAAATTGTGAATATGTTTGATTTTCGAGAAGGTTTGTTCAAACCTAACTTTGTGTTTGCTGTTAAAAACGTAATATTGGAATATAATATTGTGAATGTGCTTAATTGCTGTTGAGATTGTCATGATTGTTTTCTGTTTTTAGTGTCAATAAATTTGTTCAAACCAAAAAAAAACATTCAAATTCAGTTTCAATCACGGGACTTAAAGTCGGGTTTGGGTTAGTGTTGTGTTACATGTTTTAATGTGGGTGCATGCGGCTTATGTACAGGTGCAGCTTGTGTAAGTATATAATCGGTTTTCCTCTTAAAATGTGGTGGGTGCGGCTTATAATCAGGTGCGCTCTATAGTCCGGAATTCACGGTAATTATCGGTAGAAAAACACCTGTCCACAACATTAGTCAGTCACACTCCAAACTCCACTATGGCTAAGACCAAAGTGTTGTTGAAGGAACCCAGAGACAAAATGGTAGACCTGCACCAGGCTGGGAAGACTGAATCAGTAATATGGAAATGCTCGGTGTAAAGATATCAACCGTGGGAGCAATAATTAGAAAAATGAAAGACATACAAGACCAATGATAATCTCCCTCGATCTTGGGCTCCATGCAAGATCTCACCCCGTGGCGTCAAATGACAACAAGAATGATGAGCAAAAATCCCAGAACTACATGGGGTGATCCAAGTGAATGACCTACAGAAAGCTAATGACTCAAATCCTTTACTGCCAGACGTGTCCCCCTGCTAAAGCCAATACACGTCAAGGCCCGTCTGCAGTTTGCTAGAGAGCATCTGAATAATTCAGAAGAGGAATGGAAGAATGTGTTATGGTCAGATAAAACCTAATTGGAACTTTTTGGTAGAAACACAGGTTCTCGTGTTTGGAGGAGAAACAATACTGTATTTCATCTGAAGAACACAATACCCAATGTGAAGCATGGGGGTGGAAACATCATGTTTTGGGGCTGTTTTTCTGGACAACAATGTGTGTAAATAAAAGAAGGAATGGGGTCATGCATCGATAAATTTTAAGTGAAAATCCCCTTCCATCAGCAAGGGCATTGAACATGAGACGTGGCTGGGTCTTTCAGTGTGACAATAATCCCAAACACACAGCCAGGGCAACAAATGACTGGCTTTGTAGCAAGCATTTCAATGTCCTTGAGTGGCCTAGCCAGTCTCCAGATCTAAACCCCAAAGAAAATCTGTAGAGGGAGTTGAAAGTCCGTGTTGTCCAACAACAGCCCAAAAACATTATTGCGTTAGAGGAGATCTAGATGGAGTAACGGGCCAAAATAGCTGCAGTATGTGAAAAGCTTGTAAAGAGTTACAGAAAACCTTTGGCCAACCTTATCGAGAACCAAAGGTACAGAACAAAGTATTGAGATGAACTTTTGTTATTGAAAAAAATAATTACTTCCCACAATGATTTTCAAATAAATACTTTAAAAATCAAACAATGTAATTTTCAGTTTTTTTCTCTCCACACTTTGTCGATGAGAAGGGATATAGTTCTGCTTGAAATGCATCCTTTCACAATAAAGCAGTATTTCTCTGAAGTTTTCTTGGAAACAAGGATTTTCCCCAAAATAACGTTCAACTGTTGTTTACTGAGCGGTGGTAAAAGCTATAAACATATTTTTCGAACAAAAGATGAAGGTTCGAGTTTACTTTCAATATATCAAATGCCTATATAGCTACAGAACAACATTTTCTGCAAGCATTTAAAAATGAGTCAAAATGGCAAAACTTGTCTGGCACCGGCTCTCCCAATTTCAGAAAAATGAGTTAATCAACCAGAGAACATTGAGGAAAACTTTACCAGTGGTATCTTACTCAAAATAAAAGTTACTGGCGTGCTGTTTAAGGTACCTAGGTCTCTTTGCTAATGTTATTAAAAGCTGTAGCTTATTTCTATTATGAATATGAAATCAAAAAGTGAAGATTTCCTTATTCAGGTAAACATTTCATAAAAATCAGGAATACTTTTAAATCATTAACTCATTCAATAAAGTGTTTGGATGCTGTTTTTGCCACTTTCCATTCTGTATGAGTTTCCCTGTGGTAAATAAACTATAGTGGAAATTAATCATGTTGTCATTTTGCTTTTTACCAAACCACAGTTGACAAACTCTACAAGATATCAAACATTTGTGAAGGACAAAAAAGGATGAAATAAAACCCCTCAATAACCATTTTGTAATCAAATTACATCCCTGAATTATAAGTTCATTGTGAGCCTCTGGATAGACCACTAGCTCTCCAGCTAAGGCACATTCATATGCCATTAACAGGGTTGGGTAGGGTTACTTTAACTGGATTACTTTCAATTACTTTTGGATGACTCCAATACCAAATATGCTAATAAAAGACAAAATAAAGTAAATATGAATAAAATGACTACATTTTGTGCAGGCTTGGGGAGTAACGGAATACATGGAACGGCAAAAATGATGTTGGCAAGCTGTTTGGATTGATTTTCATTTTGTTTCTGTCACATTTTATGTTAGTTTTGCCAGAGATCAAAGCCAGGAGAGAAAGCTTACCACGTGTTGTGAGTCATAATTTGATTCATATTTAGTTGCTTTTGTCTTTTATTAGCATATTTGGTATTGGAGTAATCCAAAAGTCATTGAAAGTAATCAAGTTAAAGTAACCCTACCCAACCCTGGCAATTAACTAGCTGGAAGCTCATTCACCAGTATTTAAACACAAAATTTATTTTAGGCATAATAAGTCAACCAAACCTGTGGGCGTATTTTATATCTATTTCCTTTTTATTTTATTTTTTTACCAGAAATATTTGTTTTAACCATTTAATGGGTTACACTTTTCTGGAGTTTTCTATTTCACCAGAGAATTGCTTTTTCAATCAATTTCTCAGTCAACATAAATTGATCATTTGAATGTAAAAAATAATACAAATAATCAGGGTTGGGTAGGGTTACTTTAACTGGATTACTTTCAATTACTTTTGGATTACTCCAATACCAAATATGCTAATAAAAGACAAAAGAAACTAAATATGAATAAAATTACTAAATTTTGTGCAGGCTTGGGGAGTAACGGAATACATGGAACGGCAAAAATGATGTTGGCAAGCTGTTTGGATTTATTTTCATTTTCTTCCTGTCGCATTTTATGTTAGTTTTGCCGGAGATCAAAGAGATCAAAGCCAGGAGAGAAAGCTTACCACGTGTTGTGAGTCATCATTTTATTCATATTTAGTTTATTTTGTCTTTTATTAGCATATTTGGTATTGGAGTAATCCAAAAGTCATTGAAAGTAATCAAGTTAAAGTAACCCTACCCAACCTTGCAAATAATTACACCGTTTCAGATGAGTAAGCCCTGGTTTACAAAAAAAAAGAGCCGACAAGGTTCGTGATGTAACACAAAGATACAGTGTGCCGGAACATAGCACAAAACACAAATTTCCAGAGTTAGCCTGAAGGGAGCATCGCAGTGTGGTGCCTGGGGAAACAAGCAGTCGTTGTGTTTTTGTTGTTGAATTTTGCTATGGCAGCGCCACGCACGCATGCGCAGTTGCACGCGCGCACCCATAAAGGCAAAATGTCTTTTATATTGTCTGTCACTGCCCCCAAGTGGGCCATCTTTTCTTTATTTCTAAAGGACGTGAATAATTACATAACTTTATTAAAAAAAAAAAAAAAAATCCCCTCAGAATCTTTATGAGCAGATGTTTCGAGTGTTCAAGAAAAGTCAAGGAAAGCCAGCATGTAATAAAAGAAAACGACTTAGGGGGGTTAGAAAAAGAAGAAAAAGCAGTGAGGACCACAAAAAAGTAATAGGAACTGACCGCCTCATGGGAAGGCCTGCATACTACTCAGTACAATTGACTTAAAAAATAATTGGACGATAATAAAACATAAAAATGTGAAGGAAGAGTTTCCTTGTTGCAAGTAGTACATTCTATATATGTGCAAAAAGCAGTGGTCGTGCAAACAAACCCAAACTTGACTGTAAAGGTATCTGTCACGAAAAAAAACAAAAACTTTACTCAACCGTTCAAAAGTTTGGGGTCACCCCGACAACGTCCATGAAATTTCACACTTCTTTTTAATTAATCGAAACCATAGAAAAATAATAGAAAGTATAGTCGAGAGAATAATATTATTTTTGTTTGAAAAAAAAAAATCCTTCAAACTTTGCTGTCTTGGTCGGATGCGGAGATTACAATTCATGCTTTTGGTACCTCCCGTCCTGATTACTGTAATGCACTACTCTCCGGTCTCCTTAAGTCCAAAATCAAGAGCCTTCAGCTGGTACAAAATACTGCAGCGAGGCTTTTAACTAAGACAAGAAAGTTTGATCACATTACCCCAATTTTAGCTAACCTGAATTGGATCCCTGTTAGCTTAAGATGTGATTTTAAGGTTCTGTTGGTAAATGGAATTGCTCCCTCATATCTTTCAGATTTAATTTCCCCCTATGTTCCGATCCAGAGCCTTTGCTCTGAAAATGCTGGTCTACTAGTGGTCTCAAGAGCCAAGAAGAGATCCGCAGTTTCGAGAGCGTTCTCCATTCGGGCCCCGGTGCTGTGGAATGCTCTTCCCTCTGAGATTCGATCTGCAACTTCAGTGGAACTGTTTAAATATAGGCTTAAAACACACTTCTATTCTATAGCATATGAATAACCTATATTTTATTTTGATAATACCTGTGTATTATTTGTTATTGCAACATCCATTGCAGCCTGGTCATCCTGTATGGGGGATTACTTCATGTGCGGTCCCTTCTCAAGGTTTCATCATTTTCCTCATGTTTAGGTTTTTTTAGTTTTTCTTGCCCTCATGTAGGTTTTAGATCAGGGGATGGTGTAATAATAGTCTGTGCAGCCCTTTGAGACTCTTTGTGATTAAGGGCTATAAAAATAAACATGAATTGACATGACGATTGCCATGTCGCCCAATTGGCCCCGCCTGTGTGGCGCCAGCTGTGGCCCGTTGATTGGCTTTCTGTCTATTTAAGCTCAGTGCTCTCGCTCTTCCTTTGTCAGTCCGTCAACAAACCTCTGCCCCGCAAGATGTGGGTTTTGACCCGGTCCCGTTTCCTGTTGGTATTTTCTGTCCGGCATTGTTCCCGTTTATTTTGTCCCGTTTAATATTGTATCCAGTTTCGTCCTGTTTGGTTTGTCCTGTTTAATTTCAATATCCTGTTTTGATATCATTCCTGTCTGTCCCGTTGTTTAATATCGATTTCTAGTTTCATTCCCGTCTAGTTTGTCCTGTTTAACTTCTGATATTAAAAAATAACATTTTTTCTGACTATTTTAAAATGACTTGACTTGACTTTGCTTTTGTCAAAGAATAGAAATTTCTAAACAACTCCAAACATTTGAACGGTAGTGTACGTCTTTTTCATAATAAAATTGAGCGGTATTTTGGCAAGAAAAGGGACTAATATTTACTGGAACAAACTACAATTTGCTTGTTTCGAAAACAAAGGCCAATTATTTTTTGTTTTGTTTGTTTATTTTTTAGAAAAAGATCTTGACTTAAAAAAATCAATTATTTTTCCAGCACAAATTTTAAAAGAATTAGTGAAAAGAAAACAGCAATATTTACATGGATTATTTAGCCTCTGCAAAGAATGACAAATATGCTCTTAAAAATGACAATTTTTTTGTTGCTGTTAAAAATACAACTGTTTTCTTAAAGGGACAGTGTGTGTGTGTGTGTTATTGAGCACCGGCTGATGGTAAAAAAATATTTTGTTTAAAAAAACTATACTGATTAAGGAAACAAAGCAAATATACATGAATTATCATAAACGTGATTTTTTTAAATACCAGTAAATAAAGATATTAGTATTTTTTTACATAACAAGAGCCTTACATAGTGCGGGCTGAAATAATTGTCTGACATATTCCTGCTACGGGACCCCAGAAGAACAAATCATTACAAAAGGCTTGGCAAAAAAAAGTTTAAAAAAGATGATGCGGTTTGGTCATTATGAGCGTCCGTAGTTTGTTTACTTCCTTGTGTTGTTTTGTACTCGTTTGGACTACATTTACTACCGTAAATCCCGGACTACAGAGCGCACCTGATTATAAGCCGCACCCACCACATTTTAAGAGGATAACCGCTTTTTTACTTACACAAGCCGCACCTGCATATAAGCCGCATGCTCCCACATTAAAACGTGTAACACAATCACGAAATTAACCCAAGCCCGACTTTAAGTCCCGCAATAGTAGGGGGGGTTGGGGTTTTTAAGGGTTATTGATCTATCGTCGTTATTCATTATCCATTATCCGTTATCGGTCAGTTCATAATACGCGACAAAGCCTAGGAGCCGGGACACTTACTCTCAGCCAAAAGGCCAAGCTAAGGTCCTAGCCCTAAAGCCTTGCTGCGATCATTGCGAATGCACCGTTCCCGGAGGTACTGCAATACCGGGCCGATGCGTGGAGTGGACAGAGCAAGCTCTTATTCCATCTCCGAAATGCAAAAATCAAAGATCATGGCAAGAATGAAACTAAATGTCCTTCATTAAAGTCCACAGTCTAAAAATCACAGCTCTTGTAGTGTTCAAGTGGGGGGGTTTTTAAGGGTTATTGATCTATCTTCGTTATTCATTATCCATTATTCGTTATCGGTCAGTTCATTATATGTTACAAAGCCTAGGAGCCGGGACACTTACTCTCAGCCAAAAGGCTAAGCTAAGGTCCTAGCCCTAAAGCCTTGTGTAGTGTTCAATGAGGGGGGTTTTTAAGGGTTATTGATCTATCTTCGTTATTCATTATCCATTATCCGTTATCGGTCAGTTCATAATACGCTACAAAGCCTAGGAGCCGGGACATTTACTCTCAGCCAAAAGGCCAAGCTAAGGTCCTAGCCCCAAAGCCTTGCTGCGATCATTGCGAATGCACCGTTCCCGGAGGTACTGCAATACCGGGCCGATGCGTGGAGTGGACAGAGCAAGCTCATATTCCATCTACACAGTCCAAAAACAACAGCTGGCAAATTGAACGTGAAATGATACCGGTACTTAAGTTATGACGCAGACCTGCAGAGTCCGGGTCCCGTTGAAAATAATCCAAGAAAAAAAAAAAGTATATTTCCAAAGGTAAGGGTGGGAAAAATATATATTCACTATTGTCCGCTGCATCCACAAACACGTCTCACCTTTACTCCACTTCCCATCAGCCCCCGTTGTATTCGCCCCTTCTTTTTGATTCGCCCGTGGAAAAAATATCAGAATAAGTCTCTAAAATAAATACATTACAAAAATATACAGTTGCAAATACATATTATACATGGTTACATATATTTACAAAGAAAAACTAGAGAGTTTTCAAAGCTTTAATAATAATACTATAACATTTATCCCAAACCGTGTCTGTGAAGGGTAGCAAAACGCTACTAGAAACACGCTCGCAACTCGAGGAAACGGGTCTGTTAAAAAAAATACAGTATTTGTAAAAATCACGATAAACCGTGCTCATCTTCCTCCTTATAACTGACATCATTAAAGTCGTCTTCCCCAGTATGGGAAAGAGACTTTGTCATATAGACGTCGTCCTACGCTCCTTTATTCAAAAACACGCTCGCAGCACACTCGCATATATTCCACCGGTCTAAATCTTACCTTTTGTACTCGAGCACCGCTGGCGGCTGTTAGAAAAAATACATAATAAGCCGCAGGGTTGAACATTTGGGGAAAAAGTAGCGGCTTATAGTCCGGAATTTACGGTAGTCAAATAATACACTCAGTCCCTTAATTTTCATTGTAATCTCTATTTTCACGAATGGATTTATGACAACCCATACTATATACAAGAGCAAGTGATCAACCACGACATTACATGTGCTCTTTTAAAAACAAACAAAAACAGCTCGATACGAGAACAAACAGAACAAGAACAGCACCATTGTGTTCTTGTTGTTGCGCTAAGTAACAAATGATCTCTATTAGTAGTAATACTTTGGCTGATAATAGTCAACTATTTTTGTAATATGTTTCATTTTAGCTCTAAATCCCACCCCCACATTATCTATAAGGCCGGGCAGACCTGTGTTCCGGTTCCGTCCAAGTCCGCAGCCTCCCAGCAGCCTCCCGATCGGACCAGCAGCCCGCAAGTCCACCAACGGCCCCAGGTCCCCATCTCAGAACCCCAAAGGCACCCACTCACTAGCTGGAGGCCTGTTTGCTGCCGCGGTGCCCCCTCAAAAGTGGGGCAAAAGGCCTGGCGGATACCCTGGCTCTCCCCACATGTTTGCTTTTCCAGCTGTGTCAACAGCCGCAGGAAGGACGCTGGGAAAAAATTAACTTGTGGAGACTTGAAAGGAGGCCGGCCGGGGTGAAGCCACTTGGACCGGGAGCTAACCACGAGGACGAGCAGAGTAAAAGAAACTAGGCAAGGCACTGACACATACAAAGTGTAGGACGTTTTTGTAAGAAATAGGGGATTAATTACACAAACACACACTTGGGTTGAGCGTGCAACGACGCAGCTTCATTCGATGACTCGAATGCAATCACCTCTTGCACAGAGAATTCACGATAAAGGCCTTGCACAATGGAAATGTACACAACCCGTGAAAATAACACACGTGACCAGCGGCTGCCATTATTGCAGGATTTTGTTGACAAAGAAAACATGGAATGAGGACTTTAAATGCATCTGAAATCAAAAACTTCCAGGAAAAAGATGGGGCTCCGTGGATCAATTGGCTGACGATTAAAATAAGAAGTCTAAAGAAAACTTGGCAATGTGAACATATGCCAACTTATTCAGTGCCATAACGCATACATAGGTTTTCAGAAGCGTTCCCTGAGTGCCAAAATGTAAAAAAAACTAGGCTTTGGTGCTGCGTATTAGTAAGTATCAAGCCTCTGGGAATGTTTTCAGTATGATAAATCACCACTGGATGGCGGAAATGGCTTCGATCAGATCTTTGTCCACATATCGGGAGGCCCCACTTACTCGGGTTACTTCCTTTATCCAGAAATTGAGAATGTGTGTGTGGACCTTGAGTGCAATGTTCCCTCTAATTTTCCACGGGTCTGAGCGTTCACACAAAGTCGGTGAGCAGCGCTTGAAACAACAGTGAGCAACCATAATCCCAAGTGTGGCAAGATAATTATTTATCAAACATGTCCAAAACTTGACATCAAGTTACATTTTGCTGAGTTTCCGGCAATGCAAAATGATTTTTCTCTTTTGAATGAATTGACTCATGTACTATTGCAAAGGTTGTACGGCCTACAAACGTCCTTTGTTCTTACAATTCTTTCACAAGATATCCATTTATTTCCTGATATATTTTGTCGCATAATATTAACATTTTTGGGGGCTTATTTAGTCGGTTGTAAGATACAGAACTCTACTTATTCACATTTTTTAGGGGAAGTACAATGTTGGCAACAAGATTCACTTGATATAATTGGAAATTATTTGAATGCAAAACAAACTTTTTCTTCTTTTTTCCGTGTTTTTTTTTCTACTTTTTTAAAAATTCCTTTAAAAAAAATCTCATTGTGTTCATTTTTTCCGAGCTGTTACTTTTTTCTTTTTGTTCTCTATTTACCTTTTTCCTACATTTCTTTCTTTTCTTTTTTCCTGGCTTTTTTCTAAATGTTTCCTTCTTTTTTCTCTTCCTTTTGTTTCTTTTTTTCTTAGCTTTTCACTACTTTTTCATTTTGGATTTTTTTTTTCTTTTTTGTTCTATTACCCCTTCCTTTAAGTCATTTTGTGCATAATTTTACATAATATTTGGTCATGTTGGGATTAAAGAAGCAAAAACAACCCGAAGAGCCGGTTCCTTTTAGTGAGCTGAGCAGAAGAAGCCGGTTCCCCGAAAAACTCTTCTAACTTTACTCAACTTCGTTCTACTCTGACTCGACTTAAAAATACCGCATTTAGGACACAACGTCAGGGGAACCCGTGTATTTTTACCTTCATGCCCTGTAACTTTGACTTGAGTCGCTTCTTAATTAGTAATTTTGAGCCCTCATTTTTGTGCGCTGGCTCGATTTTCTTGTGCGCTGAGAATGTGCGAGCACTGCGCAATTGCGCACGCGCGCAGCTTAGAGGGAACACTGCTTGAGTGACCGAAATAGTATGATCTCGTCACTGGAGACATCGTGCCCTGAAAGGTTCTTGCAAAAGTTCATACATTATTTATGCATAAAATCAGTGCTCTAGCAATTAAGTGTTATTTGGCAAGCAAAGTGTCCTTGCATTTATGGAGAGCATTGTTTAGATATTGGCTGGCACTTCCCATTTGAGAGAATCGTCTGGCATTAAATGAGATAAGCAAGTGATAAAAACGATTGTGGTTTCACAATTTTTTTCCCCAAAATGTTTAATGGCACCCATTTGAAGTTGGCTGTAAAAGTAGACACGGGGTTATTTTTCTTATTCTTATTCCACATATTGTATACATGATCTAGATATGAATTGGTAATCGGTATTGTGCTCAACACCTTGCGCTTTGTATTTCTCTCTAAAGAACAAGCTCACACAGGACCAGCAGAGGCACGATTAGACACGTACAAAAACAAGTTTACGCGCAAACACACCCAGATGTAACCTTAACCCTGGTTTTAAACAACTGAACCTACACTTGACTCCTTACTGTCTGGAGGTAGTCTTAATCCAAAGAATTTCTGACACTAAAAACCCAAATTAAAACTGTAAATTGAAACCCTGATGCTGTTTTGGAACTCAAATTTTGACACATGACTACCGTATTTTCCGCACTATAAGGCGCACATAAAATCTGATTTTTTTTTTAAAAGCTGACTATGCGCCTTATAATCCGGTGCGCCTTATATATGGATCAATATTGAATTACAAGGTCTCGCAACTTACGGTAAGCAGCCACCGACTCCATTTTTCGCGTAGAAGAAGAAGTGCGCTGTGCATACTGGGAAATATTAAACAACGATTCTCTTATTTGTGCGTTTGTATAAAGACCCTGAAATGGCTCCTATTAAGAGACACGCATAGACCGCAGAGTTTAAACTCAAGGCGATCAGTCACGCAGTAGAACACGGGAATAGAGCAGCAGCGAGAGAGTTCAACATTAATGAATCGAACACGAGAGTGGCTCGAGCCGGCAGAATTAAGAGTCCCCCTAGGAACTCGCTAACTGAACAATGGTTCCATGGGTGAATTATGTAAAACCCATTACAACGTTTTACATTTTACAGTTATTATGTTATTGTTTTACTGTTATTGTTTTGCACTTGTTGTTTTTGCACATTACGAGTGTCACTATATTGCGATTGCACTAACGTTTAATTTACCATCACAGTATCAGACGTTTTTTTGCGTGTTGACTAAATGGAGGAAAAGTAAAATGTTATGCCTTGCTGTTGTTCAAAGATGTTAAAGATGTGTCACGAAAATGCTTTACCTTAGAGAAAATAATAAAACGGGTGTTTATTCATTTTGGGAGTGAATGGAGTTGTGGAAAGCTTGTTTGTTATCTATTAATAAAGTTTGACTGACCTATCTGACTGTTTTGTTGACATTCCCTTTAGCGCGGCACCATCTAACAGTTGCATAACGTAACTACATCCTCTACTGTAGCCAAGTCAAGTTAAGTCACATTTATTTATGACGCCCTTAATCACAAAAATGTCTCACAGGATTACAATTACAAAATTGCACAATTACCTGATCTTAAACCAGCATGCACTTATAGCGCCTTATGATGGGGTGCGCCTTATGTATGGAAAAAGTTTAAAAATATATCATTCATTGAAGGTGCGCCTTATAACACGGTGCGCCTTATAGTGCGGAAAATACGGTACCTTATATACTGAATAGTGACTTTTTACCCTCATTTGAAAATTAGATAGTCTATAAACCTTATTTAACTATTTCCTTGAAAGTAAAGCTTTAACCTTAACTTAAAACCCTAATAAATTACCAAACCCTGATTTACAAGTCTCTGGTTTTCTTGAAACTGTCACAAGTGTGTATAACCTTAAGCCTGGCCCGTACCCCTTAGATGACACACGAACACAGGTAATAATAAAAAAGGTATTGGTAACTTGGAACCTGCCTCAAAACCCAATTTATAGCCACAATAATGTTTTATGGATTCAAAATTAATTTGGAGCCCTCGAGTAAAAGCCCAACTCTGAATTCGAACCATAAATAGAAACCCTAACACTATCTTGTAATTTTTTTCAAATGCCTAGCCCTAATCCATACAAAAATCTAAACCATGGTTGATGCCCTATGTATTTGTCATGCTAATTTGAAGACGGAAAAATGCATTAAACTCATCTTGTGAATGTAATTTGAAACCCTACCTGGAACTCGCAAACCTTAAAGGTGGGGTCCGTCATTTGAGGGATCCTTAAAAAGGTTAAACGCTAAAGATTTTCCCCATATTCAAAGAGTCCTTATGCTTTTTTTTCCACCACACCTATGTGCTTTTATCTTACTTTTAGCATTGTTGTTCGGGGCAGAACACATTACGCAAGAGGAATGAGAGAGGGAGAGTTGGGGGTGGAGAGTGACTTTATGCTCGTCCCTGTGTTTTTTTGTTCGCATTTATTAGATGCCTCCGTAAAAACAGTTGGTATTAGGTGCAAATCAACAAAAAATTGGTAAATTTCTTCAGTGTTGGTAATAAGTCGAAACATAATACGAAAAGTGGTAACGACGGCAATAATTCCGGCACAAAAAAACAGCGGATAAATTCTTCAGGAGACCGCGAAGGCAAGGAAAACACGTGTTTTGAAGCGAATGATTCGATGAAAGATAAACAAAAGAATACTGCTAGCAAGAAAAGGACTTTTCTGCCAAAATGGACTCAATTATATTCCTGGTTACGCTATGAGGAGGATGATAATGGAGGCTACATGGTCTGTGATGCGTGCACCCAGCGTGCCAAAAAAACTGGATTGCATAAATCATCTCGCAATACAAACTTTCAGAAAAGCACATTGGATCGGCACAACGACAATGAAAACCACAAATTCGCTATGGAAATTCCGTTGTTGCAATTGGACCTTGAGAAGGCATTAGAACTGTGGCGGGACAGCAAACCACGAAGAATATATGAACTGAAAAATCTGAAGTGATTAAAACTGCATGAATATATAGACTAATATTTCAGCAATATTATTTTGTATAATGTACAATATTTTTGTGAACTGAAAAATCTGATGTGATAACTGCTTTGTCTTACCAATTAAGTGTGATGGTTAAAACTGAATGAATATATGGATTTAGATATTTATTTACATATTTGACGCCGATTTACAATTTCAACCTCGATAACACTAAATTTTGGGGACCCATAGATCTCTGTTGGGACCCATAGATTTTTGAGCATGCGAGTCCCCGGGACCCATCACTTTTCAGAGGTAAAATGAACACTGAACTCAGAAGAGGTATCTCAGATTCGCATGCATGTATAAAAGTAGATGGCGCTCTCACCAAGTGGTCCGTGAGATATATGGGCAGGTGCAAAGCGCCCATCATGGTGGCGGGCTGCTGCGCCAGGGCTCGCGGAACATTGAAGCTCTCCTCCATGATGTTGCATCAACCGCACCCTCGTCCTGCTCCGCAACTAGTCCTGGAGGACTAATCTCTGTTGACTAGTCCCCGTGGACTAGTTTAATGCTTCCCATTCAGTTCATGAGATGTCTTCTGAACCACAGGTTGCAATCATGCAGCGGCACAGTTTGCCTAAGCATCCACACTAGATTGTTGTCAGTGGAGGGAGGGGGGGTTATTGCAGCTCTGCGCCTCCCATCTCATCCCTCTCTTTTACACTCCCTATTCTGATTTCCATCACTGTCTCATCCTCTTTTTATCTGCCTAACAACTGCTATTTAAGGTCAACAAAAACATAGCGCCAGAAAACATCCATTAATTATTCATTCGGAAAGAGGGAAATTATAATTTAAGGGGCTGTAGTGAATTCATAATCCCAAAAGGTGAGAACCACCAGGAAAAGTATGTGTGTGTCAGTGTGTGGAGTCAAGCTTTGGAACGGTTTGCAAGACGAGATCAAACGGTGTCCAAGATTTAGATACAAAGAAACATTCCTGGCGGAATACAGAGATGAGGAGGGTGGGGTATGAGTGGTGCGGGAGATCGGGAATAGTGCGTCTAGTTAATTTTGTGTTATTGTTGCTATTCTTATATCGTAACTCTTATTATTAATATCATTACAATTGTTGTTATATCATTGGTGTATTTGGTGGGGAAGACAAAGGGGTAGGGAATATAAGCATTGCTTCTTACTACCCCTTTTCAAACATATTATGTAACATTATTTTGTTGTACTAGTAAAACATGCTTTCTCTATGCCGTAGACAACCAACCAAACTTGCTATTCACATTTATCTTTTTCGGCCAATTGCAGGCTTTGTTTTGTCCCTTTAGCCTATGCAAACCCCTTAAATGATAAAAAGGATCCGCCCCCTTTACCTCCGAATAACTTTAGCCAATAGTGATCGGTTCAACTGATGACTGACACATCTTTTTTTCGGCCAATTGCAGGGTTTGTTTGCCCCTTTAGCCTATCCGAGCCTGTAAATGATAACCTCCGAATAACTTTAGCCAATAGTGATCAATTCAAATGATGATTGACACATTGGTTAGCCAATGAAACGCCGGTATATAAATCCCATCATACACCGCGGACTACTTCACGTTCGGGGGAAAATCTAGTCGGCGGCTGTTGCATTAGTTGCAAGACTTTGCGACACACCATTGAGCCACATATAAGGCGTACTGTATTATAAGGCGCATGGTCAGCTTTTGAAAAAAATTAAGACTTTTAGGTGCGCCTTATAGTGTGGAAAATACGGTAACTGTGTTCCAGCAAAGCGTTACAATGGAATGTGTTACTCCCAACACTGCTTACAACCTTCCTTTTTCCATATTGCTTTCCCGTTCCTAACTCCTAACCGCACCACGCCGCTTCCACCCCCGGAGTCTTTTCTTTTAATCGTTACTCTGTCAGCAAATTGTTTTTTGTAGTAGCCCCTGCCGCTTAAGCTGCAATGCCCCCTCCTTCCTCCGGCCCCCTCCAGTGGCCCTCAAATCTGTTTTCTGTTCTTTTTCTTCTACTCTCCCTCCCTCTTTCTCTCTCTCTCCCTCTATGCCACCTGCTGGAATGTTGCAATCTCTCAACAAAGTGTCTCCTCTGTTGCCATGGCGCCTCGCCACCAGTCAATCAAAGGTCTACTTCCTGTCCACACAAGGAGCCCGACGCCTGCTCAGATTGAATCCAAATCATCCATTTGAGGTTTTACAATATGTAACTTTGACAAGTGTAACGAGCAGTGAGGAAGATTTTTAGGGGCGGGGGGGAGCAACTGTGTTGTTGTGATTTGGCATTTTTCCCCTCATTGATGCTGTGCAGGAAGTGAGAGTGAAAGCCGTCTTTGTGAGGCCGAACAATCGAGGTCGCTTACGCACTCGCTATACGCAGCACCGAGAACGATTATGTTTTCGAAGAAGGGTTTTTAAGATATACTTGGGCTTTTGACCTAGAATAATAAGGGTTTCTCTCAGCTCAGTGAGGGAATAGTCTTCTAATATGTAGTTCCTCCTGATTGTAAACGGCCAACAGGGGGCATTAAACATTCATTCACTGACACTAGCCAATGTCACAAGTACCCATATCTTAATGCAGCCATCATTTGGCACTTAGGCCAGAACATGGCTGGCAACAGATTTAACCGAGTCAGAGACAGTGCTTAGAGAAGCACAAGAAAAAAATGAGCTTTATCATGTCAAGCAATGGCCTTTAGTTTTCAAATATATCCACTGGTCGTCGCCAAAGCCAGGAGCCACTCGCAAAGTACCCACTGGAGCTGTATTTGCTGACTACCATCAATCAACCAGAGAATATTGAAGACACCCATTCCGATGGCTCTTTAATCAAAATGAAAATCACAGGTGTTTAAGACAATACGAAAAATACTAAATTGTTGTTTTTGCAAAAGTTAAGATTTAGCCCCTTTCTATAAAATATATAAAATTTAACAGTGAAGTTTCCATATTGAGTTAAACATTTTCCTAAAAAAAATAAAAAAAGAAGAAAAACATTTACATTATTAAATCAATCATTTAAATTAGTGTTTGTGTGCTATTTTCGTCGCTATCCAGTCCACGAGTTAAATAAACTAGTGGAAATGAATTCAATTTTTGTTTTTACTTTTCTTATGAATGCATTTAATAAATACAGATTACATTTAAGAGTGAAGGAAAAAATATATAAGGGGAAAAAAAAACTCAATAATCGTTTTATAATAGAATCCTACACCCCTGAATCATAATTCAATGATGAGCCTCCAAAAAGACCCCCAGCCCAACAGCTAAGGCACACTATTTATAAAATTAATTTAACAGTGCGAGGGTGTTTTTTTTCTACCATGTGGCCCTCGAGCTAAAATGAGTTTGACACCCCGACTTTAATGGTATTGACAGTTTCACAGTTAAAATGTTGTTGGTTTAATTAACCTTTAGTAAGGTTTTGTGGTCCCGGTTCGTTTAAATTAGGGTTTCAAGACCGTTTTTTTAAGGTAAGGTTTTTAGATCTATCCCCTCCCAAAGCTTTAGATCTCAGTGACACGTGTCCCAATGTGTATTTTTTTAATCGAGCGCTTCACTGACTGGCGTGATCGGCGTGATCGGCGCGATTCGGCGCCGCCTCGTTTCCCCCCCTTGCTTCTTTCGGTGCCGGGTGTTGGCAGTGGGCGGCCATGTTTGACGCCAGCGTGTGGGAACAAAGCTGCCATTGAGCCGCCATTCATGTGCTAATGACGCTAGCCACATAGCGGAGGATGTCCCGCTCATGAATCTGGTTGTCATGACAACCATCAGCCGCAGGGATCACCTCCTGTTGACTCACTGACAATGCAAATATTAATTGCATTGTTTACACCAATAGGAAAGGTCCAGTTTAGTGCTACTGAAGTCTACCCGGCAACAAGTGACTTCGATCATATTCAGGGATTGTTTATCCTGTCGTTCATTTATTTATTGCCTTTGGTTTGTAATGTTTTAATACAGGCTTCATACACCTTTTAATGGCCAAATTCAATCGTTTTTAAGGACTTTTATTGTTGTTTTTCTTACTGACAGCATGATGGAGGAAGAAATGCAATGGCAAAGCGACGCCACCAGAGCTGGCTTGTAGGCGTCAATTTTAAACAGTTTTATTTTTGCTTATTTAATGTGTGGTCTATAGAGATCAGACTGATGAGAAACATAGCAACAATTTCAAGCATTTACAACACTTCACCCAAAATTCCAGCCAGTTTCAAACTCTGAAAATAAACATTAAAATTTAAGAATTTTCAAGGATTTCAAGCACCTGTTCGATTCCTGTTATTAGTTTGTGTTTCCGAAATGTGATTATTAAAAAAAAATGGAGTTTTTTGTCTGTATTTTTTATATTTCCAGCATTTTCTCTCCCAATTTCGATAATAAACCCCCACAGTAATTTGCACAATGCAATAGTTGTTCACCACTCTATTGTTTATGATAATATGTTTCCGGGAAATGTATTTTATTTGGGAGTGTTCAGAACAAAATATTGATCAACATTTAAAAGTACATGCAAATAATGGACTACATCGTTGCATTTTTTCGGAATGGGTTAGTGTTATGAACACGAGTCCCAGAAATACAGTTTGGGTTATTACATGACGCTTAAAATCTTGGGTTTAAGTGTGTCAGGATCTTGATCTTAGAGTTTGAGCCCAAGAATAAAATTGTAACTGAAGTTTTGAAGAATAATCGCAAATGAAGTAGTAAATAAGAGTTTAAAAATCGCAATTTGAAGACTTAAGGAGCGAGGCACATGGGTACAAACATACACAAAAGCTAACAGATGTACATCTTCTATTGTGAAATTTAAGTCTTAACGTTTAAAAAACGCTGTTCTCTTTAACACAGACGCATTTTTTGAGGAGTTTTTGACCTTTTCCATGTAACATCAAGTAACCAGGGTTGATTTTACATTACTCAAATAATTTCAAAAACTCACCCGATAAAAGCGTCGTGTAAAATGACAGTAATATGTAGCAGTCACAGTTGCCATGGCGCCCAATTGGCCCCGCCCTTGTGGCACCAGCTGCGGCTCGTTGACAGATTGGCTTTCCATCTATTTAAACTCACTGCTCTCACTCTTCCTTTGTCAGTCCGTCAACAAACCTCTGCCCCGCAAGACGTGGGTTTCGACTTGGTCCTGTTTCCTGTTGGTATTTCCTGTCCAGTACTGTTTCCGTTTATTTTGTCCTGTTTGATATCGGTTTCCAGTTTTGTTCCCATCTAGTTTGTCCTGTTCAATTTCGATGTCCTGTTTTGTAATCAATCCTGTCTGTCCCGTTGTTTAATATCGGTTTCCAGCTTTGTTCCCGTCTAGTTTGTCCTGTTTAGTTTTGATATCAATCGTGTCTGTCCTGTCCTGTCCGGTATCGACCCCATCTGTCCGATATCTGCTCGGGCAATTAGTATCGATCTCGTCGGCCTCTGGCTTCCTATCAATCCACGCCAGACTGCTCCCTAACAGGCATGACTCCCCATTTCCCGTAAAATAAAAGGCTTGTGTGAGAAACGTCACTCTTTTGGGTCCTGATCCGGTTCTTGAGAGGAGCTTACGTTTATAGTTGTAGGAAGTTCCTCCCATTACCATTTACTACTGGGAAACCCTACCCTATTGTTTTTGCATGGCGAATTATAAATGTCCATAACTAATACACATTTCATAGTGAAATGAAATGATCTGCATTTATATAGCGCTTTTCAAGTCAATGACTTCCCAAAGCGCTTTAGAATGTGCTTTACATTTCCCAATAGCGGCCGTGCAGCCATGTAAGGCGCTAACCTGCTTATTGGGGTATTAGGGGTTCAGTGTCTTACCCAAGGACACTTCGACATGTAACACTGATTTGAACTGCGATCTCTTGATCCCGAGACGGGCCCTCTACCTCCTGAGCTACTGCCGCCCTGTTTAGGCGTAACATGCACCTGTCCATCTAGGTGTGACCCGTCTGGGGCGACGACACCCCATGGCAAACAAATTAATGCCAGCTGCCGTTAATCACGAAGAAAGAAATACAATGGCGAAGCTGAGCCAACAGAGAGCATTCTTGGCGTCATTTCTAAGCAGACTTGTTGTGAAACATGGCGACAGTTTCAATCATTTACAAGCACTTCACCCAAAATCCAAGCACCTTGAAAACACAACTTTAAATTCAAATATTTTCACAGATTTTAAGCACCCCTACGAACCCTCTAGGGTGTTCATTATACAAATGTGGTATTTTGGCACCAATACCAGGTAACTGCACTCCATACCCTTACAATCTCAGGTGAGAATGAGTTCAACTGGCCGTATACATACAAACCCTAGGTGCAAATGCATTTGAAAGGGAAAGGGTATCTCAATTCTCCCCCTTCCCCGAATCTCACCTGTTTTTCCAGCATGATCATTCTCTCGCCGTCATGACCTTCATGAGCGTGCCGAGGTGCTCCTTCAGTCGGCCAGTCAGTCGCTCTCCTCTGCTAGCATCCCCGCGGAGAGAAAGGCTGGAAAAAAAGAACCAGGGTGGCAGGGAAAAAGAGCGCTAGCTATTTTAGCCGATATGCTAATCCACGACTAAGGCATTTAAATGTCCTCCTCGCCCAAAGCGTGTCTCCACATGGCGGGGTGGGACGCAGAAAAACACCGAGGCGTGGAAAAAAAACTGCCAGCCGTGGAGCTAACGTGATAGCTTAGCGTTAGCCGGCTAAAAAGCGAGCGATGGTGTTTATTTATCATTTCCCTCTCTCATCCGAGAACAACACGACGTTGGAGGCTTGAAGAAAAAGATGTCCTCCAGCGTCGGTTCTCCACGTAGAAGATCCATCATCGTCTCGTTGTTTTTTTATCTCCCCCCCGGACGAGGAGCGGGCGATCCTCCTTGGATGCGGCGATAGCACCGCCACGGTGGATGCTTTAATGGATGCTGGGGAAGGCTGAGGCGAATCTGTGCTCTTCGTGATCACTGGTATGCTGTTTACGACGACCGTGAACGCAGCACACGTAGAGAGAGCTCCCACAAAGAGGAAGGCGGTAGAAAATCTGGAGGGGCAGCGAACGCACCCTAGTTACTGAGTGAGAAGCTTCCGCGACTTTACCACATAAACCAAAGTTGTGAACAGGGTTGGGTAGGGTTACTTTAACTTGATTACTTTAATTACTTTTGGATTACTCCAATACCAAATATGCTAATTAAAGACAAAAGAAACCAAATCTGAATAAAATGATGACTCACAACACGTGGTAAGCTTTCTCTCCTGGCTTAGATCTCTTTGATCTCCGGCAAAACTAACATAAAATGCGACAGAAACAAAATGAAAATCAATCCAAACAGCTTGCCAACATCATTTTTGCCGTTCCATGTGTTCCGTTCCTCCCCAAGCCTGCACAAAATTGAGTAATTTTATTCATATTTAGTTTCTTTTGTCTTTTATTAGCATATTTGGTATTGGAGTCATCCAAAAGTAATTGAAAGTAATCAAGTTAAAGTAACCCTACCCAAACCTGGTTGTGAATACGTATTTTCTTAACTGAGATAACAGTTTAATATTGTATAGGTGTGTTTTTCTTTTAAACATGCTTCCACGCCTTTCCAATAGATGCATTTGTTATTTTATTGAAATGGAAATTCAGCGTCATACGTGTTGACATTGTGGTTTGCCTTGAGGATTACTATATCTATATATATATATTTTTTTTCTTGTTTTTAAATGGTGACTAATGTTTGTGGGAGTTACTTAGTATTGCTGTGGTCAGGGCCAGCCCAAGCCTTCATGGGGCCCCTAGCAAAGTTAGAATTTGGGCCCCACTATTACTTGATCATTTGCATACCTACTAGTATAACTCATTCCATGGGCAACGATTTGGTGTCGCTTCAAAAATGTGGCGAAGGGCCCATCTTGGAGACGGATCCAATTTTCCTATTTATTAATAAATATACATGCATACGGCAGCACGGCGGGGCAGTGGTTAGCGCGTGTGCGGCACAGTTCTGAGGTCATGGGTTCAAATCCAGCTACCAACCTTCCTGTGCAGAGTTTGCATGTTCTCCCCGTGCTTGCGTGAGTTTCCTCCGGGCACTCCGGTTTCCTCCCACGTCCCAAAAACATGCATGTCAGGTTAATTGGCCAGTCCAAATTGTCCCTAGGTGTGAATGAGCGAGTGAATTGTCTGTCTCTGTGTGCCCTGCGACTGGCTGGCAACCAGTTAAGGGTGTCCCCTCCCCACTGCCCGAAGGTGGCTGGGACCCTACTGAGGATAAGCGGTGCATATAATGGATGTCTTTGTCTGGACCAGAACGGAAACAGGACGCAATTGCGTTACGTTTCACACAAGTTTAATTAAAGGAAAGAAGGTCCGGTGATCGCTGGGCGTGGGAAGCAGGCCGCTCCGAACGCGGAAGTGGGACTTCCGTGGCAAACGATGGCGGTGTCGGGAACGGAAAAATCGATCAGGAGAGCAAAAACGTGGTCAGGTCGGAAGTGAGTCAAAAGCCAGGACGTGGTCGAGGACAAAAAAGAACGAAACTCTGGTAAAAAAAAAAAACTGGTGCAAGGCTGGTGAAAAATGAAAGGAAAAAAGTTTAGCTTTTGGTTACTTTCGGTCTCCCTAGTTTGTATTCTTCCTTGTGCTTTCACTTGTTTTCAGTTGCCCTACACAATACAGCGACATCTCATGGTGATATGATACACACTGTCCCTTTAATGAGTTGTATTTTTGTTGATTTTTGTTTGTTTTTTAATGTGTGCTTTGAGTGGATATGTGAATTGATGGGTTGAATACAGCGGAAAAAAACAAAGGTGGATGAAAATGGGTGAAACAACACAGGAAATTATCAAGACATATTTATTTGTACAGCCCTTAATCACAAAATAAAATGAGAAGTCAAGCAAAAAGGAAATAATGATGAAATGAATACTTGCCATTCTTCAGAAAAAAATAGATGAACGTAGTGAATCATCTTGCATATTGATCATATGTCTACTTGTATTAGGGAATATATTAGTGTACCACCCTATTCACTCAATTAAATGTATTTTGCACAGAAATAAGTGAGATAAATAATGATTGAAAGGTTAACATTTTTGTTTTATTTGGGTTTGTGGAATGTTCAATAACAGCATTTTTTTACATTTTATGGGGAAGATGTATACTCCCAATTCGTACTATAAGTCTCTTGCCACCATTTAAAGTGTTTCTTGAATAAACATTCATGTAATCAGCTACAGAAATGGAAAAAAATATACAGTTCTGTACTGTATAGCTCTGGAGCTGTATGTGGCTCTTTGGTGCTCCCTAGATGCCCCTTGGTCGTTTTTCAAAAATGTTTGATAATGGAAAATTATATGGGTTCTGTAGGAGGACAACAATGACAACATATATATATATATATATATATATATATATATATATATATATATATATATATATATATATATATATATATCATCTCATTAGCTGCACTGCTTATCCTCAGTAGGGTCGCGGGGGTGCTTGAGCCCATCCCAGCAATTATCGGGCAGTGGGCAGGGGACACCCTGAACAGGTTCCCAGCCAATCGCAGGGCACACGGGGACAGATAACTCACTCGCTCATTCACACCTAGGGTCAATTTGAACCGGCCAATTCACCCGAAATGCATGTTTTTGGAATGTAGGAGGAAACCGGAGTGCCCGGAGGAAACCCACGCAAGCACGGGGAGAACATACAAACTCCACACAGGAAGTCTGGAGCTGGATTTGAACCCACGCAGGAGGTTCCCATGACATGAACTGTGCCGCACAAGCGCTAACCACTGCCCCACCGTGCTGGGTCCGGCAACCGAAAATCTTAAAAGAGCCATATTGGACGGAAACAAAAGTGTATTGCAATCCTACATAAAATTGAGTAAAATTTTTATTTCCAAGCTCCCCGAAAAGAAATATATAATATATTTAATATATATATATTAGTGTGTTGCCTTCCTTATGAAGCTTGTATTTTTTGGGGGGTGGTGCTCCAAAAACAGTTTTTTTTTTGTTCTAATGTGGCTTTTTAAAATATTTTGAGTTGCCAACCCAATGTAAACAACTGACATGGTGTTTTTTGTTTTGTTTTGTTTTTTAACCAATTATTTCTAAATTGGGAGCTTGGAAATAAAATGACTCCGTTTTTTGTGGGATTGCAATACAGTACACTTTTGTTTTGGTCCAATATGGCTCTTTTAACATTTTCGGTTGCCGTACCCTGGTATAGGTGAAAAACAGCCTAAACTTACGCGTAACGCCACAAGGAGGCGCTGTTCTCCCAAACGCGTAGAAAAGCATAAACATAAAACCTCCTCGCAAGGCATTCTGGGGCTTTACGTAAACCCAACATGGCGGCGACCTGCGCCAGATCGCTTGTTAAGGTCGGGTGGACGATTCTGGACAGCCCTGCGCTACGCCGACCGGGCAACGGCGCTTTCTTTTCGGGGAACGCCGTCTCCAACGTATCCCGGAGGTCCTACTATGGCGGTGGCAGCCCAGGGTCCCGTTCTGGGCTGCCGTGGTCCCCACGGAGCGGAGGTGGAAGCCGGGCGTTGAGCTGTGCCTTTCTCCTCGGAGGCGGAGTGGGGATCTACCAGACTCTTAAGTTCTACCGGGGCCAGCAGCGACAGCTTGCCCAGGTGAGATGCTTTGTTCCTGGGCAAGGAAAGCGTTAGGATGTCATGCATCATTGGGGGGAGGGGGCTGCATCCAGATTTTTTTTTTTTACTTTGGAAGTCGTACAGAACAAATTGTATTAGTTTATTTTATTCAAAATTGTAATGCTAGACAGCTGCAAAGGAGATTCCCTTGCATTTCAGTTTGTTATTTTGTCTATTATTGGACAGTGTTGTTTTGTCTATTAGATCAGGGGATGGTGTACCGTATTTTCCGCACTATAAGGTGCACTGGGTTATAGGGCGCTACAATGGGAACGTCGTCAAAACAGTCAGATAGTTCACTCAAACTTATTACCCCCTTAACTTTCCCAATTCTTGCAAAGAAGCAAATACGTGTCGTAGACACGTGCGGATGCGGTGTCCGTACGATGTCACTCAAATGCATCGTTCCAAATATCATCCGGAAGGTTAAAGTCTTGGGATTCAAGAAATGCCAACTATTCCTTAGTTTCTATTTTCTTTTTCGCTCACAACTTTACTGTGCATATGACAATAAACACTTGGAATTGAGTTTAATTTAAAAATAGACACTCCATTCCATCCATTATCTGCACCGCTTATCACAGAAACATCCAGTTCAGTCTGAATCAAGATACAGGGAAAATATATAGCCGGAGTAGCTCACCTAAGTCGTTGTGTTCAATAATAATGTGCAACCATGGTCCTCTTATATCCGTGAGTGTAGTAAATCCAGGAGAGTAAAATATTTTCAAATACAGTACAGAATAGTAAAATACTGTTTTCTCTATGCTGTCAACCCAAGGTGCTATTCACATTCATCTTTTTCGGCCAATTGCAGGCTTTGTTTTGCAGCTTTAGCCTATGCCAGCCTGTAAATAATAAAAAGGATCCGCCCCCTTTACCTCCGAATAACTTTAGCCAATAGTGATCGATTCAAATGATGATTGACACATTGGCTAGCCAATGAAACGCCGGTAAATAAATCCCAGCATACACCGCGGACTACTTGGCGTTCGGGGGGAAATCTAGTCGGCGGCTGCTGCATTAGTTGCAAGACTGTGACTTAATATTGATCCATAAATAAGGTGCACTGTATTATAAGGCGCATGGTCAGCTTTTGAAAAAAATAAAGGCTTTTAGTTGCGCCTTATAGTGCGGAAAATACGGTAATAATAGTCTTAAAAAATAGTCTGTGTAATAACCTGTGAAGCCCTTTGAGACTCTTTGTGATTAAGGGCTATACAAATAAAAATGACTGGACATCATTGTCACAATCAGCCAATCGTGTCGATGTTCTTTGATATCCACACCTTTTTTAGTAATGATGGCAAAATGAAGCTCCATAAAGCAGTAAAGCCATTTATTTAAAAGCTACATACACACGTATGGACTTCTAGGGCAGTGTTTGTCAACCCTTTTAGAACCAAGGTACACTTTTATTTAAAAAAAAAAAGTTCTGAGGTACACCGTCTGTCGAAAATGTTTGAAAATAAAGTTATGTCAAATAGTTCTCTGTACTACCTCATAAGCAGATAATTGGTATATAAAAGAAGAAAATAATACTTAAGATAAAAAAATTATGATGTGCTTTATATATGTTTATTTTTTTACAGTGCAATCCTAAACCCCTTTGTTAAACAAAGTTATTAAATGTACTGTGCTACCTCATGAGCAGATAATTAGTATATAAAAAGTATTTAAAAATCTACTGCCACCTACTATATGGATGACTATTACAGTTCCTCGTCTGAAGATAACAAAAATACTGAATAATGCCCTGATTTTTTGGAAAGATAAAATCGGGCAAATTCCAGCGGCACACTAGACAAGGTCTCACGGCACAATAGTGTGCCCCGGCACACTGGTTGAAAAACACTGTTCTATGGGATTCGTTGCCTTGACTATGCCATCATGTGCACAGAAAAAAATGCCTGTGTAAAATACGCCTTGAATACCAAAAATATATATTTGGAGAGTGTATTTAGAGAGTAACAGAGTAAGAGTGTAACAATTTTTCTATGAACTGTTTAAATCTAGGCTTAAAATACACGTAGGTTTTTGGCTTTTCCTTGCCCTCGTGTAGGTTTTAGATCAGGGGATGGTGTTATAATAGTCTGTAGTTTGCTATAGTCCTTGGTCTGTGTAGTTCTTTGAGACTCCTTGTAATTAAAAACCATACAAATAAACTTGACTTGACTTTGTGCTTATGCAACAAGTGAAGAGGTGAAATAAGGAGGTAAAATAAAGGGATAATAGTTTGTTATTTGAAAAACAATATTTTTTCCAAAGTTTTTGGATTCAGCCGCTTTGTTTTCTTGCTGAGATTTTCACCTGGTCCCTATAAAACATGTAGCAGGGGTGCATAGCAAATTTATCAACAATTGGAAGTCCATATTTCTGTGATTCCCAGTACTAAAGGGAACTTTCAACTCTGGGAGCGTTTCCCTGACAGTTCTATTTCGAACCACACTCAAAGCTAGCGAATTGTTTTTCGAACCTGTCACGTTGTACATCTGCTTCGCGGGATTTTAAACGTCAGCGCTTACGTCACCAACACACACACACACACCTAGAGTTGTGGTTCATGAACCAGTTGTTTAATATACTCTACAAACGCTTCAGGGATTCAAGCCGGGGAGCACATCACTACTTTAGAGTGCATGCTTTTGTAAGCTGGGAAATGTACCGTAAAATTCAGACGATAGAGCGCACCTGACTATAAGCCGCAACCACCACTTTTTGAGTAATTTGGCACTTTTGTTCTTATACAAGCTGCACCCATGTGTAAGCTGCAGGCGCCTGCAGTCAAACTAGCAACATAGCCAGATGCTTAACCTGGGCCATACTGTAAGTTCCACAGATGCAACTTTATAGTTAGTATACAAATCCATTACCACAGTTGACATCACAAATAGCAATCGATACCTGTAATTGGGTTATGATGCAGACTTCTAAAGTCGGGGTCCCGTTGAAAGTAATCCAAGGAAACAAAATGTATATTTCCAAAGTCAAGGGTGGGAAAATTTATATCCACTATTGTCCGCTGCGACAACAGACAGATCAATCAGTAACTCAGCTTTACCACATTTCCCATCAGGCCGCGTTTTCTCTGCCCCTTATTTTTGATTCGTCCGTAGAACACATAACAGAATAAATCTCTAAAATAAATACATTACAAAAATATACAGTTGCAAATACATGTTATACATGGTTACACATATTTACGAAGAAAGACGGTACACCGAGAGAGTTTTCAAAGCTTTAATAATAATAATATAACTTTCATTCCAAACCGTGCCTTTGAAAGGTACCAACACGCTAGTAGTATCACGCTCGCAATGTATCGAACATACCTGCTAAATAAAGGCACCGCGTAAATGTGAAATTCACGACACTAACAAAGATGTTATATAATGAAATTGTGAATATGTTTGATTTTCGAGAAGGATTGTTTTCTGTTTTTAGTGTCAATAAATTTGTTCAAACCAAAAAAAAAACGATAAATCGTATTGAACTTATGTCTTATAACTATCGCCATCAAGGGCATTTTCCTCAGTATCGGAACGTACCTTGACTTCACAAAAAATATGTGCTAAAACTTAGAGATTGCAGTCTTTCTTGGCGCACATATTCAATTGGTCTTAATCTTACCGTTTAAATTCCTGCGGCCCAGCGGCCGTTAGAAAAATTCCATAAATTAGCCGCTTCACTGAATAAGCCGCAGGGCTGAACATTTGGGAAAAAAGTAGCGGCTTATAGTCCGGAATTTACGGTAATCAAAAGAGTGCTCAGGCGACTGCTTTTAAAACTGGTTGAACTTTTTAACTTGGGGCTTCTCTCCCAGCCCCCCTTGCAAGTTCAAGATTTATTGATGTCTTCTCTCTTTTTTAAGTATCTACTAAAGCTTAACCTTATCAGGCGCCCTTGCTTGTGTTGTGTCAGGTGCCCTCTTCTGAAAATCCCCCGTCGCCATCTCTGACTCTGTACCAGTACCAAACATGTCCGTTCTGCAGCAAAGTGCGAGCCTTCCTTGACTACCATGGCCTGGACTACCAAGTGGTGGAGGTCAACCCAGTCATGCGGCGGGAGATCAAATGGTCGGCCTACCGGAAGGTTCCCATCCTCATGGTGGACGAGGACTTGGTACAGCCCCACAGAATCACGTTTTGCGGTTCTCATTTGCGGATAATGTTCTCTCTTCTTGTTTTCCGCAGCAACTGAATGACTCTTCTGTCATCATCAGCTCACTCAAGACCCATTTAATCAGCAAGTAAGCTAAACGATCTCAGATGTGCTTCATGTGGAGTTGGTCACCTTTTTACCTGCGGCTGCCATCTCCAGGGGTTCCAACATGTCTGACATTTTGCGCTGTTATCCCGAGATGAAGTCTGTGAACGACGGCGGCAAGGAGGTGACGGAGTACAACAACAAGTATTGGCTCATGCTCAGCCAGGAAGAAACTTCTGCCATCTACCCCGACAAAGGCATGCAGAAGTAAGTCAAGCTGCATAGTTATGCAAACATTATTTATTGAAGGGAGGGCTGTCGGTTGGGGCTGCAACTAAATCAGATTTTAACAGTCGATTAGTCTAAAACAATTTGAACAATTACCATAAATTCCAGACTATAGAGCGCACCTGATTATAAGCCGCACCCACCACATTTTAAGAGGAAAAACGATTTTGTACTTACACAAGCCACCCCTGTTTATAAGCCGCATGCGCCCACATCAAAACATGTAACACAATCACAAATTTAGCCCAAACCCGACTTTGAGTCCCGCGATTGTAACTGAATAAAAAGTACACAGTCCAAAAACCACAGCAGGCAAAATGAACAGAAAATGATACCGGTACGTTTGATGCAGACCTGCAGAGTCCGGGTACCCGTTGAAACTAATCCAAGGTAAAAAAGTCTATATTTCCAAAGGTAAGGGTGGGAAAAATATATATCTACTATTGTCTGCCACGACAACAGGTCTCACTCCCCTTTACCCCACTTACGGTCAGCCCACGTTTGCTCCGCCCCTCTTTTTTTAGTTCGCAAAACATATCAGAATAAGTGTCTCAAATAAATACATTACAAAAATATACAGGTGCAAATACATATTATACATCAATTACACATATTTACAAAGAAAGACAGTACACTGAGAGAGTTTTCAAAGCTTTAATTATAATATTATAACTTTCATCCCAAACCGTGCCTGTGAAGGGTAGGAAAACGCTACTAGAAACACGCTCGCGACACAGTAAACGGCTCTGTTAAAAAAAACATATCGTACTTGTAGAAACCACGGTAAAGCGTCCTCATCTTCCTCCTTATATCTGACGTCATCAAAGTCGTCTTCCCCAGGATGGGAAAGATACTTATTCAAAAACACGCTAGCTACACGCTCGCTAAGTGAAATTTACGTGCAGGATTAAAAAAAACAAACGAGAAAAAAAAAGTAAAATGAAAAATACATATTTTATTGGACACACTGCAGATTTGTACAAAAATGAAATTAAAATACCCCACCAAATAAGCACAGGGTACATACAAATAAATAACTCAAAAAATACCAACCATAATAATCTTTTTTTCGATGAGTTCAGTGTGCTTACTTTTTGATTGAAGCTGCATGTAATCTGGCGGGACTTTGTTTCCAGGGAAGAGATGAAGTGGCGCAAGTGGGCCGATGATTGGCTGGTGCACCTGATCTCTCCCAACGTGTACCGCAGCACCGGCGAGGCCCTGGCATCCTTCGATTACATCGTGCGCGAAGGCAAGTTTGGCCCTGTAGAGGGAGTGTTCGCCAAGTATGTCGGCGCCGCCGCCATGTTCGTCATCTCCAAGCGACTGAAGAGCCGGTGAGTGAATCTCTCCTTTTGAATTTTATAGACTGCTGACAATTTTATGTCTAAAATTCACTTCATATCAGCAAGGAAATCTGTTGCTCGGTTTTATTTAGGATGTGGCACATCATCACAATAACTAAAATGGTTTTTCAGACATTGCAATAAAAACAATTTTGACACGTCTTGGGATCAAGAGATCGCAGGTTCGATTCCCGGCTCCTCAGTGTTACATGTCGAAGTGTCCTTGGGTAAGACACTGAACCCCTAATACCCCCAATAAGCAGGTTAGCGTCTTACATGGCTGCAATACAAGGCCGCTATTGGGAAATGTGAAGCACACGGTAAAGCGCTTTGGGAAGTCTTGACTTGACTTGAAAAGCGCTATATTAATTCAGATAATTTACATTTTAGTTTTTGAAGTTAAGCAAATACTTATAGAAAAATACAGACACTGCCCTACTTACGAACGAGATAGGTTCCGGACGATCGTTTGTAAGTTGTATTTGTTTGTACGTTGCTTCAGTGTTATATTTTGTATGTTTAAGGTTTATATAAGTAACCTGTATTGTTTTGTAGTAAAAAAAAAAAAAATCAACATTTCATAAAATAATATTCTCTATAAAGTTAAGTTTAACTTACTTTTGGAAGATGCGCTTCAAGAAGTCCTCCTCCGTGGTAAAATGTGACCGAAAAAAAGCGTTCCGACCATTTTCTCAACCGCATCAAGCTTTCTTATTCCACTTTAATGTCAAAAGAAACAGCCTGCCTCCTCTTTATACTTTACACCAACCATATTAAGTAGATGCACAAGATATTAAACAATTAAAATGTCAAAGTTCTTCGCTGGAGATACAGTATAGAATGTTTCAACACGAACTAGGAAGTAGAAGCCGGATTTTTTCTGGGTAGGGGAGCGTCTGTACATCCAAATATTATGCTTGTACTTCATGAGGAATAATATTTGGTTCATATGTGTCTTTTTTTTCATTTCAATTAATTAATTCATCTGTTTAGCCAAATACCACGCTCCAAAAACAGTTGGCTCAAAATTACCCAATCTTATAATAAACAAAGCATGGACAGATCCATTGGTTGGTTGTATCCCTTAACCACTTGGGTCATAGGGGCACCATTTCCTGTGGTATGTCTTTGGCAAGTACAGCCTGGTGGTGCCCATCCCTCTTCAAGCCAACATATGTTTCTACCCGGTCTCGAACCAGGGACCTTTTTTGTGATAGGCGAATGTGCTAACCACTGCACTATGGAAACATTGAGTAGTTTTGCTTAAAAAAAATAACAGTCAAATGCTGTTGTCTTGTACAAAACAAAAAATGTGCTCTCATAAAAGTAAGATAAAAGCAGATAGGCGACGTGGGAACAAATTATAAAGGCTCTTTGAACTCAGTTGAGCATCGTTAACACATACCTAATGAAGAAAATATTCTACTTTTCAACCTTTTAAGGACACCTTAAAACGAAGCATCGTAAAAGTAAATTGTGTAGTTAAAAAACAACCTGAGAAATTGGTTCATGTTGGAGGAAACAACCACCAAAATCGGTCGTTGAGCTTTAAAGCAGGCATTTCAAACATATGGTCCGTGGGTCGGATCCAGCCCTTTAAATGCTTTAATCAGGCCGGTTATACATTTCTAAGTATGTCATAAATAAAGTCTTCAAGTCATAACTTTCAAAAGCTATGACTGTTTAAAATAAGTCAAACCGAATGCTCTTTCCGGCCGTTATAGGGCAGTGTTGAGTTTGTATAGCGTGTTGAGTTGGTTCAGGTGTAAAACTGCATTCGCTCAACTCTTTGAATAAACTTGGTAACACATTTAATGCCAAACATGAAAATGTTTTTTACCCATTGTTTGTAAATGAATGTGTTGTGTTTCAAAAAATATCTGCGATTTATAATATGTAGAGCAGGGGCGGCAGTAGCTCAGGAGGTAGAGCGCTCGTCTTGGGATCAAGGGATCCCAGTTCGAATCCCGGCTTGTCCGTGTTACATGCCGAAGTGTCCTTGGGTAAGACACTGAACCCCTAAGACCCCCAATAAGCAGGTTAGCGCCTTACATGGCTGCACGGCCGCTATTGGGAAATGTGAAGCACATTGTAAAGCGCTTTGGGAAGTCATTGACTTGAAAAGCGCTATAGAAATGCAGATCATTTCATTTCATTTCATTATTGTAGGCTGAATGAAGAAAACATAATACTGAAAAACAAGGCCTCAAATTTGGAGTTGACATTGCTTTAGGGATCTGGCCCGCCTCCGAACAGAAAGTCTAGATCAAGCCCCAGAGCCAAACTGAGTTTGACATTACTGCTTTAAAGGAACCGCGTGTATATTTACTGCTTAGTGGTAAATAAACTTCATTAAACTATTCATTTTAATTATAAGCAAAAATGCACGAAGTATCATATAAACATGCATTTTTTTAATACTCATTGGTCGAGAAATTACCATTTATTTGACATAACATGAGCCCCACCTAAAGGGAGCTTGCATAATTGTCTTCCATCTTGCTGGTTTTGGGCACCCTTGAAAAAAAAAAAGAGAAGTCAAGTAGTGCAGTTTGGCCTCTTTAAGTCTCCATCATTTGTATTCATCCTTGTGCTTTGAGCACTCATTTTCGGTTGCAGTAGACAAAACGGTGACATCTAGTGGTCAAATACGTACTCAAAAATGAATAAAATTTTCTTTTCTAATCCCCCAAAACTCAAATCTCTTTCTATTACCGTAAATTCCGGACTATAGAGCGCATCTGATTATAAGCCGCACCCACCACATTTTAAGAGGAAAACCGATTTTGTACATACACAAGCCGCACCTGTATATAAGCCGCATGCGCCCACATTTAAACATGTAACACAAACGATTGAAACTAAATGTCCTTCATTAAAGTCCACAGTCCAAAAATCACAGCCGGAAAAATGAACGGAAAATGATACCGGTACTTAAGGTTTGATGCAGACTTGCAGAGTCCGGGTCCCGTTGAAAGTAATCCAAGGAAAAACGTGTATATTTCCAAAGGTAAGGGTGGGAAAAATATATCATTTTTCTTTAACCAACTTTTACCCCCTCTTCTTTCCTTGTCTGTCCCTCACCTTTAGCGGTCCCCACTTAAACCCGGCACCCTGCGTTTGTTCCGCCCCTAATTTTTTGTTCACCCGTGTAAAACATATCAGAATAAGTGTCTAAAATAAATACAAATAGATACATTCCAAAAATATACAGTTGCAAATACATATTATACATGGGTTACACATATTTACAAAGAAAGACGGTACACCGAGAGAGTTTTCAAAGCTTTAAGAATAATAATATAGCTTTGACAGGGCAGTTAATGGCAGCAACACTCGAGCGCCGCTAGCAGCCGTTAGAAAAATGACATAAATTGGCCGCATCACTGAATAAGCCGCAGGGTTGAAAGTTAGGAAAAAAAGTAGCGGCTTATAGTCTGGAATTTATGGTAGTATAAATCCCCAAAATGGGATGATTTGTACAAAATAAGAGCAAAATGTATTGAAATAATTTCAATTAGTGCATCAATCCACGTTTCACTGCCGGTTGTGTCTCTTGCTTGCTGCTACGCCCCTTTAGTTTTTCGTAGTGACGAATGGTTTTACCGTAATTGCAGGCACAACCTTCAGGACGACGTGCGTCAGGACCTGTACAAGGCCGTCAACAATTGGGTGGCGGCCATCGGCAAGAAGAGGAAGTTCATGGGCGGGGATCAGCCCAACCTGGCCGACTTGGTGAGAATATAAAAAAAGGCCTGAAATGAGACGAGTGAAAATACACAAAATGATTAAAAAGGCAACTAGAAATGAAATACCAAAACATATTAGCTATGGAAACAGAACAACAAAATATTAGAGATCATAGAAAGACATTATAAAAAAGAAGAAAAAACAGGGTTTGTTTGGGTCCTTGAAATCCTTGAAAATGCTTGAATTTAATGTTGTGTTTTCGGGAATTAAAAAGTGCATGAATTTCTTTTATCTCTCTCTCTTTTATCTCTCTCTCTTATATATATCTATCTCTCTATCTCTCTTTTATATATCTCTCTCTCTCTTATATATATCTTATCTCTCTCTGTCTTCTCTCTCTCTCTCTCTCTCTCTGTGTCTTATCTCTCTCTCTCTTATCTCTCTTATCCCTCTCTCTCTCTTATCCCTCTCTTATCTCTCTTATCTCTCTCTCTCTTATCGCTTTCTCATCTATGTCTCGCTCTCTTATCTATTTCTCTCTCTCTCTTATCTCTCTCTCTCTCGCTCTCTCTCTCTTATATCTCTCTCTCTTATCTCATATATCTCTCTCCCTCTCTTATACATATCTCTCTCTTCTCTCTCTCATCTCTCTCTCTTATATATCCCTCTCTCTCTTATATCTGTCTTATCTCTCTATCTCTCTCTCTCTCTTATCTCTCTCTCTCTCTCTCTTATATCTCTCTCGCTCTCTTATATCTATCTCTCTCTCTCTCTTATATATCTCTCTCTCTCTCTCTCTCTCTCTTATCTCTCTCTCTTATCTCATATATCTCTCTCCCTCTCTTATACATATCTCTCTCTTCTCTCTTATCTCTCTCTCTTATATATCCCTCTCTCTCTTATATCTGTCTTATCTCTCTCTCTCCCTTATCTCTCTCTTATCTCATATCTCTCTCTCTCTTATATATCTTATATATCTCTCTCTCTCTTATATATCTTATATCTCTCTCTCTCTCTTATCTCTCTTATATCTCTCTCTCTTAGCTCTCTCATCTCTTATCTCTCTCTCTATCTCTGTCTCTCTTTCTTATCTCTCTCTCTCTCTTATCTCTCTTATCTCTCTAAGTTTGATCATTCTGGAATAATATACCTCTCTGTTATTAATTCATATTTATGTAAAAAAAAAAAAAAAAAAAAGGGAAGCATCAAGTTTTAGCCCACACCCAAAGGTGTTGTTTGAGTTTGGGCCCTGTGCAATCGAGTTTGACACCCCTGGGTTACAGGAACAAAGGAATAAAAGTATCAATCTGACTTTAGTTTGTTGGTGTGCGGCAGGCCGTGTACGGCGTATTGCGGGTGATGGAGGGCCTGCAGGCTTTCGACGACATGACGGAGAACACCAAAGTCAAGCCGTGGTACCAACGCATGGAGGCCGCCACGCGCAACCACGAGGGGCGGACCAAAGCGCGGTAACGATCCCCCCCGAAACGGCTCCGGAAAAGACCTTTGGATTTTTCGGTTTCGCGTCCGGAATTTTCCAAGTCGCGCTCAGTATTCGATGCAATATGCGGTTCTTGATCATATAATTACGGTTGAAGAGAGGGACTGTAAAAGTTGCTTTTGTTTTTCCTTCCTTAAAAAGAAAAACGGAACGTGTGAACGCACTTATTCTTGTGGCGATCTTCCAAGTTGCAGGATGGCGTCTCTCTAGTTTTGTTTACTGGAGCCCCAAATTAAAACAAGGTTAAGTTTTTCAAGCAACGGTAATTGCAATGATGCATTCATGTATGTATGGTACTTGTAAAAAGCTTCAATAAAGACCAGAATGTGCTTTGATGAGTTTTTATTCTGATGTTTTGCATTTTTATTAACTTGAGATTGATGCAAATAGGATGCATTTTTTTATTTCATTGCATTGATCTTTTTTTTCTGGCCCTATTATTAACCTGTTTGTTTTTTTCATTTTATATTCCAAGTGTTAACCAGGATTTGTACTGATGCTTGAAATCCTTGAAAATGCTTGAAATTCAATCCTGTGTTTTCAAGGTCAGGAAAAAGCTTGAATTTGGGTTGGGTGATGTTGGGTCTAAAGCAGGGGTGTCAAACTCATTTTAACTCGGGGGCCACACGATAGAACAAACAATCTGTCGGGGGCCGGACTAGTAGATTAAAGAGAAAGAAAAAGAGAGATAAAGAAATAAGAGAAAGAGGGAGGGAAAAGGTGAGAGAGAGGGAGAGACCGAGAGAGAGGTGGAAAAGAAAGGGAGAGGAAGAAAGAAATAGAAAGACAGAGGGAGAGAAAAGAGAAAAGAAAGTGCGAAGGGTAGGAAGAGAGAAAGAGAAAAGAGAAAAGGAAAAAAGAAAGTTAGAGCAAAAGAAGACAAAGAGAGAAATAAACAAAGATCAACAAATGAAGAGAAAAAGAGCGAAACAGAGTGAAAGAGACAAAGAGTGGAAGAAAAGGGGTGGAAAAGAGAGAGAGAAAGAAGTACAGTGTCTTTGTGAGAAGCACCTGGCTTTGGCAACATCAAGTTGACATTTCAACCTGCAGCTTGTTTCTCTCTTGCGCTTCTCTGAGTGTTGTCTCGCGGGCCGGATTCAATCCCTTAGCGGGCCTGATCTGGCCCGCGGGCCGCCTCTTTGACACCTGTGGTCTAAAGTGACCATTTACATGTGGGAGAGCTAATAAAAGTGTGACTAATCGTAGGAGGAAATTCAGGCAAAGACTTTGAATTTTCAACTGCAGCTGGAGGAAGATTGCTTTCGTCTCGACGGAAAGTTGCTTTCGTCTCGACGGTCGCGCTCTTTCTGGGACCCTTCCCCCACTGCGCCGTACTTTATTGAAGTCACAACGGGTTGGACAAAGAAACAGGAAAAAAAGAAACTCCCGCTGCCCCTCTCCCTGGGACGGTACCAACATTTTTAAACAAAGAAAATGGATACAATCTGATTAGAAATACACACTTTTGAGCAAATAAGTTTAAGCCTACTTTACAGGCGAAGCGCTTGAAAATGTTTGTTGGCAGTCTGACTCCCGCTGGATTTTTATTTGCTTTATTTTCCTTTTCTTTTTTATTTTGTTCTTTTGTCTTTTCATACTGCCCTCACACTAAATCCATTTTTCTTTGGGTGAGCAGAGCCCAACCCCTGTGTTGGATACTGTCAAACTACATTTACATTATAAACGAGGATTGAATCACACACAACCATATAAGGGACATTACTGACAAGAGAAATGCGGTCGCAATAATGAAATCATTGATCCATAAATTTGGTTTAACACTCATTTAGATGATCAGGAATTGTGTTCATAGCATCCATCCATCATTTATCTGCACCGCTTATCCTGCCCCTGCACCAAAACAGTCCATTGTGAAATATTTTCTTTGTTTACCTCACGGGAACCCTAAGTTACATTGTTTAAAGAGTTTGTTGAAAAGGATGGTGGACCAGAAGATCCTGACCTTCTGCTTTCAGGTTCGGGCTGCATGGAGTCTTGGGCTTCCAATGAAACTAATGGAACCCCGTGCTTCCCCAAAGGTGCTACCCGAAGGTGGTGGTGGGGAGGGGGACCTAAGAGTGAGAGCTGGTGTTGAGCGCGATCATCGTCCGGATGCAAGAGGGAGAATACGGAGTGTGCGTGGTGTTTAGAAGGTGGGAGGCGGGGGGTGTGACTTCAACATGATTGCTCGACCCTAGGCCAACCCAACCTTTAGGGGTATTAAGTTAAGTACTTAAGTGTTTTCTCTAACTCTACCAACAACTTGTTTATTTTTTGTTCTTATCAACCATTCAATCCGATCATTAAATCATGCAAGTCCTTCCAATTAACAATAAATTACAAGTCTGTGTAATTGTAAGTCTGCATACTCACTTCGTTTGGTTGAACCCTCAGTGGATTTAAAAACAAATAAATTATATGTATATATGCGGGGCTACAGCTTTATACACTGCGCATACAGTACAATAAATAAAGTTCCCAACCCTGCTCCAAGTGCTGGGGATTGTTTGGGTCAAATCTAAATAACAGAAAGAAGGTTTCTGACAAAATAAATGTGCCATAGCGGAGACAAACAGATGCGTACTTACATAGAGGGGATTTAAGTAACGGGTTCAATATAGCAGAATAAGAGTACACTTTCTTTACAAATCTACTCAAGTAAAAATCATAGGAATATAAAAATATGACTCCCAAGTACAAAATGTCCAAAACTTACTCAAGTCAACAAAGTAAATGTAACTCAGTACTACGCACCATTGCTGATCAGCTCCTTGTCAGAGATGGACATTATTAAGACTATTTAGTGGCTATATTTGCACAGATAAAATACATGTATATAGTTTAATTCTACATGATAGTGACAGACGTCCTTCCTGGGTGAGGTCCCAACAGAGAGAGGGAGTGGTTTATTTTGCGTCAGAGAAATCAGTACAGACAAGAACACGACTTCAAAATAAAAGAATACAAAATTGATAGACGTACAAGAGATATAATTACACTCATTGTTGAAACGTTACTTTATGTGTGTGTGTATGAGAAACATTGTTTTTAGATTTAGTAATATAAAAACAAGCTAATTACCTTGAGACAGAAATTCAAGAGATTTACATTGAAAACCTGACACTCCTCCAACCAGAAATGGTACAAAATACTCAGACTTTATGGGCTTAAAATGTTGAGACAGTAAAAACACGAAATAAAATTGAGTGGCACAAATACATTTATTTGCAATCGAAACTAAAGCGACAGGATGTGGCGGAAGGGGTGGCTTTAGCCGTCAGCTGGGGACGAAAGACTCGCCGAAGACGTTTCCGTAGGAGGTCTTCAGGAAGCGAACGTAGTTCTGCAAACTGCGGTTGGTCTGGTCGGACTGGTCCAGACGTTCCTTCAGGTTCTTCAGCTGGCTTTGGAAGCGACGCTCCATCTGCGGAAACAAGTCAAGTTCTTATCCCTTGAGCATGGGTCTGCAACGTGGTGCCTAGGATCCCTTAAGAACACCTGAGTAGCCCGCGGACAGGTTCTGAAAATCGTTTTATGGGCCAGTGCTATTTTCTAGGATACTTGATTTCTAATTGACATGTTTTAGTGGTTGACTTAACTTTGAATAATTCAAACCTGATAATAGAGGTAAGATTTTAAGCCCGAGTCTCAATAAGTGTGCAATTACATTTTTCAGTTGTTTTCAGGGGCGAGCGCCTTCAAGTTCAAGAAAATGAGTTTCCAAAGCCAAAAGAGTTTGTCTCCCAAATATTTTGCCTGGATTAAAAAGCTACAACTTGAAAGCCACTATGAGGCCCTCTAGTTGGCTAATCAAAATGACCTTGACACCCCCACATCCCAAGTCGAAAGCTTGCGTTTCTTCTCACAGAGACGCATTGTGTTTACAAAGTTTCACTATCCCTATTGCTCATTTATTATACTCGCACGCCATCTAGCGACCAACATTATACACTGCATTTAAATATGTGACTCCTGTCTAAACCAATCCGATTCATTTACTGTGTTATAAACCAATCAGATGTGTAGTTTCCTTGTGTTTTACAATAAATAAGCCTCCTAAAAAAGGAGGAGCGTGTTCTTCCTTGAGTCGATCCTGGAAACATGCACCTCCGATGGAAGACCTAAGTTTCCGACTCAGAGTGTGTTCTTTTCTTCTTTTGACTACAATCTCAAATTTTAACCTTGACACTTACTAACGTTTTTTCTGTGATTCTGGCACACAAACACACAACATGACGACGTGTAGCAGCAACAACAGCTTTCTTTTCCTCTGTTTTCTAACCAGGGCAAGTCTTGTTTTGCCTCCAGTTTCGGCAGTGACGTCAAAGCCCTCCGTTTTGATGATATAAAGCTAAATCTTTAGCGTACGACCACTGGATACGTCACAATGTTTACAAACAAATTGGGTCCATAAAACGGGACAGAAATATCAGTTAAAACAAGGTGATGACAAGTCACTTGCGGTCACCTCCTCCTTGCTCCTCTGCAGTTGACTGAGCTGAGCCTCGGCCCGACTCAGCTGCTCCTGAAGATCCAGGGCTTTGGACTGGGACCTGCGCTCCTTGTCCAGGACTCTTTCCACGCTTTGGCGGGCCTGCTGCTGGGCATCGTCCAAGGTCAGCTGCAGCTGTTGGGCCAGGATGACGTTCTCGCGGCTTTTCTGGTCCAACTGTTTCTCCACGCTAAGCACGCTGACTTCCTTCAGGGTGAGGGCCTCACACATCTCTTTGTTCTCCACGCGCATGGTCTCCAGCTTACTGTAAGGACAGACAATATAGTAAGAAGCAGATTAGATCATACTGCTTTAATCAAGCATATATGAAGAGAAAGCTAACAATTGTCTTGTTCCACTGGGAAATAACTTGTAACTTTCTTCATTTTAAAGGGACAGCGTACTACTTGACCACTAAATGTTGCTAGATATTGTGTCGTGCAACCGAAAATAATAGAAAACGATTTAAAAGTGACAACACCGCACAATTTTTCTTCTTTCTCGGCGAGCCTTTTGCAAGATTTTTGTTTTCTCGGCTACCTGTAGCAGCAAGTTGGAGGACAATTGTGTCAGCTCCCTCAAGATGAATCCCATGTCATGTAAAATAAGTACAAATTTCTCGACCTACATGGCCAATTACAGGGTTGTTTTCGTGGTCCACAACCTGCATGAGCCTATAAAGGCCTGTATTGATAAAAGGAAATCGCCTCTTTTAGCGTCGGAATAATTTGAGCCAGTAGTAACCGAATCGATTGATGATTAACACATTGGTCAGCCATTGAAATCAGAAAAGAACAAAACGCAAATATACACTGTATTTATATTGGACACGTGCGTAATGCCACTTTTGATTATTTTTTACGCACCATTATTACATGCAAGTGTGCACAATCTTTGAGTGACTTCTAGAAAGAGAGGTCAACCATTTACAACTCTTTCAAAATGTCTAAATATTGGCCAAAGTAAAACATTGAATTTTTAGAGCTTACCTACCCTTAGAAAAATGAGTAAAATGTGTAAAATACAATGTTCATTTTACCTCTGAAAAGTGATGGGTCCCGGGGACTCGCATGCTCAAAAATCTATGGGTCCCAACAGAGATCTATGGGTCCCCAAAATTTAGTGTTGAAATTGTAAATCGGGGACAAATATATAATATAAATCTATATATTCATTCAGTTTTAATCATCACAGTTTATTGGTAAAACAAAACAGTTATCACTTCAAGATTTTTCAGTTCTCAACGATATTGTACATTATACAAAATATTATTGCTGAAATAATTATATTAATCTATATTTTCATTCAGTTTTAATCATCACAGTTAATTGGTAATACAAAGCAGTTATCACTTCAGATTTTTCAGTTCACAATATTGTACACGATACAAAATAATATTACTGAAATATTTATATATTCTTGTAGTTTTAGTCATCATAGTTAATTGGTAATACAAAGCAGTTATCACTTCAAATTTTTCAGTTCATATATTCTTTGTGGTTTGCTGTCCCGCCATAGTTGTAATGCCTTTTTAAGGTCCAATCCATTATGATCCTCCTCATAGCGTAACCAGGAATATAATTTAGTCCATTTTGGCAGAAAAGTCCTTTTCTTGCTAGGAGTATTCTTTTGCTTATTTTCTTTCGTCGAATCGTTCACTTCAAAACACGTTTTTTCCTTGCCTTCGCGGTCTTCTGAAGAATTTCTCCGCCGTTTTTTCGTGCCTGAATTATTGCCGTTATTACCACTTTCTGTGTTATGTTTCGACTTATTACCGACACTGAAGAAATGACCAATTTTTTGTTGATTTGCACCTAATACCAACTGTTTTTTCGGAGGCATACTTCTCTTTCACTGGACAACCGCCACAACAATGACGTCATCTCGAAGCAATGAGATCTCGTTTGCCGAGATCGGCGCGAGACTTAAACAACAATAGCGGATCTGCCTGACGAAAAGTTTGGAGTGCGGTAAATTTTTGTTAAAAAAAAAAAAAAGTAATCGGGTAATAATGACAATTTGGTGTCAAAAACGTTGCGTCCCGGGGACGCACGTTGATTTGACCCAATGCGTCCCCAGCAAAAATGATGCGTCTAGGACGCAGGGACGCGGGCAATGGAGAACAATGAAAATACAATGCATAGTTTTTCAGATTGTGATAACATTTGATAAGGTATCAGGTAAGGCTCCAAGCTATTGTCTCACCTATTTTTCAGTCAAGATGCCCATACTACTCTCATTTGCAGGTATTTCATTGCAAAAAAAAAAAGTATAAAATGTTTACACACGAACTAGGAAGAAGAAGCCCGTCAGTTGCCTGTTCTCCATGAAAAAATGTAAGAGCCGCTGAAAGTAAGCAGCATGAGGAAGTTATAGTTACCTTTCTAAGTTGTGTATCTTCTCTTTGAGGACATGATTCTCCTCCTGCAGGAGCATGTTCCTTCGCTGGGAGGCCTCAAGCTGGGAACTTTGCTCGTCCACCTCAAACACAAATAGATTGAGAAGCAAAATAATAAAATGATCCGTACGTAAGATGAAAAAGAACAAGTAAACTTCTACACTACTACAACATATAGAATGGCGAGAAAGACAAAGTATACGTTTATAATCACAAAAAAAAAATAATCTTAAGATAGATAGATGGATACTTTATTCATCCCTGTAGGGAAATTCACACTTCCAGCAGTATCCTTGTGTTGAAAAATAACATAATAAAATAAAAAATATAGAATACAAAAATACCCAATTTAACGTGTTGATATAGAGTATTTAAATAGTGCTGCGAAAAATACACACTGTAATAAAAATAGGGTAATATGGAAATGTGGGGGTGGGGTTTAATGTGGGCTTTTACTCCCCCCGGGTGGAGTTAAAGAGCCTCATGGCATGAGGAAGAAATAATCTCCTCAGTCTGTCCGTGGAACAAGACTGTGACAGCAGTCTGTCGCTGAAGCTGCTCTTCTGTTTGAAGGTGATGCTGTGTAGTGGATGTAATGAATTTATTTTAATTTCTTTGCATTGGTAAATGTTTATCTTACAGATGTGTTTCCATTTTAGACCTTTTATGGTAACTGGGTTCATTTTCAGTTATTTATTCATTGCTTTTCAAGTAAAATAAAACTATAAAGTTGGGCAGAAAAAGCCCTGATGACATGGAAACGCTTGGTGTTGTTTTGAGTTTCTAGAGACATCGATGAGACAAGGTGGAGCCAACGTGGGGAGTCTCTGGCCCGCCCCATGGGAGGAGCCGACACGCCAGCTTGGGAGAAAGGCATGGGCAGAAAAAGAACTTCAGAAGATCGAGAAAGGGAGAAGATCGAGGGAGAACGAGAGAGACACTAATTCGGCTACTTCGATGGAGTTCACTTAGTTAAATACTTTAAGAAAATAAATCTGCTTGCACTGTTTCCAGATGTGTACTTTCATATTTAAGCATTCAACCAATCACGTTTCAGCCATTACTTGTTGCCAGAGTCAGAAATCTACCCAAAGGCCTTCAAAATCTGTCCTGCGGACTCTGTAGCATAAATTGTGTCGATAAAGCTTTTGATTTATCCAATCAGATTTTAAGGAGCTGGCTAATTAATGGAGTCAGGTAACTAATTCGAAGAATTTGGTAAACGATACATTTGGAATATTTATTTCCAAACATTAGGAAAGGTGAACTTAAGGTTAAAGTCAGTTTGAATGGTAAATTTATGTTCTATAATTTGGAGTCGGATTCTCAAGGTGAGTACAGTGATAAAGACCTTCAACCAAACACTAGAAAATGGAGCGAAGACGGCGACCTGACAGCAGGTAATCAAAGTACCTGTGAGCAGGGTGAGTGGGATCGTCCATAATTTTTAGTGTCCGTTTTCTCGTACGTTCGATGTAGATACCATGCAGGGACGGGAGGCCAGTACCTATTATTTCCTCTGCCGTCCTCACTACTGATTCCTTCTTTGACAATTCTTTCTGACTGACGCGACCAAACCAAACTGTGATTGACTTAGTTAAAACGGATTCAATGATAGCACGATAAAAATTGACTGGAATGAATTGACGGACTCTGAATGATTTGAGTTGACGAAGGAAGTAGAGCCTTTGTCTGGCTGACTTCAGAATATCAATAGCATCCATGTGAGGTCAGCTGACAAGTAAGTACCCAGAAACTTGAATGAATGTACCAGTTCGACACTACCATTAATTGACAATGGCACATGCGGGGGAGGCTTAGTACGGAAATCTATTATCATCTCCTTAGTTTTACCTATATTCAATAACAGATTACTCTCATGACACCAGGTGGAAACTGAATCAATCAAGTATCCAGTACTGCAGAACATGATGCTGGTACCTTGTGTTTGACCTGAGATAGGATGGAATCGTGTTCGTGGTTCCTCCTCTGGTGAGCGTCAGCCTCCTGCTGCATCTGTACCAGCAGCTGCTCGGTCCTGTCCAGGCGCTCTGGCAGCGCTTCCAGTTGGCGTAGGCGCGCAATTTCCTTCCTTAGGTGCTCTCGTTCCCGTTGGTGCGCCGCCAAGTTCTCCCGGGCCTCCATTTGGGCCTCGTTCGCCTTCAAGCGATGCTCCTCACACTCCAGGTCTGCCTGTTGAGCCTGAGCAAAATCCAATCAGGTTTGTGGGCAATTCTACTTATGACGAAAATAAATACTATAGCACATATACACCAGTAGGTGAACCACAAGGGCCTGCAAGGCCTTCTCTGCTGGCCTAAACCATATCTGAATCACGTGATGTTACTTATGTGTTGTCCATGAACACTGATTAAATAATTGTCTCTCAGCTTCCTTTCATTGCTTTTCTCCTGGTTGCACTGTTTCCAGATATGTACTTTCATATTTAAGCATTCAACCAATCACATTTCAGCCATTACTTGTTGCCAGGGTCACAAATCTACCAAAAGGCCTTCAAAATCTGTTCTGCAGGCTCTGTAGCATAAATTGTGTTGATAAAGCTTTTGCTTTAGCCAATCAGTTATCAAGGAGCAAGGATTCTGCTTGTCGCGGTGTTGTGCGTATCGCGCCCGAAAGTACCCGCGCCGCGGGTTAGGGGCTCGCTCGCGAATAATAAGGATAAGCGGTGCAGATAATGAGATGAAATGAAATGAAATGAAATGAAATGATCTGCATTTATATAGCGCTTTTCAAGTCAATGACTTCCCAAAGCGCTTTACATTGTGCTTCACATTTCCCAATAGCGGCCGTGATCTGTGCAGCCATGTAAGGCGCTAACCTGCTTATTGGGGGTAATTGGGGGTTCAATGTCTTACCCAAGGACACTTCGGCATGTAACACGGACAAGCCGGGATTCGAACTGGGATCCCTTAATCCTAAAACGATCGCTCTACCTCCTGAGCTACTGCCGATGAGATGAGAATTTTTTTTTTCTTTTTGAAGGGGCGTCGCTACTTCGCAGATTTTCACTTTTTGCAGGTGGTTTTGCTCCCCATTAAACGGGTCTAAAAAAAAATAGGCTGGCAACCAGTTCAGGGTGTCCCCTGCCCACTGCCCGGAGATGGCTGGGATGGGCTCCAGCCCCCCCGCGACCCTAATGAGGATAAGCGGTACGGCTAATGAGATGAGATGAGATATAAATACCATTTTTTTCTTTTTTCTTTTGGAAGTGGCGTTGCTACTTCGCAGATTTTCACTTTTTGCGGGGGGGTTTGGTCCTCATTAACCGAGTCTAAAAAATAATAATTTAAAAAAACCTTTTAAAACATTAAAAACATTTTTATTTTTTTTTATTTTTGAAGGTGCGCCGCTACTTCGCGGATTTTCACTTATCGCGGGTGGTTTTGGTCCCCATTAACAGCGATAACTGAGGTCTTACTGAAGTGTATAAATGTCAACATTTTTGCTGCGTACTTTTCTCTTGTATTTTTCCAACATGGCTTCCTGTTTTTTGTACGAAGTTCGGATCTGCCGGGTTTCCTCTTGAGCGAGTCTCAGCTTCTCCTCGCCAGCCGTGACCTGAGCCTGAGAAGAAAAAACAAACCCTTAATGCTCATTAGTAGGGGCTAGACCAGGGCTGTCAAACTCGTTTGAACTCAGGGGCCACATGCTAAAAACTCACAGGGGCTGGTCTAGTAGATAAATGTCAAGTCAAGTCAAGTCATCTTTATTTGTATAGCCCTAAATCACGAAGAGTCTCAAAGGGCTTCACAGATTATTACACTATATTACACAGACTATTTTTCAGCCGACGAAAAGAGTAGGTAAATGGTCTGCATTTCTATATCGCTTTTCAAGTCAATGAAGACCTCCCAAAGCGCTTTACAATGTGCTTCACACTTACCCATTCACACAAGGAAAGAAAAAGAGTGGAAGAAAAACAGAGAGAGGGAGGGAGAGGGAGAAAGAAAGAGTACAAGAGAGAAAGAGGTAAAGAGAGAAAGAAAAATAATGTTATGAAGTGATTCTTGAGAGGGACAAATGAAGCAAAAGAGAGCAAGACAGATAAATAGACCAAAAAAAAAGGCAGAAAGAGAAAAAAGGAAGAAATAAAGCAAGAAAGCAGGAGAGGGAAAGAGAAGAAAAGAGGTGGAAGAAGAGAGACAGAGAGAGAGAAACAGAGAGAGACAGAGACAGAGAAAGAAAGAAAAAAATAAAGAAAGGGGTAGAAGAAGAGACAGAGATACAGAGAGAAAGAAACAAAGCAAGAAAAGGGGTGGAAGAAGAGAGCAAGAAGAGACAGAAAGAAACAGAGGCAGAAAGAAAGAAAGCAAGAAAAAAGAAAGGGAGGGAAAGAAAAAGAATGTTAAAGAGAAAGTGATTAGGAGAGAGAAAGAGAGCAAGAGAGACAAATAGAGAAAGAAAGGTTTAAATGGTAAATGGTCTGCATTTATATAGCGCTAAGAGAAAAAGAGAGAGAAATAGAAAAAGAGAAATACAGTGAGGGAAAGATAGAGAAAAGGAGAACAAAGAACCAAAGACAGACAGAGAAAAATGCAAATAGAGGGAAAAGAAAGAAAGAGAGAAAAGAAAAGCAACAGAGGGAGACATGGGAATAGAAAAAAAGGAGAAAAAAAGGAAAGAGAGAAGTAGGAAAAGACAACGACAGAATAAAGGAGAAAAGCAGAGATGAAGAAGAGAGACAGAGACAGAGCGATAGAGAGAAGAAAAAAGTAAGAGATAGAAGGAAATCCAGCTTCAGTGTCTTTGCCAGCAGTGCTTGGCTTTGGTGACCTCAAGTGGACATATTTAAAAGTGCAGCTTTTTTCTCTCTTGCACTTCTCAGCTTAGTCTCGCGGGTTGGATTCAATCTGTAAGCAGGCCCTTTCTGAGCAAGACAATGCGCTGCGACGGCCCGTACCTGCAAGGACTGCTTGTCCAGGGCCATGGCGGCGTTCTGGGCACTCAAACTCTCCAGCTGGTCCCGGAGATCCTCCCGTTCACTGCGATTTCGCTCGTCAGCCACGTGATGCTGCGCATTCCACTCGCTCACCTGCCTGGGACAAACAAAATGCACAGTGGCAACAGTATGCTATAGAAGAGGGGCCCCGAGAGCTACTTTTTGTTACTAATTAGCACAAAGGGCCCACGATTGACAAGCATTTTTAAAATAACTTACTTATCATGTTATTACTATGTTGTTACTATGTTATTACCAAGTTAATTATTGAAAGTAGGGTAAAAAAGACTCAGTCAACCACTAAAAAGATCATTTTTAGTAGAAAATCACAATGACCCGGCGGATCCTTTCGAACAGGTCTGTAGGCACCACAGCTGTCCTTAGTGGGCACCCAGGTGCCCGCAAGCACCATGTTGGACACCCCCGCTTAAAGTAATCCTCGATAACTAACGCTTGGTTCCCACTTTCGTGGATTTTGAATTGAAATGTCTTGATTGTCATTGCTACAAACGTATCGTGCATTATGTTCTGCAGCAGACAGCAGACAGCAAATTGTATCACTAGGGCAGGTAAGGGAGGGCTTTGTGTGCTGGGTGGGCGTGACTGATTTTGTGCGCGACTGTGATAGGCTGGTGTATGCTGTGAGTCAAATGGCAAGGCGGGCCCACAAGTCAATGTGACCACAAAGACGAGCTTCAAAGGACGGCAACAGCTAGATTTTAGCGGTTCGTTAAATTGAGACTGAGGAAAGTCAGAAGAGCGCAAAGAAATCACCAGCAGGTGGATTGTTATTGGGTCCGGGAAGCGACTGAGGCGGCGTCGGGAGAAAGAGCAACAGTCTTGCTGCAGGTCCCACAAGCTACCGCTGCCAAGACTGTATCTCACCAACACTAGATCCATGAAACAGATGAATGGGAGCTACAGCCTGTAAGAATTTGTTACATTTAGAACCCCTGTATTGAAATAATTGCGGGGACCTGGCTCAACCCGAGCATACCGTCGCTAGCCAGCCACTCTTTAAATCGCTTTTTTACACTGAAAGCCATCTAGTTTTGTTCTAATTTTGTATCGTGACAGTAAAGACCATTCACTCTACGGCAATTCTGTGTTTAGTTTTAGCTCATGGGAGCTGTTATGAAGGGCTGTCGCTACTTAGCGGATTTTCATATTTCGCAGAAGGGTTTTGGTCCCTATTGAAGGATTTTGTACATTTGACTATAAAGGATTTTATACGATCGAATACAAATTACATTTAATGCAAAAGATATCCACTGGCTGGGCTGTGGTGCGATGTCATGGCAACCTAGTAGAAAATGTTGTTTACAGGAACGGCGGGAACAGGACATAAGGCTGACAAGATAATCAGCACATCCAGACGCAGAAAGGCCTTGATGACGTAGAAACGCTCGGTGTTGTTTTGGTTTTCGCAGACATCACGACGCTCTTCTCTGAGATGGTGAAGCCCAGGGGGCTTCATTGGCACGCCCATGGGAGGAGCCGGCACACCATCTTGCGGGGACACGTGGGCCAAGAGGAGAAAGTTAAAGGACTTCTGAAAAGGGCTCCCCAGAGACTCAACCATCACTAATTCGGCCGTTTTTGATGAGAGTACACCTAGTTAAATTGTTAATGAAAGTCAATCTGCCCCCGTGTGGAAATGTCGGCTTTCTTGTTCATCTTTTCCATCCAGAAACGAGTGTGCATAAATTGTTGGGTGAATGTAGGTGATGTTTGGTTAATGGAGTCAGATAACGAATTTGAACAATTTGGTAAACGGTACATTTTGATATTTAATTCCCAACACCAGTGTTCATTTTACCTCTGAAAAGTGATGAATCCCGGGGACTCGCATGCTTAAAAATCTATGGGTCCCAACAGAGATCTATGGGTCCCCAAAATTTAGTGTTATCGAGGTTGAAATTGTAAATCGGTGACAAATATATAATAAAAATCTATATATTCATTCAGTTTTAATCATCAAATTATGAATTCATTTTCTGCATCAAATTATTGTTGGTAATATACCGATTAAAGGAATAACCACAAACCTGTCGTTTTTTCCTTTTCTTTTTTTATACTTCCTTTTTGTCTTAACTTCTTTATACAACATAATAATTCGTAATATAATGCATCAAAGCAAGTGAGCCGTTTGAAAGCCGGCTCTCTTGAATGAGTTGAGCCGAAAAAGCCGGTTCTCTAAAAAGAGACGGACTTTTCACCACATAACTTCGAGATCGGCGTGCAGACGAATACTCAAACTGCGAGACCAAAACAACAATGGCGGATCTGCCTGACGAAAAGTTTGGAGTGCGGTAAATCTTTGTTTAAAAAAAATGTAATCGGGTAATAATGACAATTTTGTGTCAAAAAAGTTGCGTCCCGGGGACGCACGTTGATTTGAGACGATGCATCCCTAGCAAAAATGATGCGTCATGGAAGCTTGGACGCGGGCAAACGAGAACACTGTAACACCATAAATCCTTTACCGAGGTATTACTGTACAGTGGAACCTCGGTTTTCGACCAAAAATTTCGAGAAATTCTTGCTTCGCTGTTCGGTCGAAAATTCGGAGTTCGAACGCCGGTAATGCGTGAGTGCATACGCTAGGGTGCGATGCTGAGCGGCGTACGGGTGGAGATCGCCCTCACCCCTCGTGACCAACTGTTATCACGTGCGCACTTGCCTCTTTTTGCTTTCGCTTTTAATATCGGTGAACGGAGTGTTTTAGCCCCTAACTATGCCTCCGAAGAAGGTCGGTGCAAGCAGGACAGGTGAAAAAAGTAAAGTTGTTCGTACAACTATTGCCTTTAAGAAAGACATAATAGCTTAATATGAAAGAGGTGTGCGAGTTTCCGATCTTGCTAGGGAATACAGCATGCGCCTTCTGCTGACCACCACAAAGCTAAGAAATCCTATTCATAATTGTTTTCTTTATCTTTTTTTTTTTTTTTTTTTTTTTAACACATTCGTGTTTGCGTAATCTTTTGTACGGAAGATTACGATAACGCGAACGTACGATTAGCCTGGGTTAGCTCTATGATTACGTTGAACATTCAGGTAAACATTCAGGGTGTTGGAACTGAGCCCAAAATTCAGGGTGTTGGAACGGAGCCCCCTTTCCAATGAAGCGCTAGCCACTTGTGGTGCTAAATGACTTGTAAACGACCTGATTGTTTAATTTTTACACGTTCATGTTAGCGTAATCTTTCGTACGGAAGATTACGATAACGCGAACGTACGATTAGCCTGGGTTAGCTTCATGTTTACGTTAAACATTCATGGTAAACATTCAGGGTGTTGGAACGGATTAAAACGATTTACATTATTTTTAATGGGAAAAATGATTTCGGTGATTGAACGAATCGGTTCTCGAACAGGGTTCTGGAACGGAGGTTCCACTGTGTTTGTCTTCAATCAACAGGATAAGAAAGTAGCCATCTTGTCTGAATTTGTGTTTCTTAAACACACATGAAAACAAGCGTGCACTCACAATTTGAGCGCCGCAATGTTGTCCTCCAGCTGACTTCTGGCCGTGGCCTCTTTGGCGATTCGCAGGCGCAGCTCGCTACACGTAGACAAGGCCTGTGCAAGTTGCGACTCCTTCACAAAGTACAGAGGCAAAAAAATAATGAAGTGACTACCGTAATTTCACAACTATAAGGTGCATAGAAAAGTCTCAGATTTTCTTCAAATTATGCGGAGCGCCTTGCGTCTCGTGTAAAACTGCGGTTAGAGCAGGGGTGTCAAACTCATTTTAACTCGGGGGCCACACGATAGATTAAACATTCTGTCGGGGGCCGGACTAATAGATAAAAGAGAAAGAAAAAGAGATAAAGAAATAAGAGAAAGAGGGAGGGAAAAGGAGAGAGGGTGGGACAACGAAAGAGAGAGAGGGAGAGAGCGTGAGAAACAAAAGAGATAAAAAGAGAAGTCGTGAGAGAGGGGGAAAGAAAGAGAGCGGAAGAAAGAAATCCAAAGAGAAATAGACACACAGAAGGAGAGAAAAGTGAAAAGAAAGCGCGAAGGGTAGGAAGAGAGAAAGAGAAAAGGGAGAAAAAGGGAAAAAAGAAGTTAGAGCAAAAGAAGTTAAAAAGAAACAGAGAAAGAGACAAAGAACAACAAAGGAAGAAAAAAAGAGAGACACAGAGAGTGAAAGAGACAGAGAGTAGGAGAAAAGGGGTGAAAAAGAGAGAGAGAGAGAGATAGAGGAATAAATACAAGTACAGTGTCTCTGTGAGAGGAAGCTGGCTTTGGCAACATCAAGTTGACATATTTCAACCTGCAGCTTGTTTTTCTCTTGCGCTTCTCTGAGTGTTGTCTCGCGGGCCGGATTCAATCCCTCAGCGAGCCTGATGTGGCCCGCAGGCTGCCTGTTTGACACCTGTGGTCTACAGAATGTCATCATTCTATGTATTCTGTTGTGATTTGCCCATTGGCCTCACCTGTGCCCGCTCGTTTGGCTTTGGATTGGTTCCCCTCCTATTCAAACACATCGCTGTCATTGAATCTTGGTCAGTCCGTCTGCGAACCTCCGCACTTGCAAGGCAAGCATTTTTTGACTCTGACTCCCGTTTTGTTCCCGACCTGTCCTGTATCCTATATCCAAGCTCTGTTCTCCTGTCCCGGCTACCTGTAACCTGATTCTGTTTCTGTGGGTTAGAGACTAGCTTGGTGGTCTGGAGGGTCACAGGTTCCAACCTCAGTCGAGTCACGTCTTTCAACAGTTTTGGGTGAAATCTCATGTTTTTGCGTTTACATTTCCAACTAAATGCGACTTTTATGCGATTTTCTGTCATCTCTTGTTCGATTGCATGATGTCAGAAGCAATGCATTGTTAGCGGAAGTGCTAATGGATGCTAACGCCAAAACCCTAACTATTACCCTAACCAGTTCAGGCTCTCCCCTGCCCACTGCCCAAAGACAACAAGGATGGGCTCCAGCACCCCCGCGACCGTACTGAGGATAATCTGTGCAGATTATGGATGGATGAATGCAATCTGCAGAATACGATTTTCTTTTCAGTGCCGTTTTGTTCATTTTCACTTTTGTTCACTGCACAACGCCGAAATGCGCACTTTAGTGCAGCACCGCGCGTCACTTGCAGTGCACACTTTATTTCAGGGACTCAGCCCCTAAGTAAACCCCAAGTTGCATAGTTCATCTGAAATACACAGTTCTGTGCTGAAGTACTCGCAGCCGGAGTAAAACTTCTTGTTTACTTTGCCGGCAAATTAAAGCTTCGGGGTTTATTTCTGGCTCGGTTACCAAATCAAGTTAACCCGTCGGGTTTGGGCGGGTTCGGGTTTATATAATCGTGACTCAGGTCGGGTCGGGATGAAATTTTTAGGCCTAATCTTACCTCTAAGCAGTATAGAAAAGGAAAAAAATAGTAATCTGCTGCCATTTACTGATACGGATGAATTCTACAGTCAATCGGCTGATCAAATGAAGAAATCTAAGATACTCAACAATGACAGATAAAATTGGGAAATTTTGTGTACTGGTTAGAAAAAACTGCCGTATGCAAGGTGGACAATGCATACCTTCTCCTGCAGCTGTGCTCCCATCTGCCTGGAGGTCTCCTCGGCCCGCTCAGCATGCCGGGTGAGGAGCGTCAAGGCGGCCTCGTCCTCGTTTTCTCGCTGGTGATCATAGTTCTGTTGCAGGCGCTGCTTTAAACAAGCCCACAGTTTATTATATACAGTACCTTGCAAAAGTATTGGCCCCCAAGAACTTGTTGGTATATTACCACATTTCAGGCTTCAAACCTAGTAAGACAGTGTATAATTTAGTGCCTTCTTATTTGTCCCCCAAAAAAAGTAAAAAAAAGATTAATTTGGATACTTGGCAAAAATACTGTCATAACAATGTTAATTTTTATTTAAAATAAGACATAAGTCAAGAAATCTGTAGTTCTTTTACAGAGTGGAATGAATCCCTACCTAGAGACTGCTGGCATGTTTGTCTGAGATTTTGCTGCTACGCTGTGCTCTGTGGCACCTGTTTCATTCTCATTAAACAACAGTGTCCTCTAGTGGTCAAATATTACACACCGGGCTTTAAAGTTAAACAAATGAAAATATTTTCTAAGAATCCACGACAAGTGAGACACAATTGCAAAGTGGAAGCAAATTATTTCAACATTTTATATTATATTTAGCATGAAAAAAATTGAGAAGTAGCCTTTGCAGAAATATTGCCCCCCCTGCTCTCTCAACTCAGCCAACTGAAGCCAGGAGTTCCTTGATGACTTCTGAAAAATCCAATGTCGACCTAAATGACTAACAGTAACAAACATAAGGTGTCATTTTAAATGCACCTGCCCTGTGATGGACTCAGATATATGAAAAGAATCAAAAACTGCTTTATGAACAATAAATAACACACCAGGCCACACAAGGTTGTGGAAAGGTTCAAGGCAGGAATGGTATACAAGATTTAGCAACATTTACACATCTCCCGGACCACTGCGGAAGCAATAATATCAAGATGGAGAGAGCATAAAACCACTGCACATCTACCACGAACTGGCCGTCCCTCTAAACTTTCAGCCCAAACAAGGAGAAACTAATCAGAGAAGCAACGAAGATTCCCTTGATCACAATGAATGACCTCCAGGCATACACAGCTGAGGTGGGACAATCTGTGTGTAAGACCAAGTTGTGCTCTGACCTATTCTGCCCTTTGAAAGAGTGAAAATAAAGCCATCAAAAAGACTACCATAAAAAAGCCCGTTTAGAATTTGCAAGAAACCATATGAGAAACAAAAATAACATGTAGAACAAGATGCTTTTGTCAGGTGAGACCTAAATGGAACTTTTTGGGCTGAATGCCAAGCGTTACGTTTGGCGTATGAGTAACACTGCATATCACCTTGAAAACACCATCCCCGCTGTCAAACATGGTGGTGGCAGCATCATGCTCTAGGGTTGCTTTTCTTCAGTAGAGACTGGAAAAATCGTTACATTTGGAAGATGGAGAGAGCCAAATACTGGGCGTTTCTGTTGGAGGTCTGCAAGAGACCTGAGAATAAGACGCAGGTTCACCTCCCAACTGGACAACGACCCTAAACATAAAGCAAAATCTACATTTGAATGGTTTAAACCTAACAATGTAAAGGTGTTCGAATGACCAAGCCAAAGTCCAGACCTCAATCCATAGAGCATTTGTGGAAAGAGCTGAAAAATACTGTGCACAAACGCTCACCATCAAAACTTAAAGAACTTGACCTGATTTTAATGAAGAATAGGCAAGTATTTCTGTTTCAAGCGGTGCCAAACTTATAGGGAAATTACCCAAAAGACTGCGATCGCAGAAAAAGGCGGTTGAACAAAGGATTACTTCAAATGGGGCCAATGTTTTTGCAAGGTCTACCTTTCAATTCTTGATTTGTTGTTACAATATAAAAGCTTGAATACATTTGGTTCCGTTTCTCGATTGTGTCTCACATGTTGTCGATTTTTTTTGTAACTATTTTGAGTTTTTAATCTATAAGCTTGAAGCCTGAAATATCCCAATATTTAAAAAAAAGTTCTTGGGGGGCCAATCTTTGATAGTTTAGAACTTGAATTTAATAGCAGACCTGCAACTGAGCAGCCATCGTGGCTTTTTCAGCTTGCACTCGAGTGAGCTGTGACTCCAAATGATCTCGAGTGGACGCCAGGATCCGAGATAGCTCCTCTGTGGTCTTGGCGTGCTCCTGAAAGAAGGAAAGAGAGATGAACGTGCACTGCCCCCTTCTGGTAGATAGGGCAAGCGCTACTGCATATACAAAAAGATACAGTATTACTTTTGAAATAAATGACTTTGGAATGGTGCTACCAATTTGCTCCAGTTTGGAATGTAAAGATCAACATTTATGCCTTTTTTCAGGTAGGGTATGGACCAAACTGAATATACGGTATCCTTAAACATGGAATTTGGAACTATTTACTCGCAGACGCCATCTCCTGGCTTGTGTCATTATTGTGTCAAGCTCCTTTTAATGCACATTTTGAGTACAGTACAGACGTTCCCCTACTTACGAACATTCGAGTTACAAAAAAAAACAGTAGATTGGAACCTTTTGTGGGAGATGTTGAAAAATATCCGGACATTACTGTAAGTTATATTTTGTATTCTGCACCTTTTTCCGAGTACAGGACATTACTGTAGTGCTTCTTTCCGCCTCTACCGGCGTGTGGCGCTGTGAGAGCTCACACAGGATCCACCCCAAAGAAGAATTCCGCTTCCTCTTCTTAGTTCGTATGTAAACATACTGTATTTATACTGTTATTACTGTTACTGTATAAATTGTAAAGAAGAGACAGGCCGTTTCTTTTGAAATGAAAGTGGAATAAGAAAGCTTGATGCGGTTGAGAAAATGATCGGATCGCTTTTTTTCGGCCACTTTTTACCATGCAGGAGGAAGTCGCCTAACTCTTGAAGCTCATCTTCCAAAAGTTAGTTGAACTCAACTTTATTTATCTTTATGGAGCATATTGGTTTATGAAATATTTATTTTTTAGTACAAAACAATACAGGTTACTTATACGAGCCTTAAACATACTTATATGAACCTTAAACATACAAAATATAGCACTAAAGCAACTTACGGAAAAATTCAACTTACGAACGATCGTCCGGAACTCGTTCGTAAGTTGGGCAGCGTCTCTATGTGCATTTTTAAGACGAACTCTAATAAACTCTTCTTTTCTCATCGTTCTTGGGGTTTGGGTAGTTGTTTGAACAGTACTTGAAACAGGCCTTTTCTTACTTTTGCCATTTTCATGGTACACAAACAAATAGAAACAGAAAAACAACACGAGGACGAGCATGAACTCACTATCCCACTCTTCCTACAAAGGGTGATCCAACCTGAACAGCTTTACTAGAAGTAATATATAAGCAAATACGGGTGGGTACAAAAATTAGAAGGCCTCTTTAAATCCAGTTTCCCATTGTTAACACTTACTTAATAGAGAAAATATTCTGCTTTTAACTTTTTAAGCACACCTCAAAAGACGCACCCCATCTATAATTTTTATCAGAAAGGTATTTAAACTATTTTGTTTTAGATCTTAGGGGTATTAAAAACATTTTATTTGATTTTTAACAGAATAATCAACATAGTTTTAAACTTTTCAATTTCCGTTTTAATGCAGTATTTTAGCTTTCGTCATAACCACTCATTATCTACCACTGTTTACTCCTGCATAACCTACTAGTAATCAAAAATTCTGCTGTAATAATTTACTACCCCAATAGTATTTCATGAGGACTAAACAAATGATGTATTGTATTCTGTTTGCAGTTTATAGGCGTTAAAAAGATGTTTTGCAGGCATTTGCGAACCTTCTCAAATTCCAAAGTCTCAGCGAGCTGGGAAGCTTCTTTCTCCTTGCTGCAAAGTTTGGACACAAGCCTCTGAAAGAGACAAAAACATCATAGCTTCTAGATTGTGTATAACATAAAAATAGACATTAAACTGCCTAGCGAAAGCATTTCCCCTCCACACCAAAATAACTTTTTGTCATATTGCCATATTTCAGGCTTCAAACTTCATGCTAAAAAATGAAAATATTTTCTAAGAATCAACAACATGTGAGAGACAATCGTGAAGTGGAACAAAGTTATTTTAGTATTTTAAATTATATTTATGACAGAGAAAAGATGGAAAGTAGGTGTTGCCAAAATATTGGCCCCCTGTTCTCTCAGCTCAGCCAACTGACTCCAGGAGTTATCTGATGACTTCTGAATGATCCAATGTCTGCCTAAATGACTAACAATGACAAACAGAGTGCACGTTGTGTCATTTAATCTGAGTTTAAATGCACCTGCTCTGCAATGGGTTCAGCTGGCTTTGAAAGGGGGCATTGGAGGAATGACAGCATTATGAAATACAAATAATACACCAGGCAGGTCTGGGGTAAAGTTGTGGAAAAGTTCAAAGTAAGAATGTGGTGCAATAAAATTTTGCAACATTTGCGCATTTCCCAGAGCACTGTGCGAGCAATAACATCGAAACAGAGAGAGCTTAAAACCACTGCACACCTCCCACAACCTGTCTGTCCCTCTAAACTTTCAGTCCAAACAAGGAGAAAACTAATCAGAGAAGCAACCAAGGAGAAAACTAATCAGAAAAGCAACTAAGGAGACAACTAATCAGAAAAGAAACCAAGGAGAGAACTAATCAGAAAAGCAACCAAGAGGTTTCATTATCACAATAGGTAACCTGTAGGGATAGACAGCTGAGGTAGAACAATCTGTGCATAAGACAGCTTTAAGTAGTAGTCTGCATTAATCGGCCCTTAATGGAAGACTGGCAAGAAGAAAGCCCTTTCTGAAAGAATATCATAAAATCCCATTTGGCTTTTTGCAAGAATCCACATGGGAGACACAAGGTGCTCTGGTTCGGTTAAACCAAAATTGAACTTTTTGGGCTGAATGCAATGCTAATAGTAACACTGCCCATCGCCTTGAAAACACCACTGTCAAACAAAGTGGTGGCAGCATCATGATCTAGGGTTGCTTTTCTTCAGCAGGTAATGGTAAGATCGTTATAGTTGATGGGAAGACGGATTGAGCCAAATATCTGCAAGACTGGAGAATGAGGCGCAGGTTCACCTTCCAACAGAACAAAGACCCTAAACAAAAAGCAAAATCTAAAATGGAATGGTTTAAAACTAACAATATTAAGGCCGTAGAATATCCAAGCCAATGCACAGATCTCAATCATACAGAGAGCATTTATGGATGATCTGAAAAATGCTTTGCACAAATGATCACCATAAAAACCTTAAGGAACTTGAGCTATTTTGTAAGGAAGAATGAGCAAATATTTCTGTTTCAAGGTGTGTAAAACTTATAGGGACCTTCTCAAAAATACTTGTGGCTGTCATCGCAACAAAAGAAGCAACAGAATATGTTGATTACCGGTACATTGAAGTTCTTTTCATGATTGTGTCTCACATGTTGTCGATTCTTAGAACATATTTTGAGTTTTCATATATATATATATATATATATATATATATATATATATGTTTATAGCCCGAAATATGTCCAAAAGTTTCTTGGGGCGGGGGCAATACTTCTGTAAGGGATTGTAGTTGTTCTGATGCCAGTGTTGGTGATGAAGATGTTTATGTGATTAGGATAATGGTTGTAATGATGTAGTGAAGTCCAGATCCTTACAATATTCTCAGCCTCGCTGTCGGCCAGCCTCCTCTTGAATGCTTCATTCTCCTCAGAGTGTCTCTCCGTCTCTCTTTGCTAGATGCAAAAACAACAATAGTCCAACTTGTGTCACAACACTCCATTATTATTTATTTTTTGTATAGTACTGGCCAGGATTTATAAATATATCAGAATCCATATAAACCAGGTCTGGGCAAAGCATGGCCCGCAAGCCACCTGTAGCCAGTGAGAGTTTTGTTACCGGCCCATCAAATGTTTAGAATATAATGATAATATGTTTGAAATGGTTGAAAAGAAAGTAATTATAATAAAAAGGGGATTTGGTGCCTCTCTTGTCCCAAGTGTCCCTATCATTCAAATATTTGTCTTCATTCTGTATTTTTTTTTTTAAATCAGACGGCCAAAGACGTATTTCATGGAATAAAATATTCAAATTAAGAGAAAAAAAAAAACACTACTGTGGTCGCCATATTCTATATTGAGTTTGTCAATGTATTTTAACATATCTAATGCATTGTGTATTATTTAGTGCCATCTAGTGGTAAAAAACGCAAGCCGTCTAAAAAGAAAACTTTATATCTATAAAATATATCTATATATATATATCTCATCTCATCAGCTGCACCGCTTATTATCAGTAGGGTCGCGAGGGTGCTGGAGCCCATCTATATATATATATATATATATATATATATATATATATATATATATATATATATATAAACATGCATTTTTATAAATACTCTTAGTTTGAGAAACGATATAATTATTTGACATTAACTCATATAATTTTCTGTCATCTTGCTACTAAGGATATCCCCAAAAACCATGTGACAGGCTGCCTCCCAAAAAACAACAGAAGAAAAATTGTGCGGTTTGGTCACTTTCTGTAGTTTGTATTCTTCCTTGTGCTTTGTAGCACTCGGTTCCAGTTACACTACACAATACGGCAACATATAAGAGTCAAATATTACACTGTGTACCTTTAAAAAGGGACATCATTTATGACTTTTCTTGCTCATTCTGAGTATTTCGAAACCAATTTGATTAGATGGTCATTATAGTCAAATAAATAAAAAAATGTACATGTAGATGTCGGCGTGTTTATTAATCCCTGCTGTTCTAAAAAGACTTATCTTAGTTTGTTTTGTCATTTATCATTTTTGCAAGAATGGAGTGTTACAAAAAAAGCCCAAATATGAGATAAGTCTATGTAAGAGTAATTTAATACGCTTACATTAGCGTTTTTTCCCTCATTGCCGAGGTGTGGAGTTTGCATGTTCTCCCCGTGCCGATCGAATCGGTGAATTAAAAAAAATAATGTTTTTTTTTTGTTCCAGGCCCTTTTTGCAAAATTTTTCAACCCAATGTGTCCCACATCTGAAAAAAATTGACCACCCCTGATATAAACTGACCAGGGGTATTTCTGCTGTTGTTTCATGTCATGGGTTAAAATAAACTTGGCTAATTCGTCTAGGTCAGTGGTCTCCAACGTGGTGTCCGCAGGCACCAGGTTGCCCCTAAGACCACCTGAGTAGCCTGCAAAATGGTTCTGAAAATATCTCATGAGTAATGGTGATTTTCAAGGAAATGTGATTTCTATGTGGCGCAATGTTTAGTTGTTGACTGAGCCTATAGTTATCATTGCGGGCTAAGTAGGATAAATGTCAGGGAAATGAACCAAGCGCTAACCCTAGACCCTAGCTCTTATCCCGAACACTAGCGGTCTCGCTAGCCCTAAACCTCTAACCATAACACCAACCCTAAACCTTTGCCAATTCGTGACACTTACTGACTAACAGCTATAAAACACTAGCTCTCGACCGAAATTTTTTAGCAACTCCTAATCTTAGCTATCAGACCAATATAAATCATATTTTATCAATCCCCAATCGCATCGTTGTACCTGGTGATGACTCCATTCCCTGAGGAGGTCCCTGAGGCTGTGATTAGTGTTGTCGAAAATCTCTATCTTCTCCACGAGAAGCTGCCGCTGCCGTGTGAGCGCGGTTGTCTGAAGCTTGGACGGACGCTTGTCCTTCAAAGTCCACCGTCATCTCATTAGTGTCCACCTCTATAGATGTTTCCCATAAGCACGAGGAATTACCTTCGCCAGGCCGTCCAGGATTTCCTTGAAAGTGGTCATTTGATTGTAAACAGCCACCGCATCAACCTCCGCCTCCACCAGAGCCCGCAGCAGGGCATCTGTCTCTGAGGATAGGACTTGTCCGCTGCAAGGCAGAAAATTATTATTATTAGTGGCAGTAATAGTAGTAGTAGTATTTCCACTCCAAAATGGCTATGTACTTAATGCATTCAAATAAGGACTCTCTTATTATGATAGACGATGTCCTTAAGCCAAAAGGCAAGACTGATTGAAATGTAACTGAAAGTCTGCATCCTCGACTCCTGGCTTGCTGCTAGAGGGCGCTCTCTCTCTCTCAGCTGCAAGAGTGCTATCACTTGACTTTCTAATAATAATAATAATAATAATTTCCTTGTATTGTCATTCTGTGTAACAATGTACACAGAACGAAATGTCGATTGCACCTGACCCGTTGTAGCGAGCCGATGCAGCCGCAGCCAACAGAGGGCGCCGCCGACCACTTTTTAAGTCTTAGGAATGACTCGGCCGGGGCGCGAACCACCGACCTCCCAGTCTCAAAGCGGGCGCCTTACCATCAAGGCTTTCTGGGATGTGCTTGAAAATCATGACCTACCAGTGAATACTGTTACTATACTACCAAGCATAAAAGTTCGTATGGACAATGTTAATCCGGTCAAAAATAATGTTCACGACGTTGTTTTCAATGACAATTTTAATTAAAGATCTAATCGGTGTTATGATTTAAATGGCCTTCTGTAATAAAGCAACATGTTCCAACTGTTGAGAAAAGCCACCCTGTTATATGTCCATTGTAGACTACAGTAGCTTAGTGCTGCTATTACTGTATGTCAACTAATATTGTTCCGTAGTCCAACATACAGGTTATTCTCATAATAGTGCATTTTAGCACTAAAAGTTTTCCATATATTGAATATTACTTGTTTGAACGTGGGTTATTTTTTTGCTCTTTGAGCAGAAGGCTGAGGTCAGTCCTAAGAGCTGTGATGTCATCTTCCTGATCTTCAGGTTCTTGTCGGACGTTCTCTGCTTGCACCCGGCTTCTCTGAGCAGGGACCAGAAAAACACAACCAATTAGAACAATCATTACAATATATCAATGTTTTAACAAGATGAGAGAGCAAGAGAGGGAGGTACGAAAAGAGAAAGAGAGAGGTAAAGAGGTAGAGAGAGGGGTACGGAGGTAGAGCTAGAGAAAGACAATGATAGAGATCGGCACAGAGGCAGAGATAGAGAGAGAGGTAGTGATAGAGAGCGGGACAGAGGTAGAGATAGAGAGAGGTAGTGATAGAGAGAGGTACAGAGGTGGGGATAAAAAGAGGTAGTGATAGAGAGCGGTAAAGAGGTAGAGATAGAGAGCGGTAGTGATAGAGAGAAGTACAGAGGTAGAGATAAAGACCGACCGGGTTAAAGAGGTAGAGATCGAGAGGAAGAGAGAGACACATAGGTAGACAGCAAGATAGATACAGAAGTTGAGAGTGAGAGAGCGATACAGGGGTAGAAAGCGAGACACAGAGAAAGAGATAGAGAGAGAGAGAGTTAAAGAGGTATAGAGCAAGAGAGAAAGATACAGAGGTTGAGAGAGAAAGATACAATGGAGAGAGAGAGAAATAGAGCTAAACAGAGAGAGACAGAGCGATAAAGAGGTAGAGAGAGGTAGCAATAAAGAGGTAGAGAGAGAGGTAGCGAGAGAGAGAGAGAGAGAGAGAGAGAGAGAGATAGTTGGAGAGATTGAGATACAGAGGTAGAGAGCAAGAGAGAAAAATACAGAAGTAGAGAACGAGAGTGAGAGAGAGATAGAGGTAGAGAGAGCTTGATACAAAGGTAGATTGAGAGAGAGAGAGAGAGAGAGAGCTACAGAGGTAGAGAAAGAGAAACAGAGAGGGAGACAGGAGGAGATAGAGGGATACAGGGGTAGAGGTAGAGAGGAAGAGAGGTAGAGAGAGTGAGAGACCTGATCTCTTCTGCAAGAAGAAATTCCGGGAGGGATCCAAGGGGCTCGTCCTGTAGATCGTCCACGATCACCTCTTACCTGAACATCTCTGCTCCTCTCCTACACAAATAGAATGTAATGCATAGTTCAGGACAGTGAAACGAATATAGTCTAATATGCTTTATTCTGGGAAAGTTTAAGCCAAGTCAAATTACAATTTGTGCAGTAATAATATCTAAGCAATAAAGGGCCACAGTTTAGTCAAGTCAAGTTTATTTGTATAGCCCCTAATCACAAAGAGTCTCAAAGGGCTGCACAGACCAGTTTTTTTGTATCTCAAGGAGGCACACTGTCCCTTTAATATTTGATTCATCTTATTACTGAATATTTTATCTTGAATTACTATTTCAGTGTCTTTTATTGACCAGAAACATGTGTTTTAAAGCTATTTAGGATTCACCTGTATGCTTTTGGGAAGACGGCAGCAGACCAATTCGTTTTTAAATATTTCACATTGAGGATTTTTGGTCGTTACACGAGCAATTTGAGCACAATCCTGGAATGAATTAAATTTGTAGGAAGATGTACCACTGTATAGGACATATTATGTAAAGAAAATAGAATATGATGTATTTTCACGTGACTGCGTCATTTCAAAATCTTGTATAAAGATTTAAACCACGGATATTTCGGACAGAATTTTATTTCGCAAATTAAGCCGTCAAATAATAATAATAGTCCAGTGTTATTTCAACCAGTGTACCGGAGCACACTAGTGTGCCGTGAGGTATTGTCTAGTGTGCAGCAGGAAACTGTCCAACTTTCTCTTTGCAAAAAGCAGGCCATGTTCAATATCTTGGCTTTCTTCCATTTATCAGCTGAGTAAATATAACATTCATCCATATTAGTAGGGAGCAGCAGATTATTATCTTGTTGTATTTTCATCCACTAATTTTCTGTTCATGGGGTAACACCAAGAAACAAACTAAAAAAGTTATTCTGTTTGATGACAGTGATTAAAAAATTGCAGTCCAAAAACAAAAGAATAAATCAAATAAAGTATACATGTTGCTTGGAATTTTGATGATTTTTTTTTTATAATTATTTTCAGTTTTTAAATTTTTAAAACAGAATCAAGTTAGAACTTAGTAAAACCCTTTTTTGTTCAACTGGCACATAATTTTTGCTCTTTTTAAAGGTGCTGTACAGAATTTGTAATTCTTCTACTCGCTGAGGCCATCTTTTGGCCTTTGTCATCATTGCAGCCTCTGTCAAGCTCCTTATGTTGCGTGGCAAGTACTTGCATTGCTTAGACGCAGTCATATAAGCTCTTCTTTTTTTATATTCTTTGGGGTTTAGGTTGGTGTTTGGACTCCATTTAGAACAGGCATTTTCTTACTTTTTCATGCTAAACTAAGAAAAAACTGCTGACGAGCATAAAGTC